>NC_079490.1:119344704-119666700 GCF_020520425.1 Spinacia oleracea
TAAGTTTTCTAGAAGCTGGATTGTGTATAATAAAGGCATGTTTCATGGCTTAGCATTATCCGCAAAATACGAGATTTTTCGACTTAAGGATAAGTAACGAAGTCGTATGTCTAACGATATATTTCTAGTCACGTGATTGGATTCGAACCCCTGCAACGAACGCAGTTAACGAAGTCACTCAACATAGAAGAAAGATCGGAGATCTAATCAAAACGAATCGAATAATGAAAGTCAAACCACAAAGATTTCTGCAGCAAAGGAGCCAATAGAAAATGAAAGTGAAATTTCTCTAATTATTCGCCCATGAACGATATGATGTATGAATGACTCTGTTTTCTATGAATGATTATGTTATGGTCAACCATGCTCGTGTGTTAGATCAACTGATTATGAATGTTATGCTTATGTTGAATTTGAAATTTGAAATTTATGAATTATGTCTCTATGATATGGATTTTGTCTATGCTGGCAGGATTGTACTGGTAATCTAATTGTTATACATGGATTCCGTCTCCGATGAAAGTTCACCTGAGCTTAGAGTACGAGATTGTGTTAATAAATAACTCTTACAAATTATTTGAGTATTGCAATTGATAGATAAATATTTATTTTAATTATGTACACATATATTTTCAGAATTATAATTTTGCATTAAATATTACTATTTTTGGTAGAAGATATTTTCAAACAAGATATCACAAAGTAAAATAGGAGCCTAGTCTATGCTAACAAGTTTGCCCCTTTTATGGTGTTTGCTCCTCGATCCTAATATATGAAATCAAGTGGAGATACGAAAGACGATGGCGAAATGTAATTGACCTTAATGACGATTAAGGATCAATATATAATTTTGCCCTTTTTGTATTCTTTACTCTTCGATTCTAGGTCTCGAGTTGAAGGGGAGTCCTAAAAGATGATGGCGGAATGAAGGCTAGACATTGGCGGGATTGAAATAAAATTGTGAGATCTTGGTTTTAAAATAAAACTTCATACTTTTATTCGAGCGTTTTCAATTTTCAACAAACATTTTATAAATCTAAGTTTCAAGTTTCGAGGACGAAACTTTTTCTAAGGGGGTAAGAATGTAATACCCCGAATTTTTAAAGCTCGATTAATTATGCTTAATTAATTTTTATTTAGCTTAGATTCGTTTTAAATCCTAATTTCAAACTTTATTTTACTTTAACGAAGCTTTATTTCGTTTGGAATTTTAACATTGTTACACGATTTATTTTTCAGATTATATAATTTAATTTTATATTTACGAGTTTAACGACGTTTTTAAATCTTAATTATTTTCGGATTCCTAATAATTTCGAAACGTTCTTATTTTATTCGAAAAATAAATTTATTTTTCGTTAACAATATTTTTATAAAGAATTATTTGGAAACTTGATCTTAATTAAACATTGCTATTCTAATTAATTTCCTAAAATAGCACCGAATTTTCAGAAATTTGCCTAACTAAGGAAAATTACTAAAATGCCCTTGAAGAGAAAAATTCCATTTCTCATGTCCTTCCTCCACTCCACGTATATTTTTACTCCCCTTCCCTCAAATCAGTCTTGGTTCATTACTTGCTCCCCAAGGGGTGATCCTTCTTCTTCACTCTTCTTAGTTTTATAATCAGTCACAAATTGCCATCTTGTTTCTCAACCAAAATCAATCAATTGAACTGAAAATCATCCCCCTTGTTCCTCCTTGTTCGAACTAACAAACACCACCACTGCAACCACCGTGACCACCGATCACCACCACTACCACCTCCGTCCAACCACACATACTCGACAACCTAACACCACCCTAACCTCCGTCGGCCACCGCATCACCCCCACCAAACTCCCCTGCCCCTCTCATCCCACGCAACTCCCTACACCTCTCTTCTCTCCTTCGCCGAGCCACCAGGACCACAATCACCACACCACCATCACCACCAGCAACCACTTCCACCCAGAACCACCACCACGCCTCACCGTACTCCTCCTGCTCCCTCCTCGGCCGAACTCCCCTGCCCTCCCCTGTTCTTTTTCATTTTCCTGCTAGCAACACCCCCCCCCCCCGCCACAAACCACCACACTCCGGCTATCTCACCACTCTCCAAACCCACCGCCGCCCCTCAATCCCGGCGAGCTGCTGCTTCCGCCGTTTAGAACCGCCCAACCGTTCTCAAACTCCCTTGCTTTCCCCTCCTATGTTCGACCCCCCCCTCTTCCCTCACTGCTCCGCCGCGAACCGCCGCACAACCACCACCATCACCCTCATGCTCCGGCGCGGTCTCGTGCTGCTGCGACACCAGGGCCGCCGCCCATCCGCCCCCTAGCCGCCCCTCTTTCCTCCTCTGTTCGAGCTCTGTTTTGCACCCCCCTTTCCCTCTTTTGGTCGACTTTCATGAACCCAAAAACCAACTACTCAGACCTTGTTTTATTGCTTTAACAAACCCAAAACAAAAGTCCTATGCCCAATTTTAATATTTGGATTTTGTTAACTCATTTCCTATTTTTATTTTCAGATTTATGAATTTACCTTCCATGTTTTTCTAAATAAATTTGATAAATTATTTTAATATATATTTATATAAATAATTACTAATAAAAGTGTTTATTATTTCAAGTAGGAAAATATATTTAATTTTCGGTTTTACTAAAACTAAGTTACTAGCTTGAGTTAACAAAAAAGGAATTTAAGTAATTTTCATGTAAAGCGATATATGAGTTATAAATTTATATTTTTGAAATTCCGATTAACAATAATATTTTCGTTAAATTTATGAAATTATAATTTTATTAAAGTTCGTTGTTTGAAAATTCATTATTTATAAACTTATTTATGAAATATTGATTTTAGATTATTTATCGTTTTAAGTACTAACTCAATAATTTAATATTCTGAAAGAAGTCGGACTTGGAGCTCAGGAAGAACGATCCATCAGACGAGAAATATAAAACTACGGTTGAGGTAACGGCTATTGCTAGTACCCGCAATCCCCTTATAAATGTATTATGAAATTATGACGTTATGATTGAATTTATGAATTAAATGATTTGATGTGTTGTATAGATTGTGGGATGAAATATGATTTGTTCGAATCGTTTCTTATAATATGATTTGATTGAGTTTTCTCATGAAATGATGTTTATGCAATGCTATGAAAGAAATGATATTTTTATTGATCCTAGGATCTAAATGATGTTTATGAGAAACCATGAATGAAATGATATTTTATTGATCCTAGGATCTAAAAGAGTTACGTTATTTCAACTGAAATACAAGCCAAGGCTTGGTAAAAATACATAAAACATGATAAATGAAAGTGAAAGACCTGGTTTGTCTGGCGGTATATAAACTACCATCTTCCTATCTACCGGTCATGCATGCACCACGGACACCTGTCCACCCATGGATTACGAGCCCAGGCTCCCATGGTTTATGAGCCCAGGCTCAGGGCCCAGGCCCATGTTACGATGATGAGCCCAGGCTCTTATGGGCCCAGGCCCAGTGGAGAATTCCTTCACGGTTCGTACTTGCCGACAACTAGCATGTTAATTGAAAGTTTATGAATGACGGTTTCATTAAAAGTTCATGAATGAATTAAATATGACGTTTTTATTAAATGTTTTACTTATTATATTCTCCCCGTGTTATTAAATAAAATGAGTTGAAATGAATTTACGTTGCTAGGGTAGTCATTACTGAGTTTTCGGCTCACCGTTTTGTTTTCTGTTTTAGGTACTGCGGGGAACGATGGAAACGAGTAGTGGCGAGGAATTTCACCTTAGTATTAATCACCTAGCTTATGCTTAATGTTTTAATAGTTTAATTAAGGAAAAATTGATATTATCGGTTCCAACTATGGCCGATTTATTTTAAAAGGTCCCAACTTTTGATTATGTCAGGGTGGTCCCAACTATAGAGAGTGTTTTCCAAAAATGGTCCCTTAGTTAAAATTAAGTGCTAAATAACTTAATTAACACTCATATCTCTCGTGCAATAATCATATTTTTTAATTAAATGAAGTAAATGGAACAGTATGATATGCTTAAATCAACTTCATTAATAGTTTAATAAACTAAAAGACCATTCTTGAAAAACACACCTTAAAGTTGAGACCACTCTAGAATAATAAAAAATTGGGACCTTTAAAAGTGAAACGGCCATAGTTAAGACTGTCAATATCAATTTTTCCTTTAATTAAATACTTTTTAGTAAGTTATGTACTTGTATTTTAGGAATATAAAGGATTATTATATTTAAATTGGAGGTTTTTATGGCTTAAGTATGATGTTGCCTTGTAATTTTCAAGATGGAATTACGGAAGGTAATGTCTCGACCAAATTAGGTTAATTCCGCTGCTAATTATGCTTTAATAAGTGAATTAGAGGTTGGGGTGTTACATTAGTAATCCACGGGGGACACAAAAAGTGATTTTACGAAAAGAACCTCAACTCTTCACTTATATAATAGAGATATATGTTCTACCTATTTATTTTGTAGGATGTTTTTAATTCATTTTAAGCATGTCATTTATCACGTTTTGCGTCATTTTAATTGTGTGTAATCACCCTTTTAATTGCTAACAAAGACATATTAATTGCAATCACGTTTAAGTAAGATAATTTTAATTGGTTTCTAGGTTGTTAATTGAATTCTAAAACGAAGTTATCACCATAATTAGTTTACATGATTAATGAACCAACTTAGTTTTTTAAATAACTATCCTAATTAATGTTTGTAGGCTTAGTTGTTGTATTTCCCAGTGATTGTACGAATCGGAGTAGAGACTGAAAGTGGATGGGAGGATGCAATATTGACCCAAAATCTTGTACTCAAGTCCATCTTTAATTCATGACCACTTTGAAGTCAAGTTCTCTTGGAATTTGACAATGGCATAACTTTATTTTGGTAGATAAGTGGGATACTATTTTTAGTTGACACCATTATTTTATCACGTTTGCCAATGAAATATTTCAATAATAGGTCATGCATGCACAATGTGTACAATAAATTTATTGTACACCGAGGTAACTTTTACTCAGTTTTGTGTAACTTTGTTACATAGTTTTTTTGTATTTATTACCTTAAATATACACCACTTCTGCATTTACTACCTTATGAAAATTTTATTGTTATTTGTTATCTTAAATATGTTTTGTTTTGGAATCACTACCACTTTACAGTTTTCTCATTATAAAATTAAGATAGTTCTTTCGTTTCTTAATCTTTTTATGTCTAAGAATTACATAGAAATCGTGTTTTTAAAATTTTATAAAAGGTAAAATAAATTAAAAAATATTTGTGAACTTTTAAAATATTTGTGATTTATCAAAAGAGTTATTTTGAAATATCATTCTCTATAAAATCCTTTTAGAAAAATGAGAGAATGGCTTTGAATCACTTAAAACGTTTAAGAAACAAAAGAAATATTCCCTCTGTTCTTGAATGTTAGTCATATTTCTATATTGAGTTATTTTTTATTTTTTAGTCCCTTTTGGAATATTGCTTTATTTATCTAACATATTTCCTCATTATACCCTTGTAAATATCCAAGGGACCCACTTGTTTACTCCCAAGTAACTTTTATCTCCATTATATCCCTTAATTATTTATTTCTCCTACCCATATACATGGGTTAGATTCTATTGAGATTCATGTGATAAGTGTACTTAACTTGAATTGTCTAAGATTCCATCAGGGACTAACATTCAAGAACAGATTGAGTATGTTTATTTTAAAATAAAAAACTTTAAAGTGGCAGTGATTCCAAAACAAAAACATATTTAAGGTTGCAAATTACAATAAAAATTTCATAAGGTAGTTAATACAAAAGTGGTGTATTTTTAAGGTAATAAATACCAAGTTTTCCTAACTTTTAATATGTTCTTGTAGACACCTACTTTTGTCCCATTCCCGCAAGGGAAAGGGTCGATGATGAAAACGTAAATCTCCACTTGACAACGCATCTCCTATGAAATAAACGAATCTCAATTCCCCTTTTCATTTCACCCGAAACGTGCTATTTATTGAAACCTGCTAAAAATAGTAACTGCCGTAAAAGGTAGCTTCTAAAAGTGGCAAATCATAAAAGATAGAAACCTGTCAGAATTAGGTGTTGCATTCCAACATAAATCCTAAATGAGATAGAAAACTGCGAGAATCCTATTCCTAATATGATTCGGAAATAAGAGTTACGTATTAATTGAAATCCTAACGAGCCTAAAGTTCGTAACGGGCCCAGACACATTCCGTCATAAAATTGATACGCGCTAAAAGACTCGGTTAAGTCTCAAACTCTACGGATTTCAGGAATCCGAATCTGACTAAAGAAAGCCCAGACCCTATTTTCAACGCCTGGCTCTGGGCGCCGAAATCTTCAGCGCCCAGGCCTGGGCGCTGAAAATACCTGGGTACGTGTTTTTTCCTAATTCTTTATGGATTAGAACTCTGCAATTCTATCTTTCCACGAACTCTTCCCTATAAATAGACCCCTAAATCCGACGTAAAAAGAACACACAACAACACACAATTATATCTTGAGTATTGACTCCAACCCTTAGCCTAAGCCTCTCGCTGCGAAACTGTTCACGCGTTCTGTCGCAATCGATCCATAAATCGAATAGAACGTATCCTGTCCCATAATTGAGATTCGTTAAATAAAAAGGAGAAATAGCAAAGTCAAAGTGGTTATTTTTCTGAGAACCGTGACGCAGCTCTCAAAGGTGCGTCGTAATGTGTCCCTTTTCGATGATTTAACTGCTTTCCTCGCCCTTTTTATGAACTGTTAAACTAACCTAATCTGATTGTTCTATCACGCCTAACAAATATAATATTTTTGGGAAATCGGATTATCATGCTAGGTCCCTAATGCTATTTAAATCAGATAATCACGATCGAATTAGTATTATATGTTGCATATTGCTAAAATCAACTCAGATTAGTTCAATAGTTAACGCATGTCCTTTCAATTATTTATGCTGAGCTAGTAAGGATATCCTGCCTCTGGAGTTATCGACGAGCGAAGTACTCCTCTCGGTAGTCACAGTCCCCCGAACCCTCAATCTCTACCTTGCAGGTATATGTTGAGAGATCCCCACACCAGGGATCACAAGGGAACCTACGGACGTCGTGGTCAAACATAATTGCACTCCCTTTATGTCACGATAACCGGGTTTTGTCAGTTTTTCTCATTGTCGTTAAAAACTGAAAGGCGACTCCTATATTACTAGTCAATTGGGTGTATACTCACAGGAAATCCGATTACACTTGATTGAACAAAAAGAATCGTCACACCCACGAGGGACGAGGTCACGCATTAGCCTCGCGCTTTTTCGACCCCCTCACAGTGGCGACTCCACTGGGGATAGTAAAGGAAATACTCGTGCTTGTAGGTAATCAAAATAGCCGAAGGGTGAAACGATCCTACCCCGCGTTTATTTCCCCATCAAGTTGGGACGACCTGAAAATCAGCATATTAATGTGAACGGGCAGAACCGCATAAAGAATCTCGGCTCCCTCGGGAGTTGGGACTAAGGATACCTTTTTTCGCCAATAGGGGGGTGCATACGCCGCGCATGTTTCCCACTCGGTACTTGTGCAGGTAGTAGACCTATCCCGAACCCAATCGCTCGCTCATTAGGTCCCTCTCGCCTGCATGCCCCCTTGGCTTGCACTTGCGGGTTGGCCTCTTGGGCGAAATTCGTCTGTTGAAGACACTACCTCGACCGGGGCATGTGTTGGATCTACGATAGAAGCGGTACCAAGCCAGGCGCAAATAAACTACCCATAGAAGCCTATCATAAACTACGTGGCATATTTAATTTTCAAATCCATGTTTGTAATGTAGTTATGTGTAGCGAAATATGTGATTGTGTGTGACAAACTATCCTAGAAAACCAACGACCTTAAAAATTGCCCGAACATTCATAGACTAATTTGCCAAAGAGTTATACCGAAACACGTGTTCCGCAAACCCGAATGATCGCAATAAAATAAGCGACGCTCGGGATGGCCTGTAACGAATCCCACAAACGTTGTTACGCGTAAAGGACGTTATTAGGCAAGCACGCAAATAGAAGTCGCATAAACAGAAGACAGAAAACGAGAACAAGCCAGGGACGAATTTTCAACGCCCCTGGCTGGGCGCCAGAATTTCTCACGCCCCTCGTTGGGCGCTGAAGTGGCTGCTTGGCCTTCTGGTCAGGCGCAGCAGCCTCGGTGCCAGCGCGAAAGGAAAATACGTAGCGCAAAAAAAATGTTCATAAAAAGAATTGCTACGAGGGCATAAGAAAAGCATTCGATTTCAAAAGCGACTCGCAAAAAATTAATAACTCTTTGTGTCGTTGTAAGGCCTCCTACGATGACAATACCCGGCACCAAAACCGAACGTGCTAATAACTATGAATGTCACACGGGCAAGTGTTTCGAAAATCCAAAGAATGACCAAAATAAAAAAAAAACCAAAAAGTGTACCGACAAAAGGAAGAGTGAAAAACCAATTTAGAGAGTCGAAGTCTAGACTAAGTAATGCTTGAAACTTTGGGAACCTAAAACTTTAGCTTATCTTATGCCTAGGACTGGTCCTGCCACTTGGTGCCGATCAGGGAATCAACGGTTAGTGCGTCTCGAAGATACATCGCCAACACCAGGTTTAGTAACTCCATGCTCCGTCCTTCGTCCCTCATTTCAAGGATCTCCGCTTCCCCAACCTCGATTCGCACCTTCAAACATGTCAATCGAAGATTTGCGAGACCAGATGGTCCAAATGACCCAACTTATGGGCCAACTGAAAATGGAAAATGAAGCTTTTGCGGTTGCGCAAGCCAAAAATGACCTCGATAACGAGAAGAGGATTGAAAAAATGGTCCTACAGCAAACCATGGGGAGCAAATACTTCACCCTCGATCCTGAACCTTTTCTTGGCAAATTACCAGAAAAGTTCAGTTCATCTGACTTACCAAAGTTCAAGGCCACGGACAACCCCTGTGATCATCTACTGAGCTTTGTGAATACCATGAACTTGAAAGGCGTGGACAAGTCCATGTACTTACCTGCCTTTCCTTTGTCCTTGAAACCTGTGCCGCTCAAATGGTACTATCACCAGGACCCTAAGCTCTTCCCCACTTGGGAAGACTTTGTCAATATCTTCATCAAGCAATACTCGTCGAACATGGATTTCCAAGTCACCATGCGCGAGCTGGAAGTTCTCTTCCAAAAGAAAAATGAGGGTTTCACAACCTACTTTGCTAGATGGAGGAACCAGGCGGCCCAGGTAATCAATAGGCCTCCCGAAACAGAATTGGTCCAAAAATTCATTGACAACCTGGACCCGGCTTACAGACAACACCTTAGGTACCTAGGACTCGACACTTTCAAAAGAGTTTATGATGTGGGAATAAAGATCGAGGACGACCTCGCCAAAACCATACAGAGCAAACCCACATATAAGACCAACACCTATAATCGGGGTAACACATCCCAAGCCCAAGAAGTCCATGCTGTAGAAGAGACTCCCGCCCGAAGAAACCCTGCAAGATGGGTCCAAGACCGAAAGTTTGCCCCACTCGGTTCAACTTTGGTACAAGCCTTTGAAAGACTAACCAATCAAGGAAAGTTGAGACCTATAGGCCCCACCCGTGACCCTCCTGTCAAAAGCAAATATTGGGTCGAAGGTACTTACTGCAAATTCCATCAAGGAAATGGGCATGACACTGAAAACTGCTGGAATCTAAAACATACGATCCAGGACATGATAGAGGATGAAGTGATACCTCTCCCTAACGTTGGAAAACCCAACAACAACAAGAGCCCACTCGGCTCTTGTCACATCTCTCTCGGCCAACCAGAGAATTTCGACCACACGGTGTATATTACACCTCAAGGTGCACCACTCATTGTGGTCCTTATGGATCGAATCGAGAGGGAAGTGTGCGGTGTGTGGAACGATGATGCTGAAGATATTTACCTATCTCAAGTCTCGGGCCAGGACTTCTTCACTGAAACTTAGCCCGGGTATGCTCTCATTGACACCACTCCTCAGGAGCCCGAGGTCGACAACCTCACCCGATCCGGAAGAATATACCAACCGGATATTCACCCACCTCCTATGGACGACATCCCGGTTAGGCAAACTCCTGAGAATGGACGACACGCCACCGTCGCGGAAGTCATTGAAAATCCTCTCCTTAAACAACTAAAAAGAACCAAGGCCGAGATTACCATCCGGGATCTTATGTGTACTTCAAAGGAACATCGCGAAAAGCTTATTCTCTCACTTGACCTCATCTCAGTACCTACAGATATGTTAGGTTATGATACATATGATATTACATAAATCATGCGGAAACAACCATTAACCCAGGAATACATATTATTTACACATAATCATATAGCATAATTTAGATGCATACTCTTTGTTGCGTGCCTTCCCTAGCTGCGCCCGAACCGAACAAGAACAAGTCTTTAGGACTCCAAGTGTCGTCCCTCCGTAGATAGTCCACAGCACGTCCGGATCCGCCTTAAGATTGACCAACTAGAATCGCCCTTAAGGTACTAGAATTTTCGGCACTATTGAGCAAGGAATGTGGCTGAATTTTTCTCTCAAAAATCACTTTGAATACTTGAATTAATTTTTAAAATATGTGACCCTAGGCACGTATTTATAGAGTTATGGAAAGGGAATTGTAATCCTAGTAGGACACGAATTAATTAAACTTAGAATTCTACAAGAACTCTAATTAATTAATTTATCCTTTTAGGAATAGGAATTTAATCATATACTAACTCTAATAGTTTTAGGAATCATGCATGAACACAAACTCACACACACACGGCAGCCACAAGGGCCGCCCATGCGCGTGCGTGCGAGCAGCAGCCCACGCAGCGAGGCCCACGCAGCCGTGGCCTTGGCGCGCGCTGGGCCTGCCTTGCGGTAGGCCTGGGCGCTGCCTTGGCTGGGCTTGTGTTGCGCGTTTGGCTTGCTGGGCGATGGCCCGGCTTCGTGCTGGGCCTTCGTCCGGCAGGCCTCGTCCGATGCTAATTCGTACGATACGCTTCCGATTAAATTCCCGGTTCCGGAATTCATTTCCGATACGAACAATATTTAATATTTCCGATTCCGGAATCAATTTCCGTTTCGAACAAATATTTAATATTTCCGTTTCCGGAATTATTTTCCGATTCCGATAATATTTCCGATTCTGACAATATTTCCGTTTCCGGCAATATTTCCGATTCTGGTAATATTTTCATTTCCGATAATATTTTCCGATACGTACCATGTTTCCGTTTCCGGCAACATCTACGACTTGGATAATATTTATATTTCCGATACGATCCATATTTCCGTTTCCGGCAATATCATCGTTTCCGGAGTATTCATTTCTTGCCTGTGACGATCTCAGCTCCCACTGAAACCAAGATCCGTCGATTCCGAATATCCATAGATGGAGTATCTAATGCCATTAAATACTTGATCCGTTTACGTACTATTTGTGTGACCCTACGGGTTCAGTCAAGAGTAAGCTGTGGATTAATATCATTAATTCCACTTGAACTGAAGCGGCCTCTAGCTAGACATTCAGTTCACTTGATCTCACTGAATTATTAACTTGTTAATTAATACTGAACCGCATTTATTAGACTTAACATAGAATGCATACTTGGACCAAGGGCATTATTTCCTTCAGTCTCCCACTTGTCCTTAGGGACAAGTGTGCATTTCCTAATTCCTTTGTCGCTCGATGCTTGCTCTTGAACATAAGGTAAGAGTTGTCATCCTTATTATGTCCAGAGGTGTTTCTCGGTTTCAGAGTTCAACTGATCAAATAAACAGATAATCATAGCCTATGATTCATCCGAGCACGGCCATGCATTTCACAGTTTCTAGCTCTCCGAGTGGCCTTGTACAACTTTTAAGCATCTCATTCCGATTTATGGGAGGACAATCCCAATCTTGCGATCTTGAGATTAGACTTCGTTTGATAGGTGATTACCTGAGCGTTGCCTTTATAGCCTCCTTTTACGGTGCGACGGTTGGTCAACGTCAAAGCAACCAGTTCTCAAACAAGTAATCTCAAATCACTCAGGTATTGAGGATTTAGTGTCTAATAATTTAATGAAATTTACTTATGACAGATTTTCATCTCTTACAGTAAAGTTTCATAGGTCATGTCCGATACTAGTCTTCCCAAAGTAAGTATCTATGCAAATGATTATGACATTGCCATGTCCACATAGTTCAAGAAACAGAACTACTAGTCATCTTGCATTCTAATCGTCTAACGTTTTCTATGCGTCCAATTTTATAGAAAACTCCGACTAGGGACCATTTTCAACCTTTGACATTCAAGTTCACTTGATAGACATTTCTTAGTCACAGGACTGGTCCTGACAGTCTATCTTGAATATATCGTCAAATTGAAGGGACTCATCATTTAATAAACCACAAATTAAATGGAAAAATGAATTCTTTTCATTTATTGTGAATGATTAACCAATAATGTTTTACAAAGATTTAAACTCTAAAACTTTAAAACATTAAACAGAGACATCAAAGCCATTCTCCAATATGCTTGATTCCCATAGCTGCAGTGTGCGAGTTGTGCTTCGCCTGCGGCAGAGGTTTAGTTAATGGATCTGATATGTTGTCATCAGTTCCAATTTTGCTTATCTCGACTTCTTTTCTTTCAACGAACTCTCGTAGAAGGTGAAATCTACGAAGTACATGCTTGACTCTCTGGTGGTGTCTAGGCTCTTTTGCCTGTGCAATAGCTCCGTTATTGTCACAATACAGGGCTATTGGTCCTTTAATGGAGGGGACTACACCAAGTTCACCTATGAACTTCCTTAGCCATATAGCTTCCTTTGCTGCTTCATGTGCAGCAATGTACTCCGCTTCAGTTGTAGAATCCGCAATGGTGCTTTGCTTAGCACTTTTCCAGCTTACTGCTCCTCCGTTGAGGCAGAAGACAAACCCAGACTGTGATCTGAAATCATCTTTGTCGGTTTGGAAACTTGCGTCCGTATAGCCTTTAACAATTAATTCATCATCTCCACCATAGACCAGGAAGTCATCTTTGTGCCTTTTCAGGTACTTCAGAATGTTCTTGGCAGCAGTCCAATGCGCCTCTCCTGGGTCTGACTGGTATCTGCTCGTAGCACTGAGTGCGTACGCAACATCCGGGCGTGTACATATCATAGCATACATTATTGAACCAATCAATGATGCATATGGAATCCCATTCATTCGTCTACGCTCATCAAGTGTTTTTGGGCACTGAGTCTTGCTTAGAGTCATTCCATGAGACATGGGTAGGTAGCCTCGCTTGGAGTCCGCCATCTTGAACCTATCAAGTACCTTATTGATATAAGTGCTTTGACTAAGTCCAATCATCCTTTTAGATCTATCTCTGTAAATCTTGATACCCAATATGTACTGTGCTTCTCCTAGATCCTTCATCGAAAAACATTTCCCAAGCCAAATCTTGACAGAGTTCAACAAAGTAATGTCATTTCCGATAAGTAATATGTCGTCGACATATAATACTAGGAAAGCAATTTTGCTCCCACTGACCTTCTTGTATACACAAGATTCGTCCGCGTTCTTGATGAAACCAAAGTCCTTGACTGCTTCATCAAAACGTATGTTCCAGCTCCTGGATGCCTGCTTTAATCCGTAGATTGATTTCTTTAGCTTGCATACCTTTTTAGCATTCTTTGGATCCTCAAAACCTTCAGGCTGTGTCATAAACACATTTTCTGTTAAAACGCCGTTTAAGAAAGCAGTTTTGACATCCATCTGCCATATTTCGTAATCGTAATATGCATCGATTGCTAACATTATCCGAATAGACTTTAGCATTGCAACTGGTGAAAAGGTTTCATCGTAGTCCACACCGTGGACTTGCCTGTAACCTTTTGCAACCAATCTAGCTTTGAAAACTTCAAGTTTCCCATCCTTGTCCTTTTTCAGTTTGAAAACCCATTTGCTTCCAATGGCTTGGTAGCCATCTGGCAAATCGACCAAATCCCATACTTGGTTTTCAGACATGGAGTCCAATTCAGATTGCATGGCTTCTTGCCATTGCTTGGAGCTAGGGCTCGTCATAGCTTGTTTGTAAGTCGCAGGTTCATCACTTTCAAGTAATAGAACGTCATAGCTCTCGTTCGTCAAAATACCTAAGTACCTTTCCGGTTGAGATCTATATCTTTGCGATCTACGCGGGGTAACATTTCTAGATTGACCATGATTCTCACCAGATTCTTCTAAAGATCTCTGAGTTTCATCCTGAATGTCATCTTGAGCATTCTCTAGAGTTTGTTGTTCGACTCGAATTTCTTCGAGGTCTACTTTTCTCCCACTTGTCATTTTGGAAATGTGATCTTTCTCCAAAAAGACACCATCTCGAGCAACAAAAACTTTGTTCTCAGATGTATTGTAGAAGTAATACCCCTTTGTTTCCTTTGGATAGCCCACAAGGATACATTTGTCAGATTTTGGATGAAGTTTGTCTGAAATTAATCGTTTGACGTATACTTCACATCCCCAAATCTTAAGAAAAGACACATTTGGAGGCTTTCCAACCCATAATTCGTATGGAGTCTTTTCGACAGCTTTAGACGGAGCTCTATTTATAGTGAGTGCAGCTGTATTTAGTGCATGTCCCCAAAATTCTAATGGAAGTTCGGCCTGACCCATCATTGACCTGACCATGTCTAGCAAGGTTCTGTTCCTCCGTTCCGACACACCGTTCCATTGTGGTGTTCCAGGAGGAGTCAATTCTGACAGAATTCCACATTCTTTCAGATGGTCATCAAATTCATAACTCAGATATTCACCGCCTCTATCAGACCGCAGTGCCTTAATCTTCTTGCCTAATTGATTCTCTACTTCACTCTGAAATTCCTTGAATTTGTCAAAGGATTCAAACTTATGCTTCATTAGGTAGACATAACCATACCTACTGAAGTCATCAGTGAAAGTGATAAAGTAGCTGAAACCACCTCTAGCATTTGTACTCATTGGTCCACATACATCTGTATGGATTAAACCCAATAGTTCATTTGCTCTTTCTCCAACTTTAGAGAAAGGTTGCTTTGTCATTTTGCCAAGTAAACATGATTCGCATTTACCATAATCCTCTAAGTCAAATGGTTCTAGAATTCCTTCCTTTTGAAGTCTTTCTAAGCGTTTCAAGTTTATATGGCCTAATCGACAATGCCATTGATAGGTGAGATCTGAATCATCCTTTTTTGCCTTTTTGGTATTTATGTTATATACTTGTTTGTCGTGATCTAATAAATAAAGTCAATTGACTAATCTAGCAGATCCATAAAACATCTCTTTAAAATAAAACGAACAACTATTGTCTTTTATTAAAAAGGAAAATCCCTTAGCATCTAAGCAAGAAACTGAAATGATGTTTTTAGTAAGACTTGGAACATGGAAACAATCTTCCAGTTCCAAAACTAGCCCGGAGGGCAACGACAAATAGTAAGTTCCTACAGCTAATGCAGCAATCCGTGCTCCATTTCCCACTCGTAGGTGGACTTCACCCTTGCTTAACTTTCTACTTCTTCTTAGTCCCTGTGGATTGGAACATAAGTGTGAGCCACAACCTGTATCTAATACCCAAGAAGTTGAATTAGCAAGTATACAGTCTATAATGAAAATACCTGAAGATGGAACGACTGTTCCGTTCTTCTGATCTTCCTTTAGCTTTGGACATTCTCTTTTGTAATGGCCTATTCCATCACAATAAAGACAGCTTGATGTGGACTTGTCCTGCTTTGATTTAGCATTGCCCTTGGACTTTCCACCTTTCTTGAACGGTCTCCTTCTAGCCTTGAGTAAATCTTTGGCTTCACAGTCCAGTATTATTTCAGCCTTTCTGACAAGGTGAACAAATTCTGCAACTGTTTCTTCTCTTGGTTCACTTAGGTATAGTTGCTTGAAGCGACCAAACCCACTGTGTAGTGAATTGAGCAAGATAGAGACTGCCATCCTTTCGCTTATTGGTGTTCCTAGTAGACTTAGGCGATCAAAGTATGAACGCATAAGATGCATATGGAACCTCAGTGGGACGCCTACCCTCTGTTTTGTGCGAAGGAGCTGAACATGTGTTTCTTGGACTTCCATCCTATAACACCTGTTGGGAGAACTAACCTTTAGACCAGACATTGATTCAATCAACTCATGGACGTTCAGGTCCCTGTCCTCCGTGCTTCCACGACAGATATCCCTCAGATTCTTGATGAGTGTAAAAGGTTCATAGGCTACAAACCTTTTAGCCCAATCATCAGGGATATTGTTCAGCATGAGACTCATAACCTTTTTGAGATCCGCATCCCAGGCGTAAAATCTCTCAGGGGTCATGTCTCTGGCATAGTAGCTTGGCATGGGATGTGACAGTACATACTCAAGTCCATTGAGTTTGACTATTTCAACTAGCTTAGCTTCCCATTCAAGAAAATTTGCCAGGTTCAGCTTGACCATAAGCTCAGAACCCATGATGATGTTTTGATTGTTGTTTGCCATATTAAAAACTACAATTGAAAAGAATAAACAAATAAATAACCATTCACAGTTTCTCTTAATAAACTTAAATTCTAGCATACATGCATAATTCAATGTTTATTAAGCATTTTATTCAAGTTATGTGTTCCGGCAGGTGTGAATAAAATGATTCCAAGATCCTAAAATCATTGAAGAACTAAGCACAGTTTGTCGACTTAATCCTAGAACATCTTAGGTAAGCAAAAGCCTTTTGCTAATAGTCTAGAAACTATTCTTGGTTGATAGGTACGTCTAAGAACTTATTAGGTAAACCTATCGATTTTGCCACGACATAAAAGGACACCTTACTTATATCGTTGAGTTTCACCAAAACTAACATGTACTCACAATTATTTGTGTACCTTGCCCCTTTAGGACCAATAAGTAACACCTCGCTGAGCGAAAACTATTACTAGATTGATGTAAAGGATATCCAAGCAAGTGTATATTTTGGCATGGCACCTTTTAACTCAATTTTTAAGTTTGGAACTTAAGGCTCTTACTATGTTGGTTAGATTTTAAGTGAACTAAAATCCTTAATCATGCAACATAATCAAGCTTTTGATCTCATGCATTTTAAGACATATTTAAAAGCAATAAATAACTTAAAACATGCATAAGATAAATGTGATATAGTATGGCCCGACTTCATCTTGAAGCTTTAACTTCAAAGTCCGTCTTGAAAATCTCCGTGGGAGGCACCATTTTCTTCAAATAGGATAAGCTATAACTAATTACAACTATTTGATGGTACGCAGACCATATTTGAATTGAAAAATAACTTTGGTACTTTAGACCAATTACATTCAAATTAATGGTACGCAGACCATATTTTCTATCCTATTTGGGCCATACTAGTCACTTCATAACCTGCAAAACAGTACATATACAATATATACCATTCACCCATTCATTATCATGAATGGCCCACATAGCTGGTTAGTAAAACACATTATGCATCACGTAAACATTTGCAGCAATTAATCAAGGGCACCAATAATCTACCAATTATTCAGTCCTTATTAATTCTAATCAAGTTGTTTTAACCTTAAGGACTTGTAGACCTAATCAAGAGTTTTATGACTAAAAGGGCTCCCACTCAAACCAATAAATTCATATGCTTTACTAATTTTAAACATAAAAATGTATTTCAAGTCTAACCGGAAACATACAAATTTAATTAAAATTTAAAGCTCATATAAATTTATAATTGAATCCAAAAAGTTTAATTTAATTTCAGTCGTATTTAAATTAATTCATGATTTTAATTTTAGTAAAATAATTAGAATAAATAAAATTTATTATAATTACAATATTCAAAATTAAAATCCAAGAAAATAATTTTATTAATTTTAAAATTAATTAAAATTACGTAAACTGAAAAATTTCAAATTAAACATTCAAAACGATCTAATCGCAACGCAAACACCCTACGCATCGCACGCCCATGGGCCGCACGCACACAGCCATTGCTGGCCATGTGCGCGCAGCCCATGCGCTCGTCGCATAGCTGCTGCATCTTCCATCGCAAGCCATCGCACGCTGTGGTGCTCGCTGCGCGCGCGCCAGCGCTCGACGCACGCGAGCCATCGCTCGCTGTGCGCGCTCGCCAGCGCTTGCTGCGCGCGAGCCATTGCTCGCTGTGCGCGCGAGCCATCGCTCGCTGTGCGCGCGAGCCATCGCGCGCGATCAACGCTGGGCGCAGCGCTCGTGGCACGCGAGCTTGCGCTCGCTGCGCACGAGGCTGCGCGCGCTTGCGCGAGGCAGTGCGCGTCATGGCGCAGCTCGCTTGCTGCCCACACGCGACTGCCTTGGCTTGCCTTTCGCCCATGCCCATTTGTTCATAGCTCGTGGCCCACGACACAAGGCAGGGCTGCTGCCTTGTGCTCGTGCACCACGCCCTTGCTCATTGCATTCGTGCCGCACGGGCGACGAGCTCCCTTGCTCGTCGTCGCATGCCCGCACTATACAACACCCTTTAAGGGTAACACGAAGCGTCCATTGCTTTGTGCGTGCAAGTTATATGAACGAATCGCATAAAAATTTAAAATTTATATTCAAAATTAATGACAAATTAATAAATAATATTAATTTCATAATTTTAGGGCGAAAAATCGAAAATTTATTATTCAATTGATTTCCGATTTACATGGATTCAAGTCTAGGTCATAAAAATTTAAAATTTATCATAAATTTACAATTTTTATGGTGATTTTTAATCATAGGTTTCTAATTAAATTATAATTAATTATGAAAATCAAATTAATTCTAAATTATTCTAATTTTCAACAAATTAATCATAATTACAAATTAGATTGCATAATTAACAAGGCTAGGCATTCAAACTTGTTAAACATATACAGTAGGTCAATCAAAAATTCAAGATTTATCAACAAGAATCGCAAATATTTAATTTAACATCTTAAATTTACGAAATTTTGCATTCGAAAAACTAAAACCTTCGAAAAGTCATAGTTAGGCTTCGAATTTGAGAATTCTGGGGTCGGCAGAAAAATACTGTTTTGTCAAAATTTTAGAATGCCTTTTACATGTGGAATTGACACAAAAATCACTAGATTTGGATGAGTAACGAAGAAACTGCCGAAAAACTGCGTACGTATAATTAAATAAACGCAATTTGCAATTAATTAACAATTACGAAAATTAATCACCCCTTTTAATTCTTGAAAATTTATAATATTTAACCATGTTCATGCAATATAGATTATGAAAATAATAAGGGGCTCGTGATACCACTGTTAGGTTATGATACATATGATATTACATAAATCATGCGGAAACAACCATTAACCCAGGAATACATATTATTTACACATAATCATATAGCATAATTTAGATGCATACTCTTTGTTGCGTGCCTTCCCTAGCTGCGCCCGAACCGAACAAGAACAAGTCTTTAGGACTCCAAGTGTCGTCCCTCCGTAGATAGTCCACAGCACGTCCGGATCCGCCTTAAGATTGACCAACTAGATTCGCCCTTAAGGTACTAGAATTTTCGGCACTATTGAGCAAGGAATGTGGCTGAATTTTTCTCTCAAAACTCACTTTGAATACTTGAATTAATTTTTAAAATATGTGACCCTAGGCACGTATTTATAGAGTTATGGAAAGGGAATTGTAATCCTAGTAGGACACGAATTAATTAATATTAAATTTCTACAAGAACTCTAATTAATTTATTTATCCTTTTAGGAATAGGAATTTAATCATATACTAACTCTAATAGTTTTAGGAATCATGCATGAACACAAACTCACACACACACGGCAGCCACAAGGGCCGCCCATGCGCGTGCGTGCGAGCAGCAGCCCACGCAGCGAGGCCCACGCAGCCGTGGCCTTGGCGCGCGCTGGGCCTGCCTTGCGGTAGGCCTGGGCGCTGCCTTGGCTGGGCTTGTGGCGCGCGTTTGGCTTGCTGGGCGATGGCCCGGCTTCGTGCTGGGCCTTCGTCCGGCAGGCCTCGTCCGATGCTAATTCGTACGATACGCTTCAGATTAAATTCCCGGTTCCGGAATTCATTTCCGATACGAACAATATTTAATATTTCCGATTCCGGAATCAATTTCCGTTTCGAACAAATATTTAATATTTCCGTTTCCGGAATTATTTTCCGATTCCGATAATATTTCCGATTCTGACAATATTTCCGTTTCCGGCAATATTTCCGATTCTGGTAATATTTTTATTTCCGATAATATTTTCCGATACGTACCATGTTTCCGTTTCCGGCAACATCTACGACTTGGATAATATTTATATTTCCGATACGATCCATATTTCCGTTTCCGGCAATATCATCGTTTCCGGAGTATTCATTTCTTGCCTGTGACGATCTCAGCTCCCACTAAAACCAAGATCCGTCGATTCCGAATATCCATAGATGGAGTATCTAATGCCATTAAATACTTGATCCGTTTACGTACTATTTGTGTGACCCTACGGGTTCAGTCAAGAGTAAGCTGTGGATTAATATCATTAATTCCACTTGAACTGAAGCGGCCTCTAGCTAGACATTCAGTTCACTTGATCTCACTGAATTATTAACTTGTTAATTAATACTGAACCGAATTTATTAGACTTAACATAGAATGCATACTTGGACCAAGGGCATTATTTCCTTCAGATATCACACCTGACTCATTGGTTATCCATGTCACGAGAGATGCCGGAGAAAAGGCCATAGTTTTCACCGATAAAGACTTACCCAAAGAGGGGGGTGCTCACAATAAAGCCCTTTACCTAGTGGTTGGATGCAAAGGACAAAACATCCCCCTAGCGCTCGTAGATAATGGTTCGGCGGTTAACGTCTGCCCATTGCGAACTGCCCATTGCTTGGGGCTAGGAAACGATGACTTCCAAACCTCCACACAAGGGGTAGAAGCTTATGATAACTCCCGAAGGCCTGTATTGGGAAAAATCAACCTTGCCATACAAACCGGGCCTGTGGCACGCACCACGGAGTTTCAAATAATCGACATCAAGCCCACTTTCAACCTCCTCTTGGGGCGACCTTGGCTCCATGACTTAGGAGGTGTGGCTTCTACCTTGCACCAAATGGTTAAACTTAACCATAACGGGGTAATACTAGAAATCCGCGGCCCTCCTCTCGACGTCAGTTGTACTATGGTTGGAACGGCCGAAACTGCAGACGACCTTTATGGGTTTCAAATGGAAGAAACAATCCAATTCATCGAAGATTATGATCCAGCATTCCTAGACCTGCATGCATCCCGAGTCATCCCTAGAATGCTGTTAGCTCAAGGTTATTTCCCAGGAACCCCATTGGGCATAAGGAAGAAGGCATACACATTCCATCCTTTTCCCGACAAATCTACTCCCTTTGGCTTAGGTTATGAACCAACGGAGGAAGATATTGCTGACCGCCTATCTAGGCTACGCCTTAACAAAGCCAAATAAACCACCCTCCTTCCCCCATATCAAAGAACCCTTAACGGGATGTTCGTTCGGGAAGGAGAAGAACACCCATGCTGTGATTTCCCTGAACCCTTCGTTCAGGATGGCTTGCTAAAACCTGGATTTGAAATTTTCCATGACTGCCACACCTTGGATGAGGCACCCCACCTCACCAAGACTAAAACAGCTGAAATATTGGACAACCAGGCTCTATGGACATTGTTTAACGAATCGAGGCCTATGGAGAACGAGACTGTGATGACTACCCTAGCTTTACAAGATGAAGGTTTCGATCCAACCCGGTTAATCTCTCCTGCATCAACGCTAGAAGAGGTCGAGAACGGATGGGTGAAGACATATCAGTGGGTCAATGGAATTCAAGATGAGTACCGGTGAAGGACCGAAGTTTTATGAGACTAAACCCCAGGCTTGAGCCACATAGAGCACCATTAGTAAAAAGCGCCTAGTAATTCTTTAGATTGATAGAAAAAAATAATAGAGACTTTAGAGGGTCCTAAGGCCGCTTAGAATATAGGTCAGTTTTATTTCAGTGTGTTTTCCTTTCTTTCTGAATCAATAAAGGCGTAATATTTCTCCTAAAAATTTTATTCTAACACTAAATAAACACCAAATGTACTTGCAAAATACAAAAATAAAGAGGCGGCCCACTATAGGCCCAACAAACAAAGCCCACTCGGTTTTGAAATAGTGCCATGGGAACCAATTCCCGAAACCCACAAAATAAACCACACTATCCCATTCATATCCCCAAAACCTAAAAAGCCAACCAGTGTCATCATAAGAGCCAATCCATGCAACCCAAAATCAAAGGAAATCAAAAATCCAAAACAATGCAAATGATACCAAAAAAACAGATTCATAAAACATAGATTCCGTCATACCCTTCACTAACAACCCACCTCCAAAGCCTACACAAAGATCTTCATAACTTCCGCACCCTAACTCCATTTTCAAAACTGTTTCGAGTCACCAATAGAAAAAAAAATTAATCCGGACAAAAATGCATTTCACGCTAACAGTAAAAAAAGCCTCCAAAATAGCCTCAAAATTAACTTTAAATAAGAAACAAAATATCAAGGCACAAAAAAAAAGAAATAGAAATAAACGCAAGAACATGTGAAGCAAAGCGTCAAAAATTGGCCGCCCAAGTCATTTTCAGCGCCCAGGGCTGGGCGCCGGAATTTCTGACGCCCCAGCCTGGGCGTTGAAACTCTCTGCCTGCCAAAAGTTTTCTTTTCAGAAGTGCTCGTCATTTCATCCGCACACAACGGAAAAATAACGAACACTTGGGGGGTACAGTACGTATCCAAATAGGCTTACCAACCAAGAATATAGCCATACAAATTAGTCGAATTTCGAATTTCATATTTTACACGACTTATGGCAAAAAAAAATGGCAGATGAAAATAATGATAATACTTCACTCATTTGACCGACTAAGTAATATGTTTCCACCTCAGGGCATATCTACCGAAATCCGGCATACTAGAACTAAATTAAAAGCTAGAACTACGCGCGACCTGATTCTGGCAAGATACGTAGGCAATCCTTACCAAGGATTCGGTCCAAATAATAAAAAAAAAAAAAAATTCTTTGTGCAAAAAAGTGTTAGACATATAAAATACATAAAAAAGAGGAGAAACAAAAATAATTGAAAACTAAAAATACGCCTTTATTAAAATATAATAAGAAGGAAAACAGAGTGCTAAAAATAAAAACAAACACGACTGAAATAAATAGAGAGCACCTACACCCTAGCAAGAACTACACTACTCTAGTTCTTCTGGATCATCAAATAACGTCTTGTAGAGGGCAATATTCGCAGGATCCACTCCCACAGTCTTCTGCGCTGCCCCAATGTCAATCTCCATGAGAACCGGCTCCTGGACACTAACTTCCAAAGATGCCAAGGCTTCAGAAACGTTCTCAGTTATAGCCCGCTCAGCCTCGAGGGCACAGGCAATGGTGGGAGAAGGATTATTATCATCAATTAGACTAGCCACTGTTTCTACAGGCGGCTGAGCCTTCCTAACCCATACATTGTTCCGGCGACGATCTCCGCGAGAGCTTGCATTTCTTTTAACAACAGCAGGCCCCTTCATGTTAGGCATCTTTTTAGGCCTGAAACTGGAACGGGGAGGAACTTCCTTTCGCTTTCGATCAGGACGAGCTTTCACAGTCTTAACACTATAGGTACGAGGTTTGGCAGAATCAGGACCCTCATACTTAACACGAATACGAGGTATCAAAAGCTCAGCCGGCTCCCCATTACGAGCCTCGGTCCTCACATCTTTGTCATCGGAGCTCATCCACAACTTGTAGTTTTCAGAAAGACCCACAAAGCCATTTGTAGCTACGGCCCAACGCGGGAGACCATCATAATACTTGGCCCACGCTAGGACCCGTGTTTGAGAAAAGGCCGCTACCTTAGGTGGTACCGTAACAGAAAAGGGGATAGTCTGCCTTAAACCATATTGACGCATGACTCGGTAAGGGAAAATATAAAAGGGACGAGATAGCCCCAACAAAGAAACATAAACCGATACATCAGACCCCCCTGTCATAGTAGTCAAACCCCACCATGGTACCACCCACTTAATAGAACAAATGCCATAAGTAAAAAAGGAGGTCCATTCGGCCTCGTCCTGGCCTTGGTGCAAGTATTTTCGGTTACCCAAGGCTATAAGGCGATAGTGTTTAGGATCAGCAGGAGCTTCCAAAAGTCTAAAGCCGTTCCGCAAGCCAAATCTACAAAAACAGGCACGATCGAATCAAAAGAGTGAAAAGAAAGAAAAAAATGGTCCCTAGGGCGCAGTTTCAACGCCCAGGACCAGGCGCAGAAAACTCCAGCGCCCAGCCCTGGGCGCTGAAACTCAACCCCAGGCAAAAAAAATATGTGCAAAAGGGACGTATACGTGCGCAAGGAAAAAATCGATCACCTGCAGTAATAGGGGGCTTCCCTTAAAATGTTCAGATTTGGCATCCTTCTTCAGCTCGTCCGCACTCAGCAAAGTTTCGGCAACAACCAACGGCATGATAGAATAGGAACTTTCCATCTGGCTAATCAAGGGGATCAACCTTATGTCACCGAACTCACCATTGTTATTCGATAGCAAATAATGATTCAACAAGCAAAATACAAGGGCTCGAATATTCAATTTCTGTTCGGTCATATTTTTACTAGGCCTAAAGTGATGTTTTACAAGTTTTGCCAAGTTAACCTTACCATCTACAACAATTTCAGCAAACATGTTATCATCTAGCCCTAGGAAAGCCCTTATGGTTGTTTTACCCTCTTCAATAGTGCTAGGGGTAACAGGAGTAGCATTAGTAGGGTAACCAAGGATCGCAGCAAATTCATCGGGCAAAGGACATATTCCGTTGCCCCGAAAGGCAAAAACATGATGATCGGAGTCCCAAAAGCTTAGGGCAGCATGCAGAAAGTTATAATCAATATTAATTTGTTGTAAGCCTAAAAGTGCCTCTAAGTGGTATTCTTTTAACAAAGCTTTTTCTGTGGGAGCAAGGGCCCGTAGCCAACGCCTAACAGTCCGTTGGAGTGAGAAAGTAGGGATCGACATGACAAAAGCAATGAATAATTAAAGCACAACAAAAAGAAAAGAAAGAATTTGAGAGTAGTAGAAAATAGGGACGTATCTAGCCCCTATATATAGCTGAACGCACCCGATGACATCCTGATCCCATTCGGAAACGTGTTAGGAAATCCGAAAGTCAAATGTTACCAGGAAAGGACATTCAGCGCCCAAGGCTGGGCGCCGAAATGTTTAACGCCAGGCCTTGGGCGCTGAAAATGCAGCCCAAGGCCCAGATTTCACAAAACACGGAACAGGAAAGGACTTAAGACCGTGTTGCTAAACACGAGGCCCTATTGCAAGTAGGATCAAGCCCAAAGCACCTTTAGTTCCCAAATAAGCAAGAAAAAAAATATAATAAAACTTGGTCGAAACTTAGACTCGTCTCAGAAAATGCTTATGTACACTTTTCAAAAAAAAAAAAAAAAGCAAGTTAAATATCATGGTCATTCTTCTAAACACCAAAAATATGTGTCGTCAAGTCATTGGTTTTCCAAATAAAAAATGTTTGTCTGTCAAAGGGTTAATCCGGGCCAAGCTAAAACCGGATGTCGCCTGAAAACTAAAGTCGCACTCCACGGCTTCGCTAAAGTAGCACACTACTGTAGAAGGTCGCTCGCACATAAGAGCATGACCCCAAACATGATTACAAGATGCGAAAAACAACCGACGAGCCCCAGTGTAACACCCCCAAAATTTGGACCTTTTATATAATCAAAAACCCTGTTTTTATATCATAAAACAATCGTCCAAACCTTGGGAGTGTCACTGCTACATTTATTCTCCATAGAAAATAAATGCAAAGCAACAAAACAATTTAAAATCATTAAAGTCAAAATTAACTAAGTGGTCTAAAAGGTGCCCCATAAAAACTACAACCAATTCCCATAAAATGAATAACAAAAACCAACTTAAACTTAAACTGAAATAGAAATTGTCTCTTGACTAGGTGGTTATTCTAAGCGTCTCCTCACTCGTAGCCAAGTACCTTTACCAACCTGCAAAAATAAATAGAAAAGAGACAAGAGAGACAAACTCCCAAAAATCAGATAAACTGAGTAATTCCAACTCCATCCCGTAAAATAAATAATTTTAGTTTGAAAACATTTTGAGTACATAAAATAGACAATTAAACAACAAGTACCAATTTAATAACTCCATTATTAAACTTATCACATAAAGATCAATATTAATTAAGTGAGGGAAAAAGAACGTTAAGGGTCGCACGTAACCCTTGAGAATGGCCAAAGTAAGATGAGTACAGAATGTCCCTAGTGTGCACACTCCTCGCTAATTGTCTATGGGTCTCCGCGACCGCGCACCAATAGATTTAGGAGGAAGACTAAGCAGAAAGTTTAATACAGAATAATAGAAACCTATTAGAAGCCTATCGGGTCTCCACTAACGTGCACCGATAGAACAACATCTAGAAGGGCAACCTGCTCCTAACCCTTACGGGCTTTTCCCTCTGAGATTACACTTTACGTAATTAATATTTTAATAAGGTTCAAGCACATAATACAAAGACATAATAAAATAGTTACCAGAAGAAAACCAAAACACAACAAGTCCATTAATACATACGACATTCATTGTAATCCATTTACACTTCTTATATCAAAGAGCTCATAATGCTCCATCAATTACAACCCCAATGTTCACGGCATGCATCCAAATTAAAATTAACCAGCAATTCTCCGCATTGTACAACAAGTATCATTGACATTTTCATAAACTACTTATAGGATTCAAATATCACTTTCAAAATAATACTACTACTTCGAACTAGATAGGCTTATAAATTCAAATTACGTAACTCGTGTATATAACACTTTATCTACCAAACACATGATAACACATAAATATGTCCAAAATACTTTTCCTAACGGGAGCTAAAGATGATGGACATTGAAAATTAACTCCAACGCGGGTGATTCGAACTAGTAACCTCTTCACTGAAACTCACCCACGTATTCTCCTTCTACAACAAAAGAAAAATAGCAAATAAACACAGTGTGAACCTACTCTCTTACTCTCAGCAATTAGTCGGATATCGTTTTGTTAGTGTAATGCTAATTTGCTTCATTTCTAGTTCCTAGTAAAGTCTTTAAAATTCCAAGCCGGTTTGAAATAGTAATGTAAACTTTTATTACTCCAAAGTGGGAAAACCTCTTAAAACAAAAGTCCTTTATCATTTATAAAAAATTAAACTGATAAAGTGTAAGAACTAAAGATGAAACAGGAGTCACAAGACTACCTTAAAACGTTTATAAATCATATGTCAAAGTATTAACATAGAATATACAAGTATTATCAATCACATGTCCACACCATTGTTTATAAATAAATAAATTTACCCAAAATCTAAAAAAATGTCTATGTTCTAAATCATGTGATGTACGAAGGATAACAATGGAGTTTTTAAGGAGGGGAAGAGCATACCAACATTAATGATGAACGATATAATATAACGCATAGGAGATGGTGGAAAATTTTCTTTGTTTTGGTACGACACAATCAAAACAGAGATGAGAGTCGGTGGTGCAACAGTTCAAAATAGCCGACAAGGTTGCGATTAAATACAAAGAATGAGGTAATACTTGTTCTAACCCTACCCTTATTCATACTCAAGGAAGAGAGATAAAGAGTAAGATGTGAGTTACTAGAGAAATGGTGGAAAAACAATGGGTTCAAATGATGATGACGCCTGACCAGAAATTTGAAGGAGAAGAGTGATTTGAGAAGTCAACATTTGTGACGGCAAAATTAAGGTTTAGTGAGTATTTATAGGTTAGACTATTTAGGGTTTAATTAGCCTAGAAAACTCAGGAAATACAATTTAGAAAATTATTGAATAAAATCTGAAAATCCATTTTTATAAATTTACATAATAAAAATCATAAAATATATTAACTCAAATCTGAAAAACAATTTAATTACTAAAATATCTATTGAAAAATACCTAAAAAGTTTGGGGTATTACATCTACTCCCCCTTAAAAATAAAGTTCGCCCTCGAACTTAAGAGTTAGATTTCACATAAGACCCCCTAATAGCGAAAATTTTAGAAATTACATTCACCCCCTCTAAAAAAAAGTTCGTACTCGAACTTTAATGATGAATAATCGAAACGACAAAACTTGGGATATTACACATACTACTCCTTAAAATAAGGTTGGTCGCCTAACTAGAAGTTCGTCCTAAGACTTTAAGGTTGGCTACATACGATTACTTGTACAAAAGAAATGAATAAATTAGTATCACACTCTACCCCTCTTAAAAGGAGTTTCGTCCCCGAAACTCTAATCTTAAAGGTGCTACTCTTGCCATGCGCTTACTATCAAGGCATACTATCACAGGTGACACGTCATATAAACCCAAAAATAGTTCACACACGTCAATATTCTGAGGATGAAGTAGACTTATAGACAATAAGCCGTACCATATATTATCATCTTCAATTGAAATCTGTAAAAAAAAATCATGAGTAATGTAACTCAAAACCGCAACCAATAACACTCTAAGGAATGTAACACCAACTTCTGGTTGCCTCTGTTGGCAATGACGTGATCGTTTTTAGATAATAATTCCTTCATAAAAGACGTAGATCTCGAAAAGTTAATAAATTTAGGCTTATAAATCGCACAATTTGGAGCTGAGTGCCAAGAGCTAAGGTCTTTTGAATTTTGTGTTTAATATCGGCATTGAAGTTGTGTGCAAATATATATGGTTGTTGCTGCTAAGCTACTGCACGCAATGTTGTAGTGTTTTTGTTCACTTATTACTCCAGCTCCAGCTCTTCCTCCTCTATGATCTTGTTAATTACTTGTCTTAGGTTTCCTCCACCCCTGAAACATAGCTTAATGTGTAGTCTATTCCGATCTATTCGCATAAGGGTTGGGTTGGGTGGGAAATTCTTAACATCGCCCTTCGATTTAGAAATATTACTTCAAACGGTCACGTAAGAAAAGAAAAAAAAATTAAATAACATATTGTAGTACTAAAATTAAGCACTTCACATAATATATAAAAAGGACCCTTTTCGCGTCCCACGCTCACGGCTTTATTAGAACCTAATTAATATTATTTTCATTTATCTTAAACAACCCAATTTACTTTACTAATCTTTATTCTTAATTATTCCATTTAGTCCTAATTTAAAACTCGACACTAGCATCAATAGATCCGAAACCTAAGCTCTGAATACCAATTTGTAACACACCCAAAATTTGGACCTTTTATATAATCAAAAACCCTGTTTTTATATCATAAAACAATCGTCCAAACCTTGGGAGTGTCACTGCTACATTTATTCTCCATAGAAAATAAATGCAAAGCAACAAAACAATTTAAAATCATTAAAGTCAAAATTAACTAAGTGGTCTAAAAGGTGCCCCATAAAAACTACAACCAATTCCCATAAAATGAATAACAAAAACCAACTTAAACTTAAACTGAAATAGAAATTGTCTATTGACTAGGTGGTTATTCTAAGCGTCTCCTCACTCGTAGCCAAGTACCTTTACCAACCTGCAAAAATAAATAGAAAAGAGACAAGAGAGACAAACTCCCAAAAATCAGATAAACTGAGTAATTCCAACTCCATCCCGTAAAATAAATAATTTTAGTTTGAAAACATTTTGAGTACATAAAATAGTTACCTTTTATACATTGTTATTGATTTTGAAAGAATAACTTTTATAAAATGAAAAATGTATTGCTAGAAAATAGATAACTTTTACATATAGCGGTTTAACTTTTAAACATTTTGAGTTAATTTTTACTCCGGTGTACAATATTTATTGGACATAACTTGTAAATAAGAATTTGTGATATTCCAATTATTAACACCTTTAATTATCAATGGTTAAATTTTAAAAAAATACAAAGTATTATTAATCTATAAAATGTGACGATTATAACAAGACCCCACATGACTATATTTTTCTCTTAAGTATAAATCACAATTAAGAGTCAAGGTACATTATAAAAATAGTGTCAAAATTAGTAGGACTTTTTGTCATTTAACACCTTAAAAAATTACTTTTTGTTATTTAACAACTTAATTAATTTAAATTATACTTCCTATATTCATAAATACTTGCAACGTTTGATATTTTTACACTATTCACATATTCCACTTTGACTATTGTTGGTTATTTATATGTCAAATAAACCATAGTCATGTTGGATCTTGTTAGATTCGTCTCAATACGTATTTTTAAAATAACTTTTCATAATTTTTGGCTTGAAGAGAATTTAAGATAATGACGATCTAAATTGTGCATTGGCATGCGTGAAAGAGACAAACGTTGCGAGTATCTATGAACGGAGGAAGTATTTAAACACCTTAAAAAACGCAAATTTTGGAAATCAACACCAATTAACATTTTCCGTTAGAATAAACGTTGAAAGGCCCACAGTTGCACTAATTATTTTTTTGGCAGTAATTACAACAAGAAAACAAAAATAAATCAGTACTCACCTCTTCTAGCCTTTACAGCTACATTATGAGCACGAATAACATCCATTATACTACACTTCCTAATACAACAAGAATTAAAAAACGCAGCCATCTTCCTAATATCTATACATATACTTGCTATTTCAAATTGGCAGCTTGGTAGATCTCTGAAAGCTTGCACTAATTGTAAGCTGTCTGTTTTGATGATGATATTTAAAATTCCCTTAGATCTAGCTTGCTTCATTCCTTCAAAAATTGCAAGGGCTTCAGCATGTAAGGCACTATGTGAACCTACCTTATCAGCCCCTTCCTATGATTCCCCCAAAATTTTTGATATTACCCAACCTATACCTGCACTTATTTTATATCCATGTGTATTTATTTCCCTCCCAAGCTCCATCCACCAGAAGAGTATATGTTGCTATGGTGTTGTCTCCTACCAGCCAAACTTCCGTTTCTTTTTGGCAAATTTGATTTCCTCCAGGAGCAGTATTACTAGCTGTCATCAATTTTCTTCTTTCATTATCTGCTAATTCTACTTCTTGCACTAAGGTTTCTATATTTCTAACAATCTCCAGAGGGAAAAAACTTCTCTTCCTAAAAATCACATCATTCCTATGAATCCAAATCCCCCATAGTACAACAACAAATAATCTAACCCGCGAGCTCTCACGCCCGTCTTCTTTCCTTAGATAGTTAAAAAAATCCTTAATCCAAGCGAAAACCGTGATATTTCTTGTACTCTTAGTTTCAATTCCTACGTGACTTGCCTTCCATACGTGAGCACCTAGCCAACAGTCTCGAAAAAGATGCTACTCATTCTCTTCCTCTAAGTGGCAGAATACACAAGCATTGTGATTTAATAGTCCTCTCCTACTAAGTCCCTTTTTTGTTGGAAGGGCTCTATTTAGGACTTTCCAAATGAAAATCTTCCATTTGGGCAGCAGGTTCATACTCCACAAATTCTTCCAAAATCGATTCAAACTATTAGATTCATTATTTTCTACATTGCTCAACACTCGGTAAGTATATAAGCACTTGACAGAATTTTTTCCACTTGAGTTACCAACCCAATGAAAACAATCATCTTCATCATGTCGAGATATATGAGTATTAAGAATTTCTCTTGTTGTCTTCTTTTCAAAAATATTCCATATCAAATTTGTGTTCCACTGTTTATTGTTTGCATTAAACAGATCCCTAACTCTTTGAACTTGTTGTAAGCTTTGATCCTTCCCTCTTTTGTATCTTACTTCATTAGAAGGTAACCAGGTTCTTGAGTTTATATTTGTATCACCTTTATAAATAACCTTGTTAAAACCTTTTCTCATACTTTGAGCACTCCGAACCATTCCTCTATATCCCCAAGAAGCTTTGTTATGTATTGTATCAGTAAGAGCTGCCTCAATAGGGAGTTTCTTATAAGTTGACTTCATCAATTTAGATACAAGTAGGTCTGGGTTATTCTGAATTCTCATTGCATTCTTAAGGATAAGAGCTTTATTATAATATTTTATGTTTCTTAGCCCTATTCCCCCTAACCCCTTTGGCATCTCTAGAAGTGTTTTCTTAACCCAGCATATCCCTTTGTTATATTTTTTTCCTTTCCACCAGAATTGCATTAGCATAGATGACAGTTTTCTAGCTATCAATTTTGGGATCAGAAAAACTGCTAGCATATTAGCACTCAAAGCTACTAGAATACCATTAATTAGAATGATCTTACCTGCAGGAGATAATGCCAAATGCTTCCAAGAAGTAATCTTATTTTGAATTTTCTCCACCGGAGGTTGGAATGCTTGGCTTGATCTTCCATCTATTTCAACATTGCAGCCCAAATGCTTTCCTAACTTTTCTGTATATGGAGTACCTAAACACCCCTCTCAAAACTTGTTTTAAAGGATTAGAAGTATTAGGACTGAAAATCACACGAGACTTATCAAAATTGATAGCTTCTCCTGACATTCTACAGAACAGATCAATAGTTTCTCGAATTTTCTTGCATGAATAATTGTCTGCTTTAAAACAGAAAAGCGAGTCTTCAGCAAAAAATAAGTGTGAAATACTAGGGGCTCATCTTGCAATGTGTATCCCTTGAATACGCCCTTTATTTTCTAAATTGATCATCATTTTTTATAAGAGCTCCATAACCAAAATAAAAATATAAGGAGAAATTGGATCACCATGTCGTAGTCCACAACTTGGATTAAAAGGTGGAGATGGCTCCCCATTTATAAGGATTGAGTAAGATATTGTCGTGATACATTTCGTTATCCAATGCCTCCATTTTGCAGGGAATCCGATTGTGTTGCGCAACTATTCCACAAAGTCCCACCTAACTCGATCGTAGGCTTTGTTCATATCAATCTTTAGGATAGAAAGCCTATTAAATCCCTTTCTCTGTCTGTTAATGTATGTTATAATCTCATGAGCTAACAGACAATTATCACCCATAAACCTTTTTGGAACAAAAGAATTTTGAAATGGCCCAACCAAATCTTGTAGAATCAATTTCAATCTGTTGGTGAGGCATTTAGAAATCACTTTATAAACAACATTACAAAGACTTATTGGCGTTAATTGTGATGGGTTCTCTGGACATTCCACCTTTGGAACGAGGGCTATTAGAGTTTGGTTCCATTCTTTCAGAAAATACCCTGAGGAAAAGAAGTGGAGTACTGCCCTAGTGACATCTTGTCCAACTATATCCCATGTTTTTGGAAAAAAACAGCAGGAACCCTGTGAGGGGGTCGAAAAAGCACGAGGCTAATGCGTGACCTCGTCCCTCGTGGGTGTGACGTTTCTTTTTGTCAAATCAAGTGTAATTGGATTTCCTGTGAGTTTACACCCAATTAACTAGTAATATAGGAGTCGCCATTCAGTTTTTAACGACAATGAGAAAAACTGACAAAACCCGGTTATCGTGACATAAAGGGAGTGCAATTATGTTTGACCACGACGGCCATAGGTTCCCTTGTGATCCCTGGTGTGGGGATCTCTCAACATACACCCGCAAGGTAGAGATTGAGGGTTCGGGGGACTGTAACTACCGAGAGGAGTACTCGCTCTTCGATAACTCCAGAGGCAGGATATCCTTACTAGCTCAGCATATATAATTAAAGGGACATGCGTTATCTATTAAACTAATCTGAGTTGATTTTAACAATATGCAACATATAATACTAGATCGATCGCGATTATCTGATTTAGATTGTTTTAAGGGACCTAGCATGATAGTTCAATTTCCCAAAATATTATCTTTATTAGGCGTGATAGAACAATCAGATTTAATTAGTTTAACAGTTTATAAAAGGGCGAGGAAAGCAATTAAATCATGGAAAGGGACACATTACGACGCACCCTTGAGAGGTGCGTCACGGTTCTTAGAAAACTAACCACTTTGACTTTGCTATTTCTCCTTTTATTTAACGAATCTCAAGTTACGGGACAGGATACGTTCTGTTCGATTTTTGGATCGATTGCGACAGAACGCGTGATCAATTTCGCAGCGTGAGGCTTAGGCTTAGGGGTTGGATTCAATACTCAGAATAATGAATTGTGTGTGTGTGTTCACGTCGAATTTGGGGCTATATTTATAGGGAAGAGTTCGTGGAAAGATAGAATTGTAGAGCTCTAATCCAAGAAGAATTAGGAGAAAACACGTACCCATGTATTTTCAGCGCCCAGGGCTGGGCGTTAAAGATTTCGGCGCCTAGCTCTGGGCGTTGAAAATGGGATCCAGGCAATTTCAGCACCCAGGGCTGGGCGTTGAAAATGATGTTTGGGCCGAGTTCTTTGTCAGATTTGGACTCTTAGAATCCGGAGTGTAAGAGACTTATCCGAATCTTTTAGTGCGTATTAACTTTATGACGGAATGCTTCTGGGCCCGTTACGAACTCTAGGTTCGTTAGGATTTTAATTAATACGTAACTCTTATTTTCGAGTTATACTAGGGACAGGATTCCTCTTGCAAATTCTATCTCTTTTAGGATTTATGTTGGAGTGCAACACCTAATTCTGACAGGTTTCTATCTTTTATGACTTGCCACTTTTAACAACTACCTATTACGGCAGTTACTATTTTTAGCAGGTTTCTATAAATAGCAGGTTCGGGTGAAATGAAAAGGGTGATCGAGATTCGTTATTTTATAGGAGATGCGTTGCCAAGTGGAGATTTATGTTCTCATCATCGAACCTTCCCTTTCGGGAATGGGGACAAAAGTAGGGGTCTACAGTTAGCCCCCACTTTGACTGAGTCTCGGGATGAGATGATGGTCAAAGTATTAGACGGAGTGCGTCACACAAGCCATGGTGACCTGTTTTGCGAGGGTCTCACGAGCCCCCGAGTGATAACATTTGACTTAAGGGTCATCACTTAAAGTGTCGACATATCCCTCACGTGTCATTGGGATTTGTCAACGGATAGTATAGAAACTCCCTCACTTTGTCATTGGAAGTATCTAAAGAGGCGTAGAAACTCCCTCACTTTGTCATTGGGAGTAGCTACAGATGTTTTCAAAATCAAAGATACAAAGTGTAATTGGGCCTGGCCAAGCCCAATCACGAGGTAAAAATATTTTTAAAGATTCTCATTTTCAGGGTTAGCTAAACGAGAAAACTCCCTTGTTTTTATGGAACGTAAAACGAAGGAAAATCCAGCACATCGTTCTTTTTTGGAAAAAACGGAAAACCAATCCTTTAATTTTTGGAAAAAAGGAAAACTACTCACATCGTTCTTTTTTGGAAAAACGGAAAATCAATCCTTTAAAAAAAAGGGAAAAACTACTCACATCGTTCTTTTTTTTTTTGGGAAAACGGAAAACCAATCCTTTAAAAAAAGGGAAAACTACTCACATCGTTCTTTTTTGGAAAAACGGAAAACCAATCCTTAAAAAAAGGGAAAGCCACTCACATCGTTCTTTTTTGGAAAAACGGAAAACCAATCCTTTTAAAAAAAGGGAAAACTACTCACATCGTACTTTTTTGGAAAAACGGAAAACAATTCCTTTTAAAAAAAGGGAAAACTACTCACATCGTTCTTTTTTGGAAAAACGGAAAACCAATCCTTAAAAAAAAGGGAAAACCAGAAAAAGTTATTGCTGCAGCAACTAAGGACCGGCGCGGTTAGTGACGCAGACCCCGCCGGCTAAAGATGGCGAGCCTAATTTGGGAAAACCACAATTTCTTTTATTCATTCTTGCAAGGGAGAATTCTTTCGAGGGATGCTCGGACTTAGTTGTAACCTGAATGTGGGTTGACAACGGTTTAGACGGACCTTTGTCTTGTGGTCATCTTCTTTCATGGTTTTGAGCTAGTCTTTGCGGCTCAATTTTGCCACCACTCGGTCTTTGATCAGAGGACCATGTACAAGTATCAACGATGACCTTTGTCTTAAGGTCGTAATCCGGTTTTATATTTTGAGGTTATCCAAACACGGGACTTTGTACAGCGTAGTCTGGGAATATTGTTTTAACTTTGCATATTTTCTTTTAAGATATATTTTTTTCTTTCGAGCCACCAAACACTTGTGCTTGACGGTCAGTTCTTGTCAAAGAGGTTCTTTGGGGATACGCATTCTGTAATGTCCTTGATTGTGTTTGGGATCGTTCTCGTAAGTGCGAGCGATCTTTGAAGTGGTGTGCTACTCTTAACAAAGCCGTGAGGTGCGACTTTCAGTAAAGAAATCGACAATTTTCGAGTCGAATGGATACGGCAGGGCCCTATAGAAGTCAGGGGCCTTTTTGGGTCTGGGATCGTTTTCGGCGCCCATGCCTGGGCGTTAAAGATTTCGGCGCCCAGCGCTGGGCGCTAAAAATTATTTCTGGTGAGGTTTCTTGATGACACAGTTGGCCTCTTGTTCGTTCGTTCGTCTACTTCACTTGGAAATTCTACGTATTCTCTTCTTTTTTGTTTTTTTCTTTATTTTTTGGAACGTAGAATTTTATTAGAGATTATAATGAGTTGAGTGATCGTGATGATTTCTTGAAAAGTCGTAGCCGATTGGTGGACTACGGTGTTTGTCGCTTTGGGGCGATTATTTAAAGGAACTGTCGCTCTTTAAGGTGTACAGTTATTGCAATAGCTGGGCGAGTCTATATGGCCCGAGGAACATACCTTGAGGCGAATATTTTGATCGCTCGTATATATTTTTCTTTTGAACACGTTCGTGAATGTTCGATGTATGTGCGAACGAGCGTTCAAAGAATGGCCGTTGCGTGCGGTCCATTAATCAGTTTGCTTGAATCAATTTTTTTTTTTAGCAATGACTGGTTTTGAATAGTTTGCTTAGAAGCTTGATAGGGTTCAGGCCCATTCATGAAGTGGGCTCAAACATCGTGCCCTTTCGATTGTTCAAACATTTGCTTCGAGATTTTTTTATTTTGCTATGGTTGTTTCGTAGCTTGGAGCCCCCAAGTATGCATGTTGGGATGCTACCTTTTGGCGTACGATTTTTGTAGGTTCTTTCGAGAAAGATGCCTTGGGGTTCCACTCGTGTAGGTGCGAGCTATCCCTTCCGTGGTAGGTAATATTTTGCTACCTTTAATCCTTAATGTAGAAGTCGTGTGGCTTGCATTTGGGCGATAAGTAGTCTTTGCCTCTTTTACACATGCTCTTGGTCGTGCCCGCATTAGTGCGATATGCCTTACTCTCTTTTTTAGACTTGTACCGTGGGATGGTTGGACTTATGGTGCGACGTAGGATTGCGTGGCCTAACCGCATGTATTAGAACATTTCTCCAGGTGTTGGGATATCATTATTATTTTTTGCATTGGAGTACTTCATCATGCCTCGTTCAGGCCCTCGAACAAGTGTAGCACCTTCTGCGTGGGTGTGCACGGCTTATTACTTCGTTCGATGCGAGGATTCATAGATGTTCCTTTTTTTTGTTTATCCTTGATTTTTCTTTGGCTTTTGCTTTGGAACGACGTAGACTGTGTAACGGGCGCTTATAGGGCGAGCGTTATGTGCAGTAGTTTGATCGGAGTTTTGGTGACTCGCGATTTTCAGTTACCCTTGTTAGTGGGGTGACTTCATATATTCTTAGTAGTGCTTAGAATTTGGGAGGGGTTTTAGCCATTCTAAGGTTCGTTTTACACGATTAAAGCTTAGGATTGTGCCCCTATGATGTGTGTATAGCATTAGCGTCGAGAATTTGCGATAAAATCATCATTTCGAGCATTTTTAGAGTATTTTTCTTAAGCCCCCAATTGTAGCTACGGGATTGGCTTGGTGCTATAATGCTTGGCATACGTTTTTATGCATTCATGGTGACATGGATCATCAATAGTTTGAACCAGACTCGTTTCATGCGAGGTACGTTCGAGTAGTGATTTGCTACTTCTCTTGTAAATGTCGTATCGTGCGACATTGCCTATGGTCAAGGTAGTCACATGTTGAAGTGTGCCTTGACCAAAAGCTAGGTGCCTTTCTTTACCCATAATTATATTTAGAAATCTTTTTGACTCACTTGCAACATCGAGATGAACGCATACTTATCTTAAACCAACGACACTTTATTATGTTCGAAGAAGTCTTTGAAAATTATTTGAAATCCGAGTCCTACTGTGTACAATCCGAGGTGTCCTAAGTAAGTTGAGTTATAGAAGGGTTCGTACAGGATTACATGAGTGAATCAAAATACTGTTACGATTTTTGGAATGCTGTCTAGGATTTGCTGGAAGCCAAGGTGCAGGCGTCAAGATATTACTTGTGCCCGTGTGGCACATGCGTTGGGCTTTTAGGGCTATCTTTCCAGAATTGCGGGAATATAAACTGTTTTCAAATTGACTTAGATTTACTTGGTGTATGTCTGTATAAAAGGTCAAGGTATACTTAGTTCTTTCCCTATCTCTTTCATTTCAATTTTTTAGCCCCTAGTTGCTATTATGTCTTCCCATTAATGATGCTTTCAGATTTCGATTTTAGATGCCCGTGTCATATGTCTGAGTAGGGTGAGCCTTGGTTAAGTCCCAAGTCCTATTGACAATGTCTGATTTTTTCAAAGGGGATTCGTAAGCATTTGAATTACCATGAACGGGTGCCCTGAGTTCGAAGGAACGATGGGGCGATGCCGTAGAACAATCCTCTTTATTGCAAGCTTACTGCCTTTACTACTTGTTGGCGATTATGACTGTGTCTAGTGGTGAAAGAAGGTCTTTAAGCGAACGACTATGTCTAGTGGTGAAAGAAGGTCTTTAAGTGAGTTAGTTCGCTTTAGGGAGGGTCAAGTCGAGTACTTTAGAGGTCATGGATGCTTGCGCTAGCCCCCATTCTATTGAGATAAAGCGATCTTTTGAGTCTTGGCTAAGTGCCTAGGAGTGTGAGTGCTCCTTCTGGCAAGGGTACGTGCCCTTATTATTTTTCGATGTGTGCTCGTTTTGGCATCTTGATGACTTGGATTCTTCCTTTGACTGAAATTTTTCTTTCGACTTAGGTTGCAAGTAATTATATTTCAATAAAGGACGTTTTTTTTATTCTTATTATTCTGTAGGCTTTAACATTTTTGCAAATTGGTTGGACCGAATCATGAATTGCCTACGTATCCGCCTTAAATAGATTTAATTTGGAATCAGGTCTTGCGTAGTTCTTAGCCAGAAAATGGTTTCTTAGAATGTTGTTTTTAAACAAGTACGTTCGAGTGGAACCGCAATGTTTGAAATAGGGTGAAATAAGTGTACGAAAATTTTGGAGCGCGCGGATTTTGCGTATTTTATACGATCTTCTACCCCCCAAGTGTTCGTTATTTTCCGCATGTATATAGGAAAATATACGAACACTTTTAGGAATTGGGAGTTGGAAGCAAGAACGGCGCCCAGGGCTGGGCGCTATTATTTTCGTGCGCTAAATGCTTATTTTCCTCTTTTGTGCGCTTTGCAAAGTTTTTTTTTTTCTTTTATTATAATTAAATTTTTTTTACGTTAAGTTGAGAACGTACTTTTCATTTGTCTTCTTTTTTTTATTCGTGACTCAAGACGGCTTGAAAGACGGGTCGAATGAGATAGGATAATTTGTATAGGTATTAGTCAAGCATGAGGATTACATCTGCTAGGACTCACAATTTGCAGCCTCGTGCTAGTGTCATGAGTTTACATCAACCTAGGCCAATGAGTAGCATGGGGACGGCTCAAGGGTGTATCCAAATAAGTTATATGGCCATTATACTAATGGTGGTGTAAGAGCAGGTTTTGGAAATAATGGGTATGACGCACGTGTCAATGGCCGTACGTGGTATGCAGTTGACAACAAGTTCAAGAACAAGAGTCGAGGTAATGGTTTCTTGGGTTATGGCAATGAGAACATGGGTTAAATGAGCTGAACAGGGGCCCCAGAGCGCAGACGTCTAAGAGCATAAGGATTGGAAAGGGTAGACATCCTAAAATCTTATGATTTGGATTAGTTGACTCAATTCTTTTTCTTAGTTTACTTGGGTAAATGTTGCACTTTGGGAGGTACGGGATAAGTATTTCATGGCTCGCTCTTTTCGCTCTCCCTTTTCTTTTTTCTTTTTTCTTTCTTTGCTTGGGTTTTCCCCTCTTTTTATTTGGGCTAAAAGGTGGATGGTTGTGGTCTTTGAGTCGCGAGGCGAGACTGAGTGAGCCTCGTTTGGTAGGCCTATAGTGGACCTTTAATTTTAGTAGGCCTAGGGTGGACCTTTAATTTTAGTAGGCCTAGGGTGGACCTTTAAATTGTCTTTCTTTGCAAGCGTATTTAGTCGTTTCTTAAAATGTGCAAATAGCGTAGATTTAAAATGTTGTTTTTACTTTATTGAAATTTAACGAAAGAATTACATCGAAAATAATTTTTTGTTTCTTTTCAGATTCCGGTTTCTGGGATTTAATTGGAATTTGTGATTTAGACTCGAACTTTAATTAATCTTTCTGATTATAACCCGTGTATGGATACAAGGAGGTGGCCTAGACTCAAAATAATGACGTGGTGTGAGCCTATAATACTTGACCAAGCAACTTTCAGACTTAGGCTAATTGGACCATAACTTTCGTTGGTTGACACTTTAGATTTTAACCCTTGGGTGTTCATTTGTCACGCGCCATTTTGCTTAATGTTGGCAAGGTAGTTAGTTGGGGAGATCGAATTTTTATTTTTGCAACACTAGAATCATTAGTGCGGCTTCCCTCTTAGTGTGTATTGCTTTACCCCAATGGTAGCCTTATGGCATGCCGATTTGGGTATTTTCATGGTTCGTCATGTTGCATTCATGGAAAATATTTTAGTCCGTACTTAGGGGTATTTCAAGGAGCGAGTGGCTCGAGAGGACTATGATAGTCGTGACCCAATGTAATCAAAAGCCTTGAGGCCATTAATTTTTGCTAATGGTATTGACACCTTAGATTCACTTTGGGGGTTGTGCGACTATGGGAGAATGATTTTCAGAATGTGATTGTTTCCACTTTGCAAATACTATAATGTATTCTTTTTATTGGTGAGAGAGAGTATTGAGGCCGTAGATTCTTAGCAAGGGATGACAATTACATATGGGTGCTTATTGATTTAAATGTTAGGAAGGGAGCCTCAATATGGTTTAACCTTTTAACTTGAAGAACGACACCAAGCATTAGGACCGATTATATGGATAAGAAAACTAAGACTTAGGATTTAGATTGTACTTTGGCATAGCCTACTCTAGACTCGGATTTATTTTTTTTATTCAAACATTATTTTTCCTTAAAAACTTTATTTGAACATCATTTTTTGAATTCTTTGCCCATGTGACATTCAAAGTTATTTAAATTAGCATGCTCGGTTTTGGTGTCGAGCATTGTCGTCATAGGAGGCCTAACAACGACACAAAGAGTTATTTATTTTTTATAAGTCGTTTATAGAATCGAGTGCCTTTTCGTACGCCCTTGCAGCAATTTTCGCGAATTTTCTTTTACTGCTATGTATTTTTTTTTATGCGCGGGCACCGAGGCTGCTGTGCCTGACCAAAAGGCCAGGCAGCAACTTCAGCGCCCAGCGGTGGGCGTGAAAATTATTGGCGCCCAGCCAGGGGCGCTGAAAATGCGTCCCTGACTGGTACTCGTATTCTGTTCGCGTGTATTTTTTATTTATGCGACTTTGATTTTGCGTGCTTGCCTAATAACTCCCTTTACGCGTTGTGCGGCGCTTGTGGGATTCGTTACGGGCCATCCCGAGCGTCGCTTATTTTTGTGGCGATCGTTCGGGTTCGCGGAACACGTATTTTGGTATAACTCTTTGGCCAATTGGTTTATGAATGTTTGGGCAATTTTTAAGGTCGTTGGTTTTCTAACGTTGTTTGTTACACACAATCACATATTTCGCTACACATAACTAACATTACATCATGAGGCAATAATAATATGTCATGTAGTTTATGATAGGCTTCTATGGGTAGTATTTGCGCCGGCTTGGTACCGCTTCTATCGCAGATCCAACACATGCCCCGATCGAGGTAGTGCCTTCAACAAACGAATTTCGCCCAAGAGGCCAATCACGATGTAAGCCAAGGGGGCATGCACAAATGAGAGGGACCTAGTGGGCGAGCGATTGGGTTTGGGACGGGTGTACTACTAGCGAAAAGTGCCGAGTGGACAACATTCGAAGCGTATGCACCCCCCGGTTGGCGATGGGTATCCTTAGTCCCAACTCCCGAGATGAAACATCCAAGGGAGCCAACATTCGTTATGCGGTTCTATCCGTTCACATTAATATGCTGATTTTCAGGTCGTCCCAACTTGATGGGGAAATAAACGCGGGGTAGGATCGTTTCACCCTTCGGCTATTTTGATTACCTACGAGCACGAGTATTTCCTTCACTATCCCCAGTGAAGTCGCCACTGTGAGGGGGTCGAAAAAGCACGAGGCTAATGCGTGACCTCGTCCCTCGTGGGTGTGACGTTTTTTTTTGTCAAATTAAGTGTAATTGGATTTCCTGTGAGTTTACACCCAATTGACTAGTAATATAGGAGTCGCCATTCAGTTTTTAACGACAATGAGAAAAACTGACAAAACCCGGTTATCGTGACATAAAGGGAGTGCAATTATGTTTGACCACGACGGCCATAGGTTCCCTTGTGATCCCTGGTGTGGGGATCTCTTAACATACACCCGCAAAGTAGAGATTGAGGGTTCGGGGGACTGTAACTACCGAGAGGAGTACTCGCTCTTCGATAACTCCAGAGGCAGGATATTCTTACTAGCTAAGCATAAATAATTGTAGGGACATGCGTTATCTAATAAACTAATCTGAGTTGATTTTAACAATATGCAACATATAATACTAGATCGATCGCGATTATCTGATTTAGATTGTTTTAAGGGACCTAGCATGATAGTTCAATTTCCCAAAATATTATCTTTATTAGGCGTGATAGAACAATCAGATTTAATTAGTTTAACAGTATATAAAAGGGCGAGGAAAGCAATTAAATCATGGAAAGGGACACATTACGACGCACCCTTGAGAGGTGCGTCACGGTTCTCAGAAAACTAACCACTTTGACTTTGCTATTTCTCCTTTTATTTAACGAATCTCAAGTTACGGGACAGGATACGTTCTGTTTGATTTTTGGATCGATTGCGACAGAACGCGTGATCAATTTCGCAGCGTGAGGCTTAGGGTTAGGGGTTGGAGTCAATACTCAGAATAATGAATTGTGTGTGTGTTCACGTCGAATTTGGGGCTATATTTATAGGGAAAGTTCGTGGAAAGATAGAATTGTAGAGCTCTAATCCAAGAAGAATTAGGAGAAAACACGTACCCGGGTATTTTCAGCGCCCAGGGCTGGGCGTTAAAGATTTCAGCACCCAGCTCTGGGCGTTGAAAATGGGATCCAGGCAATTTCAGCGCCCAGGGCTGGGTGTTGAAAATGATGTTTGGGCCGAGTTCTTTGTCAGATTTGGACTCTTAGAATTCGGAGTGTTTGAGACTTATCTGAGTCTTTTAGTGCGTATTAACTTTATGACTGAATGCGTCTGGGCCCGTTACGAACTCTAGGTTCGTTAGGATTTTAATTAATACGTAACTCTTATTTTCGAGTTATACTAGGGACGGGATTCCTCTTGCAAATTCTATCTCTTTTAGGATTTATGTTGGAGTGCAACACCTAATTCTGACAGGTTTCTATCTTTTATGACTTGCCACTTTTAACAACTACCTATTACGTCAGTTACTAGTTTTAGCAGGTTTCTATAAATAGCAGGTTCGGGTGAAATGAAAAGGGTGATCGAGATTCGTTATTTTATAGGAGATGCGTTGCCAAGTGGAGATTTATGTTCTCATCATCGAACCTTCCCTTTCGGGAATGGGGACAAAAGTAGGTGTCTACAAACCCCATCTGGCCCTCAAGCTTTTAGTCCCCCCATTTGAAAAACAGCTTCCTGAACATCTGCTTCCGAAAAAGAAAATTGTAGAGAAGCAGCAGAGCAGAGAAGCAGTACGACAGGGGAGCAAGGGAAGATACCTCTAACTTTGATTAATAAGGGTAAATATGGGCCCACCAACGTTTTTTTTAACGAAAAACATTAACCGGTGTTGATTTCTAAAATTTGTGTTTTTTAAGGTGTTTATATACAATTTAAATTAAATAAGGTATTAAATTACAAAAGGTGTTTTTTCTAAGGTGTTAAATGACAAAAAAAACCAAATTAGTATTACTTGTAGAAAAAACGCCCAATTTGATATTTTAAAAATACACAATTAGCTGGATTTAACAAGATTAATATTACATTACTATATTATTTTTTATAGGGGAGTGAGAGTTTATGGTCAAACTTTTTACAATTTGGCCCACAAAAATGCAATAGGACAAAATATCTTTCTTGTATTGGCCCAAGTTCATGCAGCTGTTGCAGATATTTCAGAGGAAGAGGGTGAAGGAGGGGGAGAGGATGAGGAGTTCCCTCCATGAATATTTGGTCGTGGAATATTAGGGGTCTAAATGACCCTTCAAAGGCGGGGGAAGTGAAAAAGTTTGCTGTTGACAATAAGATTGTAGTTTTTGCTTTGCTGGAAACAAGAGTGAAGAATAATAATCATCTAAAGATTCAGAGGAAGTTTGGCCCAACTTGGATATGGGAAATGAACTATTCTGCTTCTCCAAGGGGAAGGATATGGGTGGGTTGGAAACACCAGGTGGTGACAGTTCACTTAACTAAATGCACTGAGCAACTGATACATGGTGATATTTTAGCCAAATCTGGGAAGTTTCAAACTAGTTTTACTGCAGTGTATGGCTTGCACTCAATTGACACTAGGAGACCTTTGTGGAATGATTTGATTCAGCTAAGTACAATTACTATTGGTCCTTGGCTAATAATGGGAGACTTCAATGCAGTTCTTTATTCAGGAGATAGAATCAATGGTAACCCTGTCCATGATGCTGAAACGAGAGATTTTGAGGGGTGCATTGATGTTGCTAATCTAGCTGAAATCAAGAGCTGTGGGAACTTCTTTTCTTGGAGCAATAAGGGGCAAGGGAATGCTAGAATTTCTTCTAGAATTGACAGAGCTTTAGGGAATATTGACTGGCATAATAAATATGTTGATGCAGTGGTTGATTTTATGAACCCAAGGTTGTCAGATCATTCACCATTGTTGTTGAATTGTAGAGTGGAGTGGGAAGCTGGAGGAAGGCCTTTCAAGTTCTTCAACTATATGGCCACTCATGTGGATTTTCTGAAAATTGTTCAAGATGGTTGGGCTCAGAGTTGTACTGGATCACCTATGTTTTCTTTGTGGTAGAAATTGAAAGTGGTCAAAGGTGGATTGAAGTCCCTTCACCAGAAGGAGTTTGCTAGACTAGATGAGAAAATTGATTTTCTCAGGCAAGAACTTGATGAGGTGCAAAGTGAATTGGCCAATGATTGCACAGACACTGCATTACAACACAAAGAATCATCTTGTAATAGGTTACTGAAGAAATTTTTGAAAATTCAGGAGAGTGCCTATTGGAAAAAATCTAGAATTCAGTGGATCAAAGAGGGGGATGCAAACACTAAATTCTTTTTTAGTGCCATGAAAGAGAGAATTTCAAGGAACAACATTGATGTACTATACAATGATGCTGGTGATAAACTGGTTACCACATATGATATCAAAGCAGAAATTAAGGGGTTTTATGTGAAGCTTATTGGTACTGCAGCTCCTACTCTCACTGGTATTGATATTGAGCTTGTTAGAAAGGGAAAGCAACTTTCTCCTCTTGCTGCAGAAAATCTGATTCAGCCTGTCACCAACAAAGAGATTGATGAAGCTCTTAAAAGCATTGATGTGAACAAAGCCCCAGGCATTGATGGTAAAAAATGGTCTTTTTTTCAGAAAAGCTTGGGATATAGTGAAGGAGGAAGTGTATGCAGCTGTGAAACATTTATTTCAGACAGGGCATATGCTGAGGCAAGTGAATAATACTGTGGTTACCTTGGTACCAAAGATTCAGAATGCAACTCAAGTTAAAGATTACAGGCCCATTGCCTGTTGTACTATGATCTACAAGCTGATTTCAAAGATTATGACAAATAGAATGCAACCAATCATTGGGGAAATAGTGGGTTCAGCACAATCTGGTTTTATCCCAGGGAGAGTCATTTCTGATAACATCCTAATGGCTACTGAGTTGGTAAAATGCTATTCCAGGAAACATGTGTCCCCTAGGTGTATGATTAAAGTAGACCTTAAAAAGGCTTATGATTCCCTGGAATGGCCTTTCTTGAAGAGTATGTTGCAAGAACTGGGCTTTCCTGATAAGTTTGTCAAGTGGATTATGGCTTGCCTATGTTCAGTGTCTTATTCTATTCTGGTGAATGGGTTTCCTTCCAAGACAATCCCTGCTCAGAAGGGTTTGAGACAGGGTGATCCAATGTCACCATTCCTGTTTGCAATAGGAATGGAATATCTGCCTAGATGCATGTCCTCCCTCAATAAGTCAAAAGGGTTCAATTTTCACCCAAGATGTAAAAGAATAGAGCTGACTCACTTGATGTTTGCAGATGACTTACTAATGTTTGCTAGGGGAAATGATGCTTCTGTTTCTCTCCTTTTTGAGGCTTTCTCTAAGTTTTCTGCTGCTTCTGGTTTGGCAGCTAATATGATGAAGAGTGAACAATATTTGGCTGGTGTACCTGATTCTGTAGCTCACAGTATCCTAGCTAAGATTGGCATCCCTAGAGGTTCTTTCCCCTTTAAGTACCTTGGTGTCCCCCTCTAAACTAGGAAACTGAGTTTTATAGACTGTAAGCCTCGGATTGAGAAGACTGTTGCAAGGGTCAAAAGTTGGTCTGCAAAACTACTTAGTTATGCTGGAAGGCTGCAACTGGTTAGATCAGTTTTATTTGGCATCCAGTTGTACTGGTGTCAGATATTCATTATGCCTAAGAAGGTGTTGAAAGAGATTCAAAGAATTTGTAGGTGTTTCTTATGGACTGGAGCTGAAGGGAACTCAAGGAAAGCACTAGTTGCTTGGGATCAGTTGTGCTTGCCTAAAGTTTGTGGGGGTTGGTGAAGGAAATAATGCCCTTGGTCCAAGTATGCATTCTATGTTAAGTCTAATAAATGCGGTTCAGTATTAATTAACAAGTTAATAATTCAGTGAGATCAAGTGAGCTGAATGCCTAGCTAGAGGCCGCTTCAGTTCAAGTGGAATTAATGATATTAATCCACAGCTTACTCTTGACTGAACCCGTAGGGTCACACAAATAGTACGTAAACGGATCAAGTATTTAATGGCATTAAATACTCCATCTATGAATATTCGGAACCGACGGATCTTGGTTTCAGTGGGAGCTAAGATCGTCACAGGCAAGAAATGAATACTCCGGAAACGATGATATTGCCGGAAACGGAAATATGGATCGTATCGGAAATATGAATATTATCCAAGTCGTAGATGTTGCCGGAAACGGAAACATGGTACGTATCGGAAAATATTATTGGAAATGGAAATATTACCAGAATCGGAAATATTGCCGGAAACGGAAATATTGTCAGAATCGGAAATATTACCGGAATCGGAAAATAATTCCGGAAACGGAAATATTAAATATTTGTTCGAAACGGAAATTAATTCCGGAATCGGAAATATTAAATATTGTTCGTATCGGAAATAAATTCCGGAACTGGAAATTTAATCGGAAGCGTATCGTACGAATTAGCATCGGACGAGGCCTGCCGGACGAAGGCCCAGCACGAAGCCGGGCCATCGCCCAGCAAGCACGCGCGCGCCACAAGCCCAGCCAAGGCAGCGCCCAGGCCTACCACAAGGCAGGCCCAGCGCGCGCCAAGGCCACCGTTGCGTGGGCCGCGCTGCGTGGGCTGCTGCTCGCACGCGCATGGGCAGCCCTTGTGGCTGCCGTGTGTGTGTGAGTTTGTGCTCATGCGTGATTCCTAAATCTACAAGAGTCAGTGTATGATTAAATTTCTATTCCTAATTGGATAAATTAATTAAATAGAATTCATGTAGGATTCTAATTTCAATTAATTCGTATCCTACTAGGATTACGATTCCTTTTCCATAACTCTATAAATAAAGGCCTAGGGGTCATAATTTATACACAAGTTTCAAAGTATTCAAAAGTGAGTTTTTTTGAGAGAAAATTAAAACACACATCTTGCTCATAAAGTGCCGAAATTTTCTAGTACCTTAAGGGCGATTCTAGTTGGTCAATCTTAAGGCGGATCCGGACGTGCTGTGGACTATCTACGGAGGGACGACACTTGGAGTCCTAAAGACTTGTTCTTGTTCGGTTCGGGCGCAGCTAGGGAGGGCACGCAACAAAGAGTATGCATCTAAATTATGCTATATGATTATGTGTAAATAATATGTTGTCCTGGGTTAATGGTTGTTTCCGCATGATCTATGTAATGTCATATGTATCATAACCTAACAGTGGTATCACGAGCCCCTTATTATTTTCATAATCTAAATTGCATGAACATGGTTAAATATTACAAATTTGCAAGAATTAAAAGGGGTGATTAATTTTCGTAATTGTTAATTAATTGCAAATTGCGTTTATTTAATTATACGTACGCAGTTTTTCGGCAGTTTCTTCGTTACTCATCCGAATTGAGTGATTTTTGTGTCAATTCCGCAAGTAAAAGGCATTCTAAAATTTTGACAAAAACAGTATTTTTCTGCCGAACCCAGAATTCTCAAATTCGAAGCCTAACTATGACTTTTCGAAGGTTTTAGTTTTTCGAATGCAAAATTTCGTAAATTTAAGATGTTAAATTAAATATTTGCGATTCTTGTTGATAAATCTTGAATTTTTGATTGACCTACTGCATATGTTTAACAAGTTTGAATGCCTAGTCTTGTTAATTATGCAATCTAATTTGTAATTATGATTAATTTGTTGAAAATTAGAATAATTTAGAATTAATTTGATTTTCATAATTAATTGTAATTTAATTAGAAACCTATGATTAAAAACCACCATAAAAATTGTAAATTTACGATAAATTTTAAATTTTTATGACCTAGACTTGAATCCATAACAATCGGAAATCAATTGGATAATAAATTTTCGATTTTTCGCCCTAAAATTATGAAATTAATAATATTTATTAATTTGTCATTAATTTTAAATATAAATTTTAAATTTTTATGCGATTCATTCATATAACTTGCACGCACGAAGCAATGGACGCTTCGTGTTACCCATAAGGGGTGTTGTATAATGCGGGCATGCGACGACGAGCAAGGGAGCTCGTCGCCCGTGCGGCACGAATGCAATGAGCAAGGGCGTAGTGCACGAGCACAAGGCAGCAGCCCTGCCTTGTGTCGTGTGCCACGAGCAATGAACGAATGGGCATGGGCGAAGAGCGAGCCAAGGCAGTCGCGTGTGGGCAGCAAGCGAGCTGCGCCACAACGCGCGCTGCCTCGCACAAGAGCGCGCAGCCTCGCGCGCAGCGAGCGCAAGCTCGCGTGCCACGAGCGCTGCGCCCAGCATCACTCGCGCGCACAGCGCGCGATGTCGCGCGCCCAGCGAGCGATGTCGCGCGCCAGCGAGCGATGGCTCGCGCCAGCGAGCGATGTCGCGCGCCCAGCGAGCGATGGCTCGCGCGCCCAGCGAGCGATGTCGCGCGCGCGCACTGCGAGCGATAGCTCGCGTGCGATGAGCGCTGGCGCGCGCAGCGAGCACAATGTGTGCGGAGGCTTGCGATAAGGAAGCAGCAGCTATGCGACGAGCGCATGGGCTGCGCGCACATGGCCAGCAATGGCTGTGTGCGTACGGTCCATGGGCGTGCAACGCGTAGGGTGTTTGCGTTACGATTAGATCGTTTTGAATGTTTAATTTGAAAATTTCAGTTCACGTAATTTTAATTAATTTTAAAATTAATAATTTGAATTATTTTCTTGGATTTTAATTTTGAATATTATAATTATAATAAATGTTATTTATTCTAATTATTTTACTAAAATTAAAATCATGAATTAATTTAAATACGACTGAAATTAAATTAAATTTTTTTTTTGGATTCGATTATAAATTGATATGAGCTTTAAATTTTAATTAAATTTGTATGTTTCCGGTTGGACTAGAAATACATTTTTATGTTTAAAATTGGTAAAGCATATGAATTTATTGGTTTAAGTGGGAGCGCTTTTTAGTCATAAACTCTTGATTAGGTCTACAAATCCTTAAGGTTAAAACAACTTGATTAGAATTAATAAGGACTGAATAATTGGTAGATTATTGGTGCCCTTGATTAATTGCTGCAAATGTTTACGTGATGCATAATGTGTTTTACTAACCAGCTATGTGGGCCATTCATGATAATGAATGGGTGAATGGTATATATTGTATATGTACTGTTTTGCAGGTTATGAAGTGACTAGTATGGCCCAAATAGGATAGAAAATATGGTCTGCGTACCATTAATTTGAATGTAATTGGTCTAAAGTACCAAAGTTATTTTTCAATTCAAATATGGTCTGCGAACCATCAAATAGTTGTAATTAGTTATAGCTTATCCTATTTGAAGAAAATGGTGCCTCCCACGGAGATTTTCAAGACGGACTTTGAAGTCAAAGCTTCAAGATGAAGTCGGGCCATACTAGATCACAAATATCTTATGCATGTTTTAAGTTATTTATTGCTTTAAATATGTCTTAAAATGCATGAGATCAAAAGCTTGATTATGTTGCATGATTAAGGATTTTAGTTCACTTAAAATCTAACCAACATAGTAAGAGCCTTAAGTTCCAAACTTAAAAATTGAGTTAAAAGGTGCCATGCCAAAATATACACTTGCTTGGATATCCTTTACATCAATCTAGTAATAGTTTTCGCTCAGCGAGGTGTTACTTATTGGTCCTAAAGGGGCAAGGTACACAAATAATTGTGAGTACATGTTAGTTTTGGTGAAACTCAACGATATAAGTAAGGAGTCCTTTTATGTCGTGGCAAATTCGATAGGTTTACCTAATAAGTTCTTAGACGTACCTATCAACCAAGAATAGTTTCTAGACTATTAGCAAAAGGCTTTTGCTTACCTAAGATGTTCTAGGATTAAGTCGACAAACTGTGCTTAGTTCTTCAATGATTTTAGGATCTTGGAATCATTTTATTCACACCTGCCGGAACACATAACTTGAATAAAATGCTTAATAAACATTGAATTATGCATGTATGCTAGAATTTAAGTTTATTAAGAGAAACTGTGAATGGTTATTTATTTGTTTATTCTTTTCAATTGTAGTTTTTAATATGGCAAACAACAATTCATTCAACATTCGATCAATTCTCGAAAAGGAGAAGTTGAACGGGAAAAACTTCCTTGACTGGCAAAGGAACTTGCAAATAGTTCTTATGCAGGAAGAAAAGGAGTATGTCCTAGATGAGGCGATGCCCGAAGCTCCAGGCGACGGGGTCACTCAGGCTGCCCTCAATCGTTGGATTGATGCCAACAAGGATGTGAAATGTCTAATGCTCGCCACCATGAGTGCGGATCTGCAGAAAACGTTCATCAACTCAGATGCTTTCACAATCATCAGTGAGTTGAAGAACATGTTCCAAGATCTGGCTCGAGTCGAAAGATTCGAGACTCATAGGCAAATTCTTGAGACCAAGCTTAAGAAAGGCGAGCCCGTAAGTCCACATGTTCTCAAAATGATTGGACTCATTGAGAATATGAGTCGGCTGGATCAGCAATTTTCTCAGGAAATGGCTATAGACACCATCCTCCATTCTCTTCATAGCGGGTATGATCAGTTCAAACTGAACTACAGTATGAATAGTCTGGACAAAACGCTCACTGAGCTTCACGGTATGCTGAAGACCGCTGAAAAGACGCTCAAAAGTGATAAGCAGGATGTGCTTATGGTGCGTGGGGGCAAGTTCAAGAAATCTGGAAAGAAGAGGAATGCTAAGAAAGGTGGCAACAAGGCCAGCCCAACTAAGCAAACTGGCGCCAAATCTGCAAAGAGGAAGGTCAGTCAACCCACTTCTGAATCCGAATGCTTCTACTGCAAGAAGAAGGGGCATTGGAAGAGAGATTGCTTGAAGCTAAAGGAAGATCAGAAGAACGGAACAGTCGTTCCATCTTCAGGTATTTTCGTTATAGACTGTATACTTGCTAATTCAACTTCTTGGGTATTAGATACAGGTTGTGGCTCACACTTATGTTCCAATCCACAGGGACTAAGAAGAAGTAGAAAGTTAAGCAAGGGTGAAGTCGACCTACGAGTGGGAAATGGAGCACGGATTGCTGCATTAGCCGTAGGAACTTACTATTTGTCGTTGCCCTCCGGGCTAGTTTTGGAACTGGAAGAATGTTTCCATGTTCCAAGTCTTACTAAAAACATCATTTCAGTTTCTTGCTTAGATGCTAAGGGATTTTCCTTTATAATAAAAGACAATAGTTGTTCGTTTTATTTTAAAGAGATGTTTTATGGATCTGCTAGATTAGTCAATGGACTTTATTTATTAGATCACGACAAACAAGTATATAACATAAATACCAAAAAGGCCAAAAAGGATGATTCAGATCTCACCTATCTGTGGCATTGTCGATTAGGCCATATAAACTTGAAACGCTTAGAAAGACTTCAAAGGGAAGGAATTCTAGAACCATTTGACTTAGAGGATTATGGTAAATGCGAATCATGTTTACTTGGCAAAATGACAAAGCAACCTTTCTCTAAAGTTGGAGAAAGAGCAAATGAACTATTGGGTTTAAACCATACAGATGTATGTGGACCAATGAGTACAAATGCTAGAGGTGGTTTCAGCTACTTTATCACTTTCACTGATGACTTCAGTAGGTATGGTTATGTCTACCTAATGAAGCATAAGTCTGAATCCTTTGACAAATTCAAGGAATTTTAGAGTGAAGTAGAGAATCAATTAGGCAAGAAGATTAAGGCACTGCGGTCTGATAGAGGCGGTGAATATCTGAGCTATGAATTTGATGACCATCTGAAAGAATGTGGAATTCTATCAGAATTGACTCCTCCTGGAACACCACAATGGAACGGTGTGTCAGAACGGAGGAACAGAACCTTGCTAGACATGGTCAGGTCAATGATGGGTCAGGCCGAACTTCCATTAGAATTTTGGGGACATGCACTAAATACAGCTGCACTCACTATGAATAGAGCTCCGTCTAAAGCTGTCGAAAAGACTCCATACGAATTATGGTTTGGAAAGCCTCCAAATGTGTCTTTTCTTAAGATTTGGGGATGTGAAGTATACGTCAAACGATTAATTTCAGACAAACTTCATCCAAAATCTGACAAATGTATCCTTGTGGGCTATCCAAAGGAAACAAAGGGGTATTACTTCTACAATACATCTGAGAACAAAGTGTTTGTTGCTCGAGATGGTGTCTTTTTGGAGAAGGATCACATTTCCAAAATGACAAGTGGGAGAAAAGTAGACCTCGAAGAAATTCGAGTCGAACAACAAACTCTAGAGAATGCTCAAGATGACATTCAGGATGAAACTCAGAGATCTTTAGAAGAATCTGGTGAGAATCATGGTCAATCTAGAAATGTTACCCCGCGTAGATCGCAAAGATATAGATCTCAACCGGAAAGGTACTTAGGTATTTTGACGAACGAGAGCTATGACGTTCTATTACTTGAAAGTGATGAACCTGCGACTTACAAACAAGCTATGACGAGCCCTAGCTCCAAGCAATGGCAAGAAGCCATGCAATCTGAATTGGACTCCATGTCTGAAAACCAAGTATGGGATTTGGTCGATTTGCCAGATGGCTACCAAGCCATTGGAAGCAAATGGGTTTTCAAACTGAAAAAGGACAAGGATGGGAAACTTGAAGTTTTCAAAGCTAGATTGGTTGCAAAAGGTTACAGGCAAGTCCACGGTGTGGACTACGATGAAACCTTTTCACCAGTTGCAATGCTAAAGTCTATTCGGATAATGTTAGCAATCGATGCATATTACGATTACGAAATATGGCAGATGGATGTCAAAACTGCTTTCTTAAACGGCGTTTTAACAGAAAGTGTGTTTATGACACAGCCTGAAGGTTTTGAGGATCCAAAGAATGCTAAAAAGGTATGCAAGCTAAAGAAATCAATCTACGGATTAAATCAGGCATCCAGGAGCTGGAACATACGTTTTGATGAAGCAGTCAAGGACTTTGGTTTCATCAAGAACGCGGACGAATCTTGTGTATACAAGAAGGTCAGTGGGAGCAAAATTGCTTTCCTAGTATTATATGTCGATGACATATTGCTTATCGGAAATGACATTCCTATGTTGAACTCTGTCAAGATTTGGCTTGGGAAATGTTTTTCGATGAAGGATCTAGGAGAAGCACAGTACATATTGGGCATCAAGATTTACAGAGATAGATCTAAAAAGATGATTGGACTTAGTCAAAGCACTTATATCAATAAGGTGCTTGATAGGTTCAAGATGGCGGACTCCAAGCGAGGCTACCTACCCATGTCTCATGGAATGACTCTAAGCAAGACTCAGTGCCCAAAAACACTTGATGAGCGTAGACGAATGAATGGGATTCCATATGCATCATTGATTGGTTCAATAATGTATGCTATGATATGTACACGCCCGGATGTTGCGTACGCACTCAGTGCTACGAGCAGATACCAGTCAGACCCAGGAGAGGCGCATTGGACTGCTGCCAAGAATATTCTGAAGTACCTGAAAAGGCACAAAGATGACTTCCTGGTCTATGGTGGAGATGATGAATTAATTGTTAAAGGCTATACGGACGCAAGTTTCCAAACCGACAAAGATGATTTCAGATCACAGTCTGGGTTTGTCTTCTGCCTCAACGGAGGAGCAGTAAGCTGGAAAAGTGCTAAGCAAAGCACCATTGCGGATTCTACAACTGAAGCGGAGTACATTGCTGCACATGAAGCAGCAAAGGAAGCTATATGGCTAAGGAAGTTCATAGGAGAACTTGGTGTAGTCCCCTCCATTAAAGGACCAATAGCCCTGTATTGTGATAATAACGGAGCTATTGCACAGGCAAAAGAGCCTAGACACCACCAGAGAGTCAAGCATGTACTTCGTAGATTTCACCTTCTACGAGAGTTCGTTGAAAGAAAAGAAGTCGAGATAAGCAAAATTGGAACTGATGACAACATATCAGATCCATTAACTAAACCTCTGCCGCAAGCGAAGCACAACTCGCACACTGCAGCTATGGGAATCAAGCATATTGGAGAATGGCTTTGATGTCTCTGTTTAATGTTTTAAAGTTTTAGAGTTTAAATCTTTGTAAAACATTATTGGTTAATCATTCACAATAAATGAAAGGAATTCATTTTTCCATTTAATTTGTGGTTTATTAAATGATGAGTCCCTTCAACTTGACGATATATTCAAGATAGACTGTCAGGACCAGTCCTATGACTAAGAAATGTCTATCAAGTGAACTTGAATGTCAAAGGTTGAAAATGGTCCCTAATCGGAGTTTTCTATAAAATTGGACGCATAGAAAACGTTAGACGATTAGAATGCAAGATGACTAGTAGTTCTGTTTCTTGAACTATGTGGACATGGCAATGTCATAATCATTTGCATAGATACTTACTTTGGGAAGACTAGTATCGGACAAGACCTATGAAACTTTACTGTAAGAGATGAAAGTCTGTCATAAGTAAATTTCATTAAATTATTAGACACTAAATCCTCAATACCTGAGTGATTTGAGATTACTTGTTTGAGAACTGGTTGCTTTGACGTTGACCAACCGTCGCACCGTAAAAGGAGGCTATAAAGGCAACGCTCAGGTAATCACCTATCAAACGAAGACTAATCTCAAGATCGCAAGATTGGGATTGTCCTCCCATAAATCGGGATGAGATGCTTAAAAGTTGTACAAGGCCACTCGGAGAGCTAGAAACTGTGAAATGCATGGCCGTGCTCGGATGAATCATAGGCTATGATTATCTGTTTATTTGATCAGTTGAACTCTGAAACCGAGGAACACCTCTGGACATTATAAGGATGACAACTCTTACCTTATGTTCAAGAGCAAGCATCGAGCGACAAAGGAATTAGGAAATGCACACTTGTCCCTAAGGACAAGTGGGAGACTGAAGGAAATAATGCCCTTGGTCCAAGTATGCATTCTATGTTAAGTCTAATAAATGCGGTTCAGTATTAATTAACAAGTTAATAATTCAGTGAGATCAAGTGAGCTGAATGCCTAGCTAGAGGCCGCTTCAGTTCAAGTGGAATTAATGATATTAATCCACAGCTTACTCTTGACTGAACCCGTAGGGTCACACAAATAGTACGTAAACGGATCAAGTATTTAATGGCATTAAATACTCCATCTATGAATATTCGGAACCGACGGATCTTGGTTTCAGTGGGAGCTAAGATCGTCACAGGCAAGAAATGAATACTCCGGAAACGATGATATTGCCGGAAACGGAAATATGGATCGTATCGGAAATATGAATATTATCCAAGTCGTAGATGTTGCCGGAAACGGAAACATGGTACGTATCGGAAAATATTATTGGAAATGGAAATATTACCAGAATCGGAAATATTGCCGGAAACGGAAATATTGTCAGAATCGGAAATATTACCGGAATCGGAAAATAATTCCGGAAACGGAAATATTAAATATTTGTTCGAAACGGAAATTAATTCCGGAATCGGAAATATTAAATATTGTTCGTATCGGAAATAAATTCCGGAACTGGAAATTTAATCGGAAGCGTATCGTACGAATTAGCATCGGACGAGGCCTGCCGGACGAAGGCCCAGCACGAAGCCGGGCCATCGCCCAGCAAGCACGCGCGCGCCACAAGCCCAGCCAAGGCAGCGCCCAGGCCTACCACAAGGCAGGCCCAGCGCGCGCCAAGGCCACCGTTGCGTGGGCCGCGCTGCGTGGGCTGCTGCTCGCACGCGCATGGGCAGCCCTTGTGGCTGCCGTGTGTGTGTGAGTTTGTGCTCATGCGTGATTCCTAAATCTACAAGAGTCAGTGTATGATTAAATTTCTATTCCTAATTGGATAAATTAATTAAATAGAATTCATGTAGGATTCTAATTTCAATTAATTCGTATCCTACTAGGATTACGATTCCTTTTCCATAACTCTATAAATAAAGGCCTAGGGGTCATAATTTATACACAAGTTTCAAAGTATTCAAAAGTGAGTTTTTTTGAGAGAAAATTAAAACACACATCTTGCTCATAAAGTGCCGAAATTTTCTAGTACCTTAAGGGCGATTCTAGTTGGTCAATCTTAAGGCGGATCCGGACGTGCTGTGGACTATCTACGGAGGGACGACACTTGGAGTCCTAAAGACTTGTTCTTGTTCGGTTCGGGCGCAGCTAGGGAGGGCACGCAACAAAGAGTATGCATCTAAATTATGCTATATGATTATGTGTAAATAATATGTTGTCCTGGGTTAATGGTTGTTTCCGCATGATCTATGTAATGTCATATGTATCATAACCTAACAGTTGGAACCTTAAAGACTTACCTCTGTGGAACAAGTCAGCTGTTGCTAAACACTGCTGGGCTTTGTCTTTGAAAGCTGATAAGTTGTGGGTGAAATGGATCCACACATACTATGTGAAGCATAATGATTTCTGGACCATGCCAATTCCCAATGGACTTTCTTGGTCTTTAAGGAAGATTTGGCAACAAAGAGAGAATCTGAGTAGTTCTGGTGATATGCAGCAGTTTGTAACTGCAGGGAAATTTAAGATTCAGAGGCTGTATAATCATTTGAGGCAGCAAGGGGAATCTGTGGGGTGGAAGAGAATTGTTTGTAACAGTCATGCTAGCCCTAAAAGTGTGTTTATTGTGTGGTTGGCCCTGCAGGATAGACTTGCAACTAAAGAGAGACTGAGAAGATGGAATGTTATTGCAGATAGTGTCTGTAGTTTTTGTCACAACACTGATGAAAGTAGAGATCACCTTTTCTTTGAGTGTAGTTATTCTGCTGACATATGGAGCCAGATTCTGCAGAGAAGTGGCATTCATAGAACTTCTGGAACTTTGAATAAAGAGGTGCAGTGGGTTCAGAAAGCAAGCAGGAGTACTAGAAACAAAGCTAGATTGTGTAATAACCTGTTCTGTGAAACTGTGTACTCTATCTGGTTAGCTAGGAACTCTAAAATCTTCTCTAACCAGTTGGAAAGTAGCTTATGTATTGTCAACATAATTTTGTTTAGGGTAGCTTGTAATAGCTAGGTGTTGCTGGGCCTGTTGTGGCTGTGGCTTGGTTGTTCTGGTGTAAGGGTCTTTTTGCCCTCTTGATAATTAATAAAATCTTATTACTTGCCAAAAAAAAAATGCAATAGGACAAATATATAGGGACATATTTCATGATAAAACTTTTTATAATTCCTTCTTTTCTAACTATTTTGGTAAATTGTCCGTTTATGTTATCTAATATATTCCTTAAATTATGTGTCAAAAGAGTGTGCAATTATTTTAAAACGAAGGAAGTAAGAAATGCAATTATTTAGAAAATTTTGATATGATTATCAACAAGTGAGGAAGCAGAGTAACATGTTAATGTTGACTTGATGACTTTTGCAAAAGTAACATGGGCGTCAATATTTTTAATATAATCTCCATTCCTTCTTGAACATTAATAGTACGAAACGACAAAACCGAGTGCCTAGATATCTTAGATAGTTAGATTATGTAGCCAAATCTATAGTTGTTGAATGTTGTTTGATTTTCAATAAGAAGTATATATTTACAATACCAAATGTTGACACATTTCAGGGATTCACACAATCTAAATTTACTTTAGTTAGCCTGATTGTATTCGGTATAAAACTTGATTAATTCATCTTCTACGCATTATATCAATCCAAGTTTCTTATATTTTTTTCTGAAATTAATATAGTTTGTACTCGCTTATTATTTAAGTAAAAGATATATGTTTTCATATTCGGTCGTATTTAATTAAAAGATAAACTTTTAATTATTGACATGTTATGGTCTTCACTTTCAATTATACTAGATTTTAGCCCGCGCGATGCACGGATTCTATTAAATTGTTATGTTTAAATAAAAATCCTATGTATATACCACTTTTATATATTAGATTAGATTAGTTTCTGATTTTGCATTGAATTTCATTTTCGATTTTCTTTTTATTATGAGAGTGTTTGTTTTTGGATGAAATTGTATATGCGTAATATTAATTATTAATTAATAAAAAATATCTACGTGACACTTAATCATTTCTTTACGTAGCACTCGAATTTTTTAATTCAATATTAATTTTTAAATCTTATTTTTCATTGGCCGAAACCATTAGATTTTTCTACGTGGCGCTCTAATATTGGATTAATGTTTGATTTTAAATTGAATTTTATTTTATTTATTTTATTTTAGATTATTGTTTGATTTTGGATGAATGTTATTTTAGAATCATTTTTTAACTATTAGAGTGTTTGATTTTAGATGGAGTTCTATATATTAGTAATTAATTAATTAATTAAAATATTTACGTGGCACCTAATTAATTATCTACGTGGCAATCAATTATTTTTTAATTATTAGAGTGTTTGATTTTCGATGGAGTTGTATATATTAGTAACTAATTTATTAAAATATCTACGTGGCACCTAATTAATTATATACGTGACACTTGGTTTTTTTAATTCAAAAAGAAATTAGAAATCTTATTTTTCAGTTGCCGAAACCATTAGTAATCCTAGGTGGCGCTCTAATCTTTCAGCAAATATGCCTCCTTTATATATGTATATTAGATTAATCTTTTTCTCCCTCTTGCGGTTCCCGGAGTATTCTTGTGTGGACCTGTTTCACAATAATATTGGTTTGGACCCAAAATCAATAATTTTCTCTAGCACCCATTTTACGTACATAGAGATCTTTATTGTTCATATAGTGACTATGATAAATTAAACACCAAATTTCTTAGATATAGTAACTATTTTTTGAATCATATTAGCCCTATGTTTTTAAAAGTGAATTGTGACTTAAAATCTCATTATTCAAACACAATATGTATCAAAGACACCAATTTGATACGAAGTATTATTTTTCATAATAATCCTAATAAACATGTCAAAATAAATCATGAACAAGTTATTGACCTTCTTTAGGCATGATCCGCAATAAATTTATTGTGGAGCAAGAATTGGTGGTGGTTCTCATACTTACTCACATTCTCTTTTTACTAGTTACAATAAATAATTCACCAATTAACTATCAATTTCTTACAATAAATAATATTCAATACCCCACTTTAATCTCATTTTAATAAATTTAACTTACCATCTTAAAATTACGTGTCGGTCGAACTGTATCTTTTAATTAAATACGGAAGGAGGAGAAGTAGATAACATTGACATATGGCTAGTGATGTATATGAGGGGAGTAGGTAGAGGGGATAGTACAAGGGGGTTTTATTCGACTTCCTCATTCGCTAAAAACGCCCACGTTTTTGTGGTGAAAGTATGTTATTACCCTTTAAAACAAATTCAACCCCTTCCCTCACTTCACTTCACCCCTCCCCCTTCTTCCCTTCCCTTCCTTGTTTCATCCGGCCACCATAACCGCCGCCACCGACCACCCAAAAATTGCTTCTATGTTCAAAAAATGCAGCATCCGGCCACCCAAAAACCACTGACCTTCCTTCCCTATTCAAAGAACCGACGCCCTTCCCCTCCATGTTCAAAGAACCTCCGCGTAGGTGAATCGTAGAGGAGTTCGCATCTAAGGGGGAGAATAGGAAAGCGGAAGCAAGGCGGAAGACGAGGAGGAGCGGAGCATAGGTGATGCCAGAGATGCCGCTGTAGAGGTTGACCACGCGACCTCCGTCCTTGCCGGCGCCGGCGGATCAATGTCTGGTATGAATTTGATTTTTTTTATTGGTCGAATAGGGGTGCCGCCGAGAGATGGCAACCCCTGCAATGTCACGACCGCTTAGAAACAGCGGCAGTGACATGGCAGGGGCCTCCATCTTTTGGCGACACCCCTGTTATTTAAAATAAAATAAAATTGTTTCCATTTTTTTTTATTTTCCTTTAATGGATGGAACATAAATTAAAAAAAAAAAATATGCATCCCTAATTTAATTTGTAATATATGTAAATTTTTGAATATGATTTTGAAAATATTAAGTTACTTAAAAATATTATTTTATGTAATATTTTGAAAAATAATGGACATTAGTTTAAATTGATTTTCTAAGTTTTTTTTTTTAAATTAAGAAAAATATTTTTGTGTTTTAATTAAATAATTGGAATTATTTTGTATTAAAATTTTGATTTTTTTTGGACCGCCTAGAGATAGCGGCCCGGATCATGTCTGGGCCTCCCGCAGATGACAGCCCGGACCATGTCTGGGCCTCACACAGATGTCGGCCCGGACCATGTCCGGGCTCACATAGATGGTGGCCTGGACCATGTTTGGGCCTCCCACAGATTGCGGTCGGAACCATGGTTCGGGCCTCCCACATATAGCGGCCAGTACATGGTTCTGACCGCCATCTCTGGGCAGCAGCATACTAAAACAATATAAATAAAAAATCAGAACCTCCGACGAAGAAGGTGCATCATGGCCGACGAAACGTGTTATGGTGGTGTTGTGGTGGTGTTGATGGTGGAGCGCGGGGGGGCATGTGATGGTGATCAGTAGGGGCTGCGTTGGTGGTGGTGCAATACGACACTACAAATTGTGCTGCCGAAAACTTGCCGGAAAACTAGTGGGCTTGCCCGAAATTTTGAGTGGGCTACCGGAAATTTGAGAGTGAAAACATGAGGTAAAATTTGAGGTGAAAAGTGAAAGAGGCGGGGGTGACTTTTTGTAAGGGTCAAGTCGTACTTTTACTTTAGATTTTGCGGGGATTTTTAGCGTACGCGGACGTGAAATAGCAATACACATTGTACAACTACATATTACATTAATACGTACTAGATTTCAATAATTGATAAAATATTTTTGACAGGTAAATATAATTTTGTGTTGTATGTTGTGTTTTGTGTTCATGGGCAAACGCCTCTATAATACAAACTTGATATTCTTCACTTTATAGGTTTTCTAAGTCATATAGATTTCTATCTTATATGATATAGCTAAGATATAACACAACTCTACCACATACGATATTCTATCATCGATGATAATTAAGTTGTCCTCAATACCCTCACGCAATCGGAACGACAGTTTCACAAACATTGCGACTGGAGGAAAAAAAATGTCATATGCATGTCTTTTCATGTCAAGGACTCATGTCATTACTGTCGTTTCAAGGAGTCCAGTCGTTTCATACAAGGAAAAAAAATCATATGTTTGTCTTGTTGAAATCCGAGCCTTTTCCAAGTCCAAGATCAAAATTTGAAACCATAGAAATACAAAGTACAAAAACCTTTCATGGCTTTTCAAATTTCAAACCTTTTTCCCAAACCCATTTCGAAAATGCAATATCTAAAGAGCAATACAAATATCCAAAGAATCCGATATCCAAGTGCAAAAGCCTAAAAACCTTAAGGCAAAGCTATGATCTCGCTACCTTGCAGGATTAGAACAAGTAAAAATGCTATTCAGAGCCTCTCCAAATATAAAAACGATGTTCAGAGCCTATTCTGGTACAAAATGGCTATTCAGAGCCTCTCAATGTAAAGGCTATTCAAGGCCTCTCCAAATGCAAAAAGGCTATTCAGAGCCTATTCAAGTGCAAAAAGGCTATTTAGAGCCTCTCCAAATACAAAAAGGCTATTCAGAGCCTCTCCAAATACATAGAGGCTATTCAGAGCCTATTCAAGTACAAAAAGGCTATTCAGAGCCTCTCCAATGCCAAGGCTGTTTAGAGCCTCTTCAAATGAAAAAAGGTTGTTCAGAGACTCTTCAAGTACAAAAGGCTATTCAGAGCTTATGACCAAGAGGCTACGCGGAGCCTACCTCAAAGATTGACTATCCAGAGTCAATTCAGTCTAGGCTAATCCTAAGCCTAGGCCGAAGTCAAGAGCACCAGCATCCCCGGCAGAAGGGTGACACGTGTACAAAACCGGCTAGCATAGTCGATTCAATCTAGACTATCCCAAGTGTATACAAAACAAGCCTAAAAAAATCCCCAGTGGCAATACAAGTATAGCCAGGGACTTCTATTTCAAGAGACTATTCAAGGTCAGCACTAACGCCTAGGATATCCACGCCGAAGCAGGTATTCAAGGTCAACACCAACGCCTAGTCTATCCACACCGAAGCAGTTATTCAGGGTCAACGTCAAAGCCTAGGTATCCATGCCTAAGCAAGCATTCAAATTTTACACAACCGTCTAGGCTATCAAAGCCTATTCTTACAAGACCCATAAAGGTCCCCAGTGAAGTTGTCATCTACAAGTTCCAAGTACAAGATTCAAAGTACAAAAATTCAAAATTCAAGTTCTATAATCTCTAGCCGTGCGAGGTTGTGCAAAGCAAGGCATCTACAATTCCAAAGTACAAAATTCAAGGTACAAACTTCAAACTTCAAAAGGGCTACCGTAAAATCTTCAATACAACAATCCCAGCAGACACAAGCTCCGGGAAGTTCAAAAGTGCTAAGCATTATCAAGCCTCATACTCCCAGCGGACCCAAGCTCCAGGAAAGTCGAAGAAATTTAAATTCCAAGAGTCAGTAAAAAAACTCTTTTCCCTAGTGGATATATTCCCCAGCGGTTCAAGCCTCAAACGACATTTCAGGCAAGTACAAAAACCCAGCGGATTTTTTCTGGATATTCAAAGTTCAAAGTTCAAAATTCAAGATTCAAAATTTTCGATGCCAAGCTCCGTTCTAAGTCAAAGGAGGAAAAGAAATACAATCCATACAAAGATCAGAGTCGTCAAGTCGCACGGAGGTAGACTCTATCCTTTTTTTAACGCTTGTCTTATGCAGGTACTGGCATGCAAAGAATGGTCTTGATTACAGAGCATCTTGACCATTCTCCGTCCCTTTCGAAATACTTCGACTTGTACTTTCCTAACCGAAAGCTCTGTCAAAGTGGGGGCTTCTGTAGACACCAAAATTGTGTCTCCCCTAGAGTCCAATGATGATACCGCCAATAGATTTAGGCGATCGATTTACAGGTACAAGCGACCAGTAGCAAAGGACATAACTCAATTCAATTCTGAACTTTCGTTCAAAATTCAAGTACAAATCTCAAAGCAAACACAATTCCAATCCAAACAAATTCTAATTCCAAAAATCCAACTCCAATTCATAATTCTAATCCATACAAGTTCAATTCCTAAGTTAAATTTCTATTCCGAACTTCCAATTCAAAGATACAAACCTTGGGCCCAAATCCTAACCTCGGGTTCCAATTCAAGTCCAAACACATTTCCAAAATACAATTTTAAAATCCAAGTTCAATCTCAAGAAAAGGATGCCACCATCATTATTTGTGGCACTTTTCCACTCAAAATCATATAAGGAAAGTTAAATTCGGGCGCTGGCCCAAAAACCGAGAATTTCGGGCGCCGACCCGTAAAACCGAGCGAAACCCGTACAAATCACCAATCTCAAGAAGCTTCCTCAAAAATATATATTTCAAATCCATAAATATAAATTCCTTAACCTCCAAGAAAAAGGACGGAGAAGGTACAAAGAGCATCTTTTGAAAACCGCCAAAACGCCCAAAAAGACAAAAGCGGCGCGCTGGCTTGTACCAGTTGTCCCGTGCCAGGTGTACCTGCACCTGACGCATCTGTGCCCTAATCCCAGAAAGATTTCCTATAAATACCCCCTTTTTTCCACGAATAAACGGAGGAAGAATCACTCAATTCCGAGTAGCGAAGCTCTGCCAACTTCAAAACTCTTCAAAATTCAATATTCAAATCCTTCAATATTCAACATAAAATCTCTACAAAACACACTCATACAATCACATTAAGATACAATTTCAATGTTCTAATGTCCTGAGCAATTTTGGAGTCCAAGCTTAGAAATCAATCAACACCTAAATCTAGGTAAGTTTCTGAGGACTCTCCAAATCAAAGTTTCTACCTTTCTAATTTCAAGTTTACTTATCCTATGATGTTCTTTTGTTGATTAATACACACTTGAACTAGGATATTTCAAAAAGGAGTAATCTTTGAGGGGATTTCATACTTGAAACCCCCCTCAAATGATCATCGAAACTCCTTCTACAAGTTTCAAGTTTCAATCTTTATGCTTTGTTTTCAAAAAACATGATTAGTAAAGTTGACACTTTTACTCTTAAAAGTGTTACTTACAACAATCATACATTTTTACAAAATCAAACCTTTTATGATTAAAGTACAAGTTATGGATTCTATGATGTTTAAGGTTGTTTGTAATCACTTCCTTAAACTAGAATCATTTTCAAGTTATGGAGAAAATTAAAGGTGAGGCCTAGCTTTTTAACATTAAAAGGTATAATCTTTGATATTCAAGACTCCTAACTTCAATATTCAAATACAAGTCCCATTTTCAAGATTCTATGATGTTTAAGGTTGTTTGTAATCACTTCCTTAAACTAGAATCAATTTCAAGATATGAAGCACATCAAAGGTGAGGCCTTTTAACATTAAAAGGTATAATCTTTGAGATTCAAGACTCCTAATTTCAATCTTCAAGTTCAATACTCAACATTCAATATTCAAAGTTCAATTTCAATAACCAAAATCTAAGACACTTTTGGATGAGCAACTTATCTTAAAGTTGAGATTTTTAGAATTGAATCTGTGTCGGACACACTTATTATTAAGTAGTCGTTTAGCGTTCGGATCTCAAATACAATAGTACAATTTCAATATTGCACCTTTTCAATAATGCATTTCAATATCGCAATTTAAATATGGCACCTTTCACGCCTTTCAATATCGCATTTCAACTTCGCACCTTTACTATTGCAATTTCAATTCCGCACTATTTACTCACCTTATTTTAAGGTGATGTGGTTTTGTACACACTTTGAATAACTACTTTACTTATTGTGATGATGCTTTATGTGTTTATTGCTTTCATCACCTCATATTCTAAATCCAACAAAATGCAAAGTTACATCACGCTTAACAAAGATAATTCTTGGACAAACCGACCTTAGGTTCCTTAAATTAACTTTAAAGCGAAGTGATCACGATACAAGTAGAAATTCTATGTCCTAAATTCAAGGTTCAAACCAACATAGTGTCATGACTAGGCTTATCCGAAAATTCTTCTTGTCATGTACTCGAATACAATTTTTAAAGCTCGCGGAATAAGCACATCATTCCCTTGCCCGGATCTCACCCATCCGTTTTTAAGATTCAATGCCTTATCCACAAAAGAGTCAACTTTGGTCTTTCCAAATCGGACCCGTAAAATTGTCTGGTGGCGACTCCTTCGAAATTCAAAATCTTACAAAACCCCGTAGGGGAAATAAAAAAAAAAAAAAAAGTACGAAAAAACCCCCTACACACTAGTAGAAAAATATTAATTTGCTGCTATGACTTGGCGGCGTTAATTTGAAAACGTCTATAATTAAATGATAAAGAATTCACTGGTGGCGTTAGTTTTAATTATAACGCCTCAAATCAATGCTAATAATTAGTTAGTGGCGTTGTATTGTTTAACGCCGCAGTGTTATGTCCCCCGACAAAATATCACCCACGCTTAATTCTTTCTTTAGGTTCTCGTCGGTAGACAACAACTCCTCCTTCTTCCTTCCAACTAGGTCTGACTCTGACCTCCACACTTTCTTCACCATCAAATCTCGCCGGAAAAGTGAAGCTTGAGATTCATATCCACCGTTACTAGCCTTCGAACTCATCTCCACCATCGTCGTTCTTACTTAAGGTAAATGATGCTTTCATTGACTCCTCCTCCTCCTCCTTGATGGTTTTCCTTTCAATTACTCTATTCCTCTCGTTTCAGTCTCTCAATTTACATGAATTATGTTTGAATTATCGAATTATTTCTCTCTTGCTCTCCTCTCCTCTCTCCCGGTGAAGCATAAAACCCTAATTATCAATTTTAATTTTTCGCATAGAGAAACCTTCAAAAAATTTCAAATTTGAGGTTAGGTAATTTCGTATATCTAATTTTGTCTGCAAATTTGACATAGGTTAGGTGCTTAGAAGAAAGAGGAGCGCAAATTTGAGAAAAACACTAGTTTTTTTCCTAATAAGACATCTTTTACTTGCTGAAATTCTACTTAATTTTGTGGGTTTTACTCTAATTGTTGAATTGTTTATTTATATTTTCTGGGTTTGGTTTGAAATTAGTGCAGAAATCAGGGAGGCTTTTGCAACCTCAAGTGCTAAGAATATAATTTAGAAGGTGAATTTTTAAATTAAACTTCATGATTTGCTGTCTTTTGAAGAAACACTGAGGCTGTTGCAACCTCATATTCATTACGCAGGATATGTTTTGATATCTTTAGTCCCATTTTAAGAACAATGTTGTTGCCTGAAATTAAATTTGTGTCATGCTAGGTTAGTTTAGGGTTGAATTAGATTCGATTCATGCTAGGTAGTGTGTCCACGTGGACTGAATTCGTTCTTGGGTTACATTTGGGTTTTCATATGTTGTCATGCTAGGTAGTGTGCCCACGTGGTTTGCTTAGGTTGTTCTTTGATCTGCTATTTAGCTAGTTTTGATCTGCTTAATAGTTGTTGTGGTTGATCTGCTTGCTGCTGTTGCTTTCTGTTTTGCTGAAATTCTACTTAATGGTGTGGATTTTACTGTAATTGTTGAATTGAATATTTATATTTTCTTGTTTTGGTTTGGGATAAGTGCAGAATCAGGGAGACCATTGCAACCTTAAGTGCTAAGAAGATAACTTAGAAGGTAACTTCTTGTTCCGTTAATTTCTTATACACAAACTTGCAACGTGCATCTGAATATTTCGACTTCTTTTTTACAAGGTTTTTTTTACTTATTACTGTCACATTTGGTCACTTGGGATTTTATTATTTCTTTGCCAGAAGAGAAAGAGTGCAATAAGACGACAAAAGAAAGTGAAGGGATATGACCTATCCCACCCAAATGAGTTCTTGCCTGAGCTGAAAGAAGAACAACAGCTTGCTCTTCCACGTAACGAAGTGAACTGCAAATCCAGACAAAACCTATTGTAAGGGCTACTTTAAAATTTTCATATTTCATCTTTGTCTTTTTAATTTTAGTTGATAAACTTGATTCGTTGATGTTTCAAATGTGGGGTTTACAAGTCGTATCAGTTTGTGATATGTTACTTAGTAGGTTATCACTGGGGGTGCTGCTGTTTTATGGTGTTGATTTGTGTGTTGGTATGTATATGATGGTATGCAGATAGGTGTTATGCATAATGGTTGATGTGTGTTCTGTTTGTATAGTCCAATTTTGTATAGTTTAGTTCAATTTCGTGAAGTTCAGTTAAGCATATAAACAACCTGTCATATAATTTGGTTATGTTTTGGTTTTGTCTGTTCTGTTTTCTTTTGTTCTGTTTTGGTTCAGTTACTTTGCTTATAAATTTATTCTTCTTTTGGAACTCTAGCATGACTCTAATACATTTGCAAGTGTTGTTATAAGTTCTTGCATTGCTTTCATATTAAAATCACTGTTATAAGGTAGACAATACTTGAAGTAACCTGATCAAGGCTCTGGTTTGGCATGCTGGTAGTCCATGCCAAAGCTGTCTAAAACTGCAGTTTTTATGAGGTGGAGACTTCAGATTATCAAATTGGTAGCAACTCGCTTTGCGTATTGGCATTAGAAACATTCTTACGGTTAATGGAAAATTTGTTAATGTGGGATTCAGGGTTTATGGCGAGTGTCATTATGTGAGTATGAACTTCGGTTAGCTCAAGAAGACATTTCAAAATTGAAGGAAGAATTGCAGAAGAAAGCGGAAGTTTCATCATTTGAAGTCAACATTATGTCTCACTGATGGTTAGATTATTGAACTCTTCTTTGATTATAACTATAGAGGTTTCAAATAGAGCATCTAAAAAGTACCAGGAGAGCTTCTCCTAGAGCCCTTAACTGGTGCTGTTCATTTTGTCCCATTACTTTTGAGTCGTCAGTTGGTCATGTAATCTTAATGGATGTAGTAAGATATAACGATCAAAATAGCCTTAAATGTGCATAATTTGACACAAGTAGATGGGAATGAGTCTTAGAAACCTAATACTAAATATATTGAACATGTAAAGGGTTTAGAATACCTATTTAGCTTCATTAGCTGAGAGTTGGGAGCGAAAACAACCATTATAGTCAAAATATGTTCACTAACGATCAAATGAGCCTCAAATGTGCATAACTTGAAAAACGTAGATGAGAATAAGTCTTATCATCCTAATATTAAGTATATTAAAAATTTAAATTGTTTAGGATACCTATTTAGCTTCATTAGTTGAGAGTTGAGAGCGAAAATAACCCTTATAGTCAAAATATGTCATATAATGAACAAACGAGCCTTAAATGTGCATAACTTGACAAACGTAGATGACAATGAGTCTTAGAAACCTAATACTAAGTATATGAATTATGTAAAGGGTTTAGAATACCTATTTAGCTTCATTAGTTGAGAGTTGGGAACGAAAACAAGCATTATAGTCAAAATATGTCCTATAACGATCAAACGAGCCTTAAATGTGCATAATTTGACACAAGTAAATGAGAATGAGTATTAGAAACCTAATACTAAGTATATTAAACATGTAAAGGGTTTAGAATACCTATTTAGCTTCATTAGCTGAGAATTGGGAGCGAAAACAACCATTAAAGTCAAAATATGTCCTATAACGATCAAACGAGTCTTAAATGTGCATAACTTTACAAAAGTAGATGAGAATGAGTCTTATCATCCTAATATTAAGTATATTAGACATTTAAATTGTTTAGAATACCTCTTTATCTTCATTAGTTGAGAGTTGGGAGCGAAAATAACCCTTATAATCAAAATATGTCATATAACGAACAAACGAGCCTTAAATGTGCATAACTTGACCAAAGTAGATGGGAATGAGTCTTAGAAACCTAATATTAAATATATTGAACATGTAAAGGGTTTAAAATACCTATTTAGCTTCATTAGTTGAGATTTGGGAGTGAAAACAACCAACACTTGTTATTTTCTATATTCCTAGCTGTTTTTAGATCATCTAACCGAAGATAACTTATTTTATGATATATATTATTTTGTTAGGTTTGTCCGTCACTAAGTGGAGATCCTTTCACCGATGAGCAAATTGATGAAATACGAGACAAATGGGCATCATACTTCACCGAATATTTTGTGTAGATAATTAACACTTCATCGATCTCTTCTTGTGGATGTTTTCTGCTATTGAAATCATATATAATTTCCTTATTATATTTTTGGTGTGAATTTGTAACGTACGAAGTGTATGAGCAACTTGAAACTATTTAGGTGGTTTATTTTTGTAAACATATGATGGTAGTATTATATGTAAAAATCAAAGTTTCTTGGAAGTTATTGGTGGTTGATGATATTTTTGGACATTGTATAAATGTGGCGTGAGTGCAGGTTCTACATTTTTGGGTTTGTTGAATACAGAAAAAAAATTATTTATATAAAACAAATTACACATATTCGCGGCGTTTAATCTCCCGCAATTTTACAATGTTTGAGACGTTTAGGTAGAAAACGCCGCTTAACAATACTATTAAATTGAGGCGTTTTTCTACATATACGTCGTAAATGAATTATTCATTTGAGACGTTTTTTAACGCCGCAAATCAATCCTATTCATTTGCTGCCACTCTATTTGCTGCTAGGCCAAAAACGCCGCTAATGAATATAAAAGTGACGCCTCAAATGAATGTTTTTCTACTAGTGACACTACCTAATTTGTAATTATAATTAATTCGTTGAATTTTCAAATAATTTGGAATTTGATTTGATTTTTTATAATTATTTGATATTTTAATTGGGATCTCATTATTAAAAGACCACCTAAAATTTGTTGATGTTGGAATCTTTAAAATTGTAATCCCTAAAGTTTATGTAATCGGAAATTATTTTAATTAATGAACTTTTGATTAATCGCCTAAATATTTTGTGAAATTAATATGATTTATTATTTGTCATAAAGATTTAAATTATAAAATTTTGATTTTATAAAACGTTCAAAACACGAAACAAAATCACAAGGTCGGAGCACGAAGCACCCTCGGGTACTGGTGCTTGGTGCGGGCGCACAACGTACGAGCAAGGGAGCTCGTGCTGTGCGCAGCGCCCATGCAGTGTGCAGGGCGCGCGTAGGCAACGAGCTTGCTCGCGTTCTGTGTGTGTGTGCAACAATACATGTGTATGTGTGAGAGCGTAGGCGAAGCAGCGACAAGGAAAGCAACAGCGACCCATCGAGCGCTGGTGATGACACAACGAGCGTTGGCCTCGTGCCGCGCTGCGAGCTCTTCTGCTTGTTGCACATCGAGCATTGGCGACGAGGCAGCGAGCGATGACCTCGTGCCATGCGCGTCTACTATGTGTTACTGGCGCGCCCAACGAGTGCTGGAAGCGAACCAACTAGCGCTGGCCTAGCAAGGTTGTGCGATGGCTTCGGCTATGCATGCATGTGCTAGCGATGCTATTGCCTTGGCACACGCAATTCCTACTGTGGTTTAGCCCATTGTGCATGTTTGTGCGATTTTTATTTTCTGTTGAACGACGAATTTAATTAATTTTATTTTCGTGCTTATAATTTTTCGGAATTTAATTTTATTAGTTTAATTATTATAATTAATTTTACATTAATTATTTAATAAAAATAAAACCATGAATAAATTATAACTAATTTTCTTAATCAACTTAAAATTATTTAAAGGAATTTAAAATAATTATTATATCAGGTTTAAATTTTTTATTAAATTTATGGTTTCCGATTGAACTTGGAAAAACATTTTTATGTTTAAAAATTAGTAAAACATATAATTCTTAGTTTGAGTGGGAGCTTTTAATCATTTTTGGTAGATTCTTGAGCCTTAATTAATAAGGTCAATAATTAGTAGGTTCTTAAGCCTTAATTAGTTCTTGCAAGTATTATGTAATGCATATTTTCTTCTAATTTTCTATGTGGACCATTTATTGATAAATGAATGGGTGAATGAAATATTGTGAGTATATTGTTTTGCAGGTTCCAGAAAGTGACAAGTATGACCCAAATAGGATAGAAAATATGGTATGCGTACCATTAATTTTAATGTAAAATATGGTCTAAAGTACCATGGTTTTTATTTAAATATGGTGTGCGTACCATTAATTTGTTGTAATTATTGCAAATCCTATTTGGTGAAAATGGCGCCTCCCATGGAGAAATTCAAGGGAGTTTCCAAACCATTTTCAAGATGGAGTTTGAAATTGAAGGTTCAAGATGAAGTCGGGCCATACTAGATCACAAATTTAATCTTATGCAGGCTTTAAGATATTTATTGCTTTAAATATGTCTTGATTTTATGCATGAGATCGTGGCTTGCTTATGTTGAATGATTAAGGATTTTAGTTCACTTAAAATCTAACCAACATAGTAAAATCCTTAAGTTTCAAACTTAAAAGTGAGTTAAAAGGTTCTATTCCAAAATAACACTTATTTTCTCACATTTATAGAGGTGTCACTTAATGATGCTAAAGGGGTAAGGTCACATTGGTTTTAAGTATATTTTTCGATCGATTAGTGATAGTTTTCCGCCAAAGCGAGGTGTCACTTCTTGATTGTAGGTACACAATTAGTTGTGAGTACAAATCGGTTTTGGTTGAACTCAACGATATAATTAAGGAGTTCTTTTATGTCGTGAAAAATTGGATAGGTTTTCCCAAAAAATTCTTAGACGTACCTATCAACCAAGAGTAGTTTCTAGACTATTACCAACAGTTTTTCCTACCTAAAATATTTCAGAATTAAGACAAGACAAAGCATGCTTAGTTATTTAATGATTTTTGAGGATCTTGGATTCATTTTATTCACACCTGCCGGAACAATAAATTCGAATAAATGCTCAATGACTGGTTTAAATTACATGACTGCTTTGATTTTCAAGTTATTACTCATGATAAAAGATTAGACTTCGAATGCTTCAATTTATGTTTTGAATATTGTTTATAACTAATTATCTTCCATTGCGTTAAATTCTTTATGAAAGGTAACAGTAAATTTTCTCGATTTGTAGTGAATCAAGGAACGAATCACGAAAATGAGAGAAAAAGAGAAACTTAAAATGTACGTTTCTTATAAAGAATTTTATGGTTGTTTTCGAACAAAAAATTCGAATGGAAAACCTATTGGTGATTGTGAATTCAAAACACAATGTAGTTGAACACTCAGTTTTACCAAAGGTTAACAACCTAATATCTTTGTCCATTTAATTCTCGAATGAGTCTAGCTTCTAGACATTTGAATAGAACGATATTTAGAGAACTTTAAAGCTTCTGGTGAGATCGTCTAGTTGAAGCAAATGTTCAACACGAATGAAATGGTAAGAACTTTGTTAAAATGACATTGGACATGTCTAAGCAAAGTATCAAAAACAATACTTCAGAAGTCAATCTTAGAAATATAAGGGTACAAGAAATAAGAAAACAAGGGACAAGTGAAAGGAATTTACAATTCCTTTTCTACCTATAAATTTATGTTTAAAGAAAAGTAACCTAGCAATCAAACTTCCTTGGTATCATATACCGCTTGAGGTTCCTACTTCAGTAATAACTCAAACGACGGAAGCTAGGAAATGCTACATTAATTGTAGGGTCATCTAGTTTGTTTTAAGTCCTTTTTAGGGCTGGAACTTAATGGTCATTTTGTTCCATAATCGGCATACCTAAATTTTTGTTTCAAACACAGAAAGACTCACATTCAAATCATACAAAAACAATGTTTGTTTGTTTATTTGAATAAAAATGGTCATTTACGGGTTGAGTCATGTATGCTTGATTAAAACAAACAACTCTTTAACATAAAGAACTTTACTAGGTTCAAAGAAATCTCTTGATTATGAGTTCCACTAATCTTTGGCATTGTTGCTTAGACCATGTCAACAAGTCAACACTCTAAAGCTATATTTTGATGGACTTTTGAAAGTTGAGTGATTTCTAGATCATTCAAGACAAGCAAGTCTTACTTGTTAATAGTACAAACGAAATGAACTATTGTTAGAATTCATAGATAATAGAGTTCAAAGAATTATTATATGACTTTATTATTTCACCAGGATTTGAGTGAATATGGATATATTTACTCAATGTGATATAAGTTTGAATCTTTTTTACTAGTTAAAAGATTCAGAAGTATAAAATCCACTTGGCAAAAAATCATGAAGATCTAGGTTAGATCATGACGATGATTACTTAGACCAAGAATAATCATCGATGATTGTGTATTATAATTTCACGATCGAGCTCCACAACATATGGTATATCTAAATTGGAATGATCAAAGTAACTTGGTACATGATTCGGTGAATGATGAATCATAAAAAATTTTCCTTTAATTTCTAAACAAAATGCTCGACTACCACCAAACTAAACAAAATTCGTCAAAGCTATTGAAAATTAATTTCAAAATATCTTTTCAATAATATATATCAAAGAGTTCCTAAACTCAGTGGTAGCTTAGTGTTTGTTATTGAATAAACTAAGGCCCAAGTATAGATATATGTTTCATTGTGATGAGAAAGAAGGGTATTACTTTTACCATAATTTTTTGAGAAAATAATGTTTGTTTGCTCGAAATAGTGTCCTTTTGGAGATTCGTTTCCAAAATGACAAGTGGGAGAAAATAGACCTAGAAAGACTTCGAGGTGAACAACAAACATAAACGGACATTTCGGAGGATTTTAGAAGTTCTTCAGAAAATCCGAACACTTATTCTCTAAAGGATTTTAGAAATGGATTTAAAGAATATATATCTCATAAGACGTAACAAGTGCTTCAAGGAGAATAAAATATTCTTTATTCTATTTGTTTGATGTTCTAAACTCATGTAGGCATAGAGTTCAGGTCACTAAAGATATTAGATTCTTCTACTAGATAGTGAGGAAACCTACAACTTACAATCAAACTATTATCATGAATATTAATGAGTTTGTTACTTGTAATAAAGCTATGCCGAAAATCAGATTCCCTAAAATTGTTAGAGGCCATATATAGACTCAATGTTTTCATGACAAAATTGAAATTTCATTGATTTGCAAGAATGGATTACACCCATTGGTTGCAAATTAGTTTTAAGGATAAAACCATCAAAACATGGAATTGTGTTGTCACACAAAGCTAGATAAGTTGCTAAAGCTAGATAAGTTGTTGAAGGTTACAAGAAAATTCACGACGTGGATTGTGTTGAAACCTCATGCATAATCATAATGCTTAAGTCTATAAATTAAGCAATGATTGCATATTAGTACATTTGGCAATTGGATGACAAAACGTATTCCTCAATCAAATGTTGGAAGAAACTATTTACATGACATGTCATACGATTTGTGGATCCAAATAATGCTTGAAATGAATGCTAGCTTATGAAATCTAAGTATGGATTTAAGCAAGCAATTAGGAATTGGAACTATATTTTACTGAAGCTAATAAGTATTTTAGTTTCATAAAATACACATGATTCTTATAGATATATAATAAGTTTAGTGGGAGTAAAACTCAACTGGTCCTATATGTATCACACATATCTCTCTATTGTAAAATAACATTCAAATGTGAATGACTTAGATTTGAAATAATTTATCAATTTAGGAACAAGGCGAAGCTTAATACATACTGGGTATTCAGATCTATTACAAAGATCTTAATTTATTGTTTTGGATTATGTAATGGCATTTAAGAAATCAAACACGAAAGACTCCATAGGAGATATTCGACCCATGTGAATAAACCTAAGTAATGAATGTTTGAACTATGTGTAAGCATTTACTAAGTTAAACATCAAAGAATCTAAATGAGATTATTCACCTATATCAAAAAGTTACATGGATAGAATTCAATTGAGAATTATTCTGCAAAAGAATTTATCATGTAAGATATAATACGAGGATCGTAAAAAAATGTATGGCCTGGCTTTAGGCATGACGGACATATACCAATCTCTATTGATCTGAGTAAAGATCAACTAGATTGAGATCAAGAAAATCTTATGGTAGTTGAAAAGGTAAGTAGGAATACTTCTTGATTTAAATAATTGAAGGTATTCTAAATGTTGATGCTAAATGAAAAAACACTTGCAAAGGATCAAGCAAGACCCCTTTGTACATAACCATTTGCGAGAACGAGCTATATGCATCGTGTTATGTCAACATGGATTGAATACCATAAGTTGTTGCGTGGAAAATTAAATATTAAGTTCTATTTTCTAAGATACAGATGGAAAGTCTTCCACATGTCTGTGAACTGCTTGGATAAGTAAAATCTGAACAAAGCATCACAAGAAACCTATAAAATGGAAGTAAAGTACTTATTTCCTAAGAAGCAATGAAACTGAGTTGTTTACATTAAAGAGTTCTTCAAATGAACTTGGTTGGATCACATGTTTGCTGACTTAATGGTCCTTCATTGCAAAATGCGTAGAATGAAGGAAATATGTCCTTCACCCAAGGTGCATTAAGTCTAATACCAAGGTTCAGATTAATTGCGAACAATTAATTCAGTGAGATCAAGTGATCGGAACAGCTAGCTGGAGCAATGCTTCCAATCAGTGAGTTCTAATGGATATTGAACTTACAACTTACTCTTGACTGAACCTACAAGGTCACACCAATGACACGTAACAGATCACCGGATTAAATGAATCGTAAATTCATTTAATAGCTTTTCGGGAATTAGTTGGAAACGTATTATACGATACGACCTTTGTCGGAATCGTATATCATATCGCGAGAATTCGTAAGCTGGGCGACTCGAATAAATCGTATCGTACGACGGTGATTCGTCGTATACGAAACGATAAATAATATATCGGAAATATATTAAATCGCGAATACGAAGGGCATCGGAGTTGCCGGCCCGTCGAGCCAAGCACGTAAGCGTGCAAGGCCCAACGAGCCAGCAAGCTCGTGAGCAAAAGGCGAGCAAGGCCAGCCCATTGGGCGAGCATGCACAGCAAGCACAGCAGTGACGAGCGAGCAAGGCCCACGGCCCAGCTGCTCGGCGCGCGCGCGCGCTGTGGGCTTCGGCCTGCAGTGTGTGTCGCTGGGCGGGGCGTGCGGTGCGAGTGCTTGCGTGATGTGGCTGGGCAAGGGCCCTTGGTTCTTGGCCGGTTACATCATTAATACAATAGGAAAATTGTATTTTCAAACAACACACAATTCATATTACTCAAACCCTAGAGACACAGAGAACCCTAATTCTCTCTGTGCCTCCAAAGTGAGTTCTTCCCAAAAGCAAAGTATCTTGATCGATTGTCTAAGCTACGATAATCAATACAGATCCGAACGTGTCGGTGAACCAAGTAGAGGAACGACAAATGGAGTTCTTTGTTCGTGTTCGTTGACAGATTATTGTGGAAAACACGCTTCGAATGTAAGTTTGCTTAATCCGTGCTTTATACATGTTTCCTGGCTTTGGGGGATTGTTCCGCACATGTTATTATGTTTAACTGTATTCCCCAACAGTGGTATCATCAGCCTTATGTATTCAAAGCATGAATTAGCATGATTATTATTGTTTTTGCATCTGTCGAAAATTTGGGATTTTTGTTGATTTTTCGGAATTTTTACGAATTATTGGATGAATTGCGTAATAATCAGGTCCGAAATCAAAAATGTTAATTTTTTCGAGTTTCAAAACCCTATTTTGATTGAAAACGATTTTCTAAGATCAACTCACGAGAACGGAATTGCAAAAACAGGCCTCGAAGTGTCGATATTTGGGCGTTTTTGTTAATTTTTCATTAAAAATTAAAAGTGTCGAACAGTAATTCAATTTAAAGGTCAATCTATACTACTCGGAATTGTTTGAAATTTTGACAAAATCTTTCTGGGTATAGTCTTGATTTATGGTAAAAAAATTCAGATTTTTCCGATAAGTATAAACCCTAATTTTGCCTTTCCCCAATTCGTAAAATTTGAAACCCTAATTGAATTTTAATTAATTTTGGTTTAATAATTCGGTTAATTGGGAAAGGGGATATAATTTCATGGACCAGTGGCTAATTTTAAAAAATTATTGGATTAAAATTTTGAATGGTTTCGTTAATTTTAATCGCACTTATACCAAATTATTAAAAATCTGAAATTTAATTGTTTATGAACGATTTAAAGCTTCGGATTTTGTTAATTAAAAGTTCAAACTTTAAATGTTGATTCGTTCGATCTTAAAAGTTTGAATATTGTTAGCCCTTGATTTAATAATTTTACGAAATTGGATTGTCGTTGGAATTTATTAAATCGTTAAAAATCGTTGTTTTTCGAAATCGTAACTTTTTGAAAAATAAAATTAATGCAAGTTCGTGAAATTAAATTTAATTTTAATTGAGTTGGTCCGTATCACGAACCAAAGGCACGAACACGAGTGTGATGGAAGTATGGCTCGTCGAGCCATACGGGCTGCTACACGAAGGTCGAGCCGCAGCAACACGGGCAGCAGCAAGCATGCTGCGTTCCTCGTGCGCGCTGGGCGAGGAAGGGGCAGGCATTGCTTGTGGGGGCTGCGACGAAGCAAGGCGCGAGCCATGCAACGTCCAGCACACACACGACGCACAACACGCACGCAGCGGTAGCATAGCTGCGGGGACGCGATGCGCGCGCGCGGGGCTGGGGGTGTGCGAGCCTTGCTCGTGCGCTCTTGGGCCTCACGCAAGGCATGGGGCTGGGCGCAAGCCTAGCCCGACTACGTAATCGGACTTTTTTCGTTGAAATTATTTTATTTCGTTGGGCTTCGTATATTTGCATTAATTTGGGCTAACGGGATATTTAATTTTAATATTTTATTTACTTGGGTCGGGCCGCGAGTTTTAATTTAATATTTCATAATTAATTATCCGGAATAATTACTGGTTTGAGTGGGAGCCACTAATGAAATTAAAATGAAATAATTATTTTTAATTATTTTCGTAGGTCGCATTATTTTAATTAAATTCAATTTTAATTAGAATAAAGTCTAAGGATTAATAATTTGAAAATGATTAATCTTTTAGGACGCGTTTATGTGAACGTGAATTTTAATTAATTCACGTAAATACTTGCATATTAATATGGGCCATTCGTTTTAGCACACGAATGGGTGAATGCATAGAATATATATTTTATGTAATGCAGGTACTCCAAGTGACTAGTATGGCCAATTTAGGATAGTTAAATACGGTCTGCGTACCGTTCTATCTTTGAATGTAAAGTTTTAAATATGGTCTGCGTACCATGGAAATTTGATGTAATTTTATTATTGTCAAGTATTTATAAGTTTAGAACTTTAAGTTAGCATTTGAACGAAGATTCAAGACGATGCCAAGCTAACAAGGAGGTGATGAAGATTGGATGCTTCAAGACAAGATGTTTTGGGCCATACTAGATCACCATTTATTTATGAAATTTAATATATATATATATATATATATATATATATATATATATATATATATATATATATATATATATATATATATATATATATTATGCGTGAATGTATGAAAGTATGTATGCTTTGCATGAATAGGTTGTTTCATATGAATCGATTAGATTAAGTTCACTAAATAATCGAACCAACATAGAAACAACTAGGTCCAAGTAATATTGAGTTTAAAATTGCCTTCCAAATCAACACTTACAAAAATCTAGGGATCTAAGATAGTAGGTTTACGCTAAAGCGAGGTGCTATTTTAGTTGACTTAGGTGGTAAGGTGTCCTAAAGGAGCACGTTCATTGTGGTTACAACTCAAACAACAATGGCATTAAGTTGTGGCAATGGGATAAATTATGGCATTAATTTATTTACCAAGAGTAATTTGGAGATTACTAGCAATAGGTTTTTCTTACCTAGAATCTTAAACTACTTAAGACATGCTAAAGCTGCTTAAGGATTTAGGACTTTTGGGGTCTTGGAATCGTTTCATTCATTTTGGACCATGTTTTTGCTTTTTTGCATGAATGAAATATTTTAATAGCTTTGATGATTGCGTGAATGCTTTTATTTCAAGTTATTAAAGTATGATAAGTGTTTTTCTTTGCTAGTTCATTTTGTAGAATAGTAAATCTTCAACCTTATTGCGTTAGGACAATAGAACTGCGATATTTCCTCGATCGATTGGTAACTATTTTTGAGAGCGATTCTCAAAGAAAAGGAGAGTGAGAGTGTATCTTGAATGCTATTTTCTTATAGTGATCTTCATGGTTGTTTTCAAACTAGAATTTGAATGGTAGACCAATTGGACCTCATATATTCAGAATACTGTGTAGTTTTGAAATAATGAAGTATTGAGTTAAAGACTCATGTATAACCAATGGTTAACAACCAATTTTCTTTTGATTCGATAATGAATTAGACTCATTGGATGCTGTCATTCAAAGTGAACAAAAGAAAGGGACTTTGTAAGCATAACAAAGTAAGAAGATCAAGCAAAGAGTAAAATCTTTAGGACTATAAGAAAACGTGCTAGAAAGGATAGGAAAGGGAAACAAAAGAAATGAATTCAAGATTCAATTTCTACCTTGAAGTTTATATATGTTAAAGAGAAACGACTTAGCAAACAAAATCCTATGGCATTAGATTACCGCTTGAGGTTCTAACTCTTGTTAAGAACTCAAATTCCGGGAGCTAAGTCTGGTTATTGACCTACAAGTGCGTAATGAATCAAAGTTGTGCTATATTAATTGTAGGGTCATCATGTTTGTTTTAAAGTCCTTCTAAAGGCTGGAACTTAATGGTATTATGTTCCATTAATCATCATAATCAATTTCTGTTTGGACAACGGAAAGACTCACATTCAAAGTAAACAAAAACATTCGTTGAGTGTTTATTTGAATGAAATGGTCACTTAAGGGTTGAGTCATATGATTGATTAATAAACAAACGAATCTCTTAACACTCAAACTTCAGAAGGTTCAAATCAAACATTTTGGTTTGTGTTCCACATATCTTTGGAAATGTCATACGACCATATCAACAAGACAACATTCTAAGATTCTATGGCATGGATTTCTGAAAGTTGGTTAATTTAAGACACGTGGGTCTTGCTTGTTGAACATGACATAGAAATGGACTATTGTTAGAAGTTTCTAGACAATGAAGTTCATGAGCCAAAGATGGATTTTATGACCTACCTATTTCACAAGAATTTGAGAAAATATGGCTATATTTACTCAAAGTGAAATATGTGAAATGCTTCAATGTAATTCACAAAAGGGCCTGTATAAAATCAACTTGGCAAGAATTTTGGAACATCTAGGCTGGGTCAAGGTGATGTTTGCATGAGCCAAGAAATATTATCTAGATTGTTTATATGGCATTATAACAATGGAAGCTCCATAAGAATATGGTATGTCGAAATGGAGAAATCGGAATCCATTCGATTAACGATAATCACGACTATTTTCCTATGTAGTTTCTAAATGATACTCTCAAGTGACTATCACACTAAACAAGGTTGTCAAAGCTAAGGATAAGATGTCATAAGGATTGAACTTCGGTTCAGTACATCTTTTCAGTACATATATATCTAGGGTTGTCGAACCCAGTGGGAGTTAGTGTTTACATCAAACAAACTCAAGGATAGATATATGTTTCTTTGTGAGCGACTCATAGAAACAAAAGGTATTGATTCTACAACAAATCTGAGAACATATGGTTGTTGCTTAAGATAATGTCTTTTAGGAAACCATCATATTTCCAAAAAGGCAAGTGGGAGAAAAATGACCTCGAATGGACTTCGAGTCAAGCAACAAACAAATGTAGGATACTTAGGAGTCTTTGAAAAATCTCCGCACTTAGAAGCCTTTGGAAGAGCTTCAGGAAGACTTTAGAAGTGCTTCAAGAGAATCCTAATACTCAAAGGACTTGAGTAATGTCTTTATAGACACTAACGTTTGATGTTCAATACCTAGGTAAATCGTATAAGGAATAGAATTCAACCAAGATAGATACATAGATATCTTAAGGAATGAAAACTATGAAGACTTTGGAAAGTGCTTCAAAAACATACGACTTCCAGGTTAGCTACGGCGAATTAAAAATTCCCAAGTATGGTTTGAGGCCATCAGAAACATAAGTATGGTTCGAGGCCATACAAAATGGTTTGAGACCATTTCATCCAAAGTTCCTTCATCTTAAAGAATCAAATCTATGATTTGGTTGATTTGCATAAAGGGTTCACCCCCATTAGTTGCAAACATGTTTTCTAAACATACAACGTTGATTTGCATAAGGGCTTCACTCCCATTGGTTGCAAAAATGTTTTCAAAACATAAAAGATGATATTGTATACACATACAAAAGAGAAGCTAGATTCGTGGTTAAAGATTGTAAACAACTTCACGGCGTTGATAATGTTGAAATCTTTTTCACCAAGTCGGAATGCTTGAACTATTTTGGATAAATCTAGCAATCATTGCATATGGCAATATGGCAATTGGAAAACGAAACACCTTACTCAATTGGACTTGTAGAAAGGAATTGTGTACATCACACAATGTAAAAGTTTTGGATGCTAGATAAAAGAGCAAGCTTAAGGAATCTATTCGTAGATTAAAGCATGCAAGTGGGAATTGGACCATATTTGTCTAAAAGGCTATTGAGCAATCATAGCTTTATGAAAATATGGATCATCTTATAGATGAGGAGTTTAGTGGGAGCTAAGTCAAGTTTATTGGTTCTATCTATGAGATACATATCTCTCTATTGAAAATGACATTCAAATTCTAAATGATTAGATTTCAAAGTATTTGTCAATATTAGAACCAAGGCGAAACTTAGAACATATTGGGTGAAAGATCTATTGGATAGGATCTAAAGTGTTGTTTGGATTCTATAAAAGTAATTACTAAATCAAACACAATGGATAGACTCAAAAGAGACTCTCAACCCATATGAGTAAGTCTAAGTTATGAATGCTTTAACTAATTATAAAGCTAGGCTGTTATCACTAGAGTTAAGCATGAAGGACTTTGAAGAGGTGCCTTCACCTTATATCACATGGCAACGCCAAGATTTCAGCAAGATTCAGTGTCTCTTGAAACAGAATGAAGCTAAAAGTTACATGGATGGATTTTAAAATGCGAATGGTTTTTGCATTACAATCAATCATGTATAATGTGATATATAGATTGCCAAGATAACTCGTGAACATTGGATCATGACGAGTTTATACCAATCTCTATTGATCTGGATCATTGGAACAGTATCAAGAACATCCAATACATTTGGATATGTAGGATGAGCACTTGATAAGAGGAAGTGAAGATAACTAAAATTTTGATGCTACATGCATTTGCCTAAGCAAAAGTTGAATCTTGTTGGTAGGCAAACCACAAACAAACACGGGCAATTAGGCGTCGTGATTAAAAGGTGGTTACATAGGTTCTAAACCATATGTGATGCATGGGAAAATGAATCAATGATTAGTTTCCAAGTTCTCAGTTGAAAGATGTATCTCCCACATCTATGTGAACTGGTTGGAGTATTCCAAAAGGGAAGCATCATTTGAAATTCTACATAATTGAAATGAATTCATTATTGCCTAAGAAGCAATAAAAGGGAATTTTTTTTAGTGGGAGTTCTTCAGTGAACTCAGGTTGATCAGAAGTCTGCTACCTCGATGATTTTCTATTTTAGATATGATTATCATTCTAAACAGCAACGAAAGACTAGATCATTCTAGAAACATATTCAAAGATCTTTTCATCTTACATCGAAAGGCTTTTGATAGAAAAGATTCTAAGGATAGCAAAGTATGATAAACTAAACCTCTACATTGAATGATACACAACATTCATATGCAGATATGGAATCAAGTTTGAGTTCCATGAATGTTTTAAGTATTGGGTGAAAGGCCTATATCTGTAAAACGTTAAATGCTTGATTTTGGGTTAGAGGCCCACAAATTGGTAAGCATTTGGTTTAAACATTTATAATTTATGAAATTATATTTCATAGTTCATTTAATCTTGGTTTAGTATTAAATGATAAGTCCATGTGATTCAAATCATTCAAATGGGATGTCAAGATGGATTCTTCGACAAAGAAACACCCATAAGTGAACTTGAATATTGAAATCACCAGAGGATCCCTAATCCAGGTCATTGAAAGGTGGACGACCAATGACTAATGAAGATTGGATTGCAAGTAGATTTTTAGTTCTGTTTCTTGAACTAGAGTGACTGGATGTCAGAATCTTTTGCATAGATACTTATTGGATCTTGTATCGGATTGACCATGAGAACACTTTAAGAGATTAAAGTCATGTCATAGGTAGTTCTCATTAATGGTGATTAGAAACCGTTCCTTAGAACATGAGCGATTATGTCTGCTCGTTTGAGAATTAGTTCGCTTTGATGCTAGCTAAACGTCGCACCGTAAAAGGAGGCTATAAAAGCAGTTATTGGGTGTACTATGAATCTAAGTGAGTGTTCATAGATTGCAAGAATGGATTGTCCTCCTATATTTTATAGGATATGGTGTTGTTGTGTAACAAGGCCTCTCAGAGAGTTAGATACTGCAAAATGCATGGCCGTGCTCAGAATGGTTAGGCTTAACCTTCTGCAAAAGTTTAACAGTTGAACTCTGTAATCCGAGAAACACTTCTGGACCTAATAAGGATGGCTTGGATCTTATCTTATGTTCAGTAAGTAACACTAAGTGACAAAGGAATGTGGATGCACACTTGTCTGAATGACAAGTGGGAGATTGAAAGAAATATGTCCTTCACCCAAGGTGCATTAAGTCTAATACCAAGGTTCAGATTAATTGCGAACAATTAATTTAGTGAGATCAAGTGATCGGAACAGCTAGCTGGAGCAATGCTTCCGATCAGTGAGTTCTAATGGATATTGAACTCACAACTTACTCTTGACTGAACCTACAAGGTCACACCAATGACACGTAACAGATCACAGGATTAAATGAATTCGGAAATTCATTTAATAGATTTTCGGGAATTAGATGGAAACGTATTATACGATACGACCTTTGTCAGAATCGTATATCGTATCGCGAATATTCGTAAGCTGGGCGACACGAATAAATCGTATCGTACGACGGTGATTCATCGTATACGAAACGATAAATAATATATCGGAAATATATTAAATCGCGAATACGAAGGGCATCGGAGTTGCCGGTGAAGGAAATAATGCCCTTGGTCCAAGTATGCATTCAATGTTAAGTCTAATAAATGCGGTTCAGTATTAATTAACAAGTTAATAATTCAGTGAGATCAAGTTAGCTGAATGCCTAGCTAGAGGTCGCTTCAGTTCAAGTGGAATTAATGATATTAATCCACAGCTTACTCTTGACTGAACCCGTAGGGTCACACAAATAGTACGTAAACGGATCAAGTATTTAATGGCATTAAATACTCCATCTATGGATATTCGGAATCGACGGATCTTGGTTTCAGTGGGAGCTGAGATCGTCACAGGCAAGAAATGAATACTCCGGAAACGATGATATTGCCGGAAACGGAAATATGGATCGTATCGGAAATATAAATATTATCCAAGTCGTAGATGTTGCCGGAAACGGAAACATGGTACGTATCGGAAAATATTATCGGAAATGGAAATATTGCCGGAATCGGAAATATTGCCGGAAACGGAAATATTGTCAGAATCGGAAATATTATCGGAATCGGAAAATAATTCCGGAAACGGAAATATTAAATATTTGTTCGAAACGGAAATTAATTCCGGAATCGGAAATATTAAATGTTGTTCGTATCGGAAATGAATTCCGGAATCGGGAATTTAATCGGAAGCGTATCGTACGAATTAGCATCGTACGAGGCCCGCTAGACGAAGGCCCAGCACGAAACCAGGCCATCGCCCAGCGAGCCGCACGCAGCAGCGCACGCCTCGACCAGGCCCAGCGCAAGGCCAGGCCCAGCCAAGGGCGCGCGCGCACGCAGCACCGCACATGGGTTGTGTGCTTGTCGTGGGCCGCAAGGCCTGCGCGGGTGCACGGCTCGTACGAGGCGTGTGCGGGAAATCCTAATTCTATTAGGATTCGTGCGAAGATTAAAATCCTAATCTTATTAGAATTGCTTTGTTATTTAGAGTCCTAATAAAGTTCTAATTAACAAATCCACATCCTAGTAGGATTACAATTCCTTTTCCATACCTCTATAAATAAAGGCCTAGGGTCATTATTTATACACATGTTTTTTTAAGTATTCAAAACTAAGATTTTTAAGCAGAAAAATCAGCCATAACTCTTGCCCATTTAGCCGAAAATAAGTAGCACCTTAAGGGCGATTCAAGTTGGTCAATCTTAAGGAGGATCCGGACGTGCTGTGGACTATCTATGGAGGGACGACACTTTGAGTCCTAAAGACTTGTTCTTGTTCGGTTCGGGCGCAGCTAGGGAAGGCACGCAACAAAGAGTATGCATCTAAACTATGCTAAATGATTATGTGTAAATAATATGTTTTCCTGGCTTTATGGTTTTTCCGCATGATTTATGAATTGTCATATGTATCATAACCTCACAGTGGTATCACGAGCCTCTTATTATTTTCATAATCTAAATTGCATGAACATGGTTAAATATTACAAATTTGCAAGAATTAAAAGGGGTGATTAATTTTCGTAATTGTTTATTAATTGCAAATTGCGTTTATTTAATTATACGTACGCAGTTTTTCGGCAGTTTCTTCGTTACTCATCCAAATCGAGTGATTTTTGTGTCAATTCCGCATGTAAAAGGCATTCTAAAATTTTGACAAAACTATTATTTTTCGGCCGAACCCAAAATTCTCAAATTCGAAGCCTAACTATGACTTTTCGGAGGTTTTAGTTTTTCTAATGCAAAATTGCGTAAATTTAAGATGTTAAATTAAATATTTGCGATTCTTGTTGATAAATCTTGAATTTTTGATTGACCTACTTTATATGTTTAACAAGTTTGAATGCCTAACCTTGTTAATTATGCAATCTAATTTGTAATTATGATTAATTTGTTGAAAATTGGAATAATTTAGAATTAATTTGATTTTCATAATTAGTTATAATTTAATTAGATACCTATGATTAAAAACCACCATAAAAATTGTAAATTTATGTTAAATTTTAAATTTTTATGACCTAGACTTGAATCCATGTTAATCGGAAATCAATCGAATAATAAATTTTCGATTTTTCGCCCTAAAATTATGAAATTAATATTATTTATTAATTTGTCACTAATTTTGAATATAAATTTTAAATTTTTATGCGATTCGCTCATATAACTTGCACGCACAAAGCAATGGACGCTACGTGTTACCCTTAAGGGTTGTTGTATAGCGCGGGCATGTGACGACGAGCAAGGGAGCTCGTCGCCCATGCGGTACGAATGCAATGAGCAAGGCCATGGTGCACGAGCACAAGGCAGCAGCCCTGCCTTGTGTCGTGGGCTGTGTGCAATGGGCGAATGAGCGAGGGCGAGAGCAAGGCCGAGCAGTCGCGTGTGGGCAGCAAGCGAGCTGCGCCACAGCGCGCACTGCCTCGCGCGCAGCGAGCGCAAGCTCGCGTGCCACGAGTGCTATGCCCAGCGAGCGCCAGCTCGCATACTGTTGCCTCGTGCGATGAGCGCAAGCTCGCGTGCGGGAAAGGCAGGCGCGCAGCGAGCGATGGCTCGCATGGATCGAGCGCTGGCGAGCGCGCGCAGCGAGCGATGGCTCGCATGGATCATGCGCTGGCGAGCGAGCGTAGCGAGCGATGGCTCGCGTGCATCGAGCGCTGGCGCGCGCAGCGAGCACCAGCTCGCGTGATGCCTTGCGATGGTGAGCAGCAGCGATGCGACGCAGCGCATGGGCTGCGCGCACATGGCCAGCGATGGCTGTGTGCGTGTGGCCCATGGGCGTGCGTTGCGTGGGGTTGTTGCGTTGCGATTAGATCGTTTTGAAATTTTAATTTGAGATTTTCAGTTTACGTAATTTTAATTAATTTTAAAATTAATAATTTAAATTATTTTCTTGGATTTTAATTTTGAATATTGTAATTATAATAAATTTTATTTATTCTAATTATTTTGCTAAAATTAAAATCATGAATTAATTTAAATACGACTGAAATTAAATTAAACTTTATGGATTCAATTATAAATTTATATGAGCTTTAAATTTTAATTAAATTTGTATGTTTCCGGTTAGACTAGAAATACATTTTTATGTTTAAAATTAGTAAAGCATATGAATTTTATTGGTTTAAGTGGGAGCCCTTTTAGTCATATACTCTTGATCAGGTCTACAAATCCTTAAGGTTAAAACAACTTGATTAGAATTAATAAGGACTGAATAATTTGTAGATTATTGGTGCCCTTGATTAATTGCTGCAAATGTTTATGTGATGCATAATGTGTTTTACTAACCAGCTATGTGGGCCATTCATGATAATGAATGGGTGAATGGTATATATTGTATATGTACTGTTTTGCAGGTTATGAAGTGACTAGTATGGCCCAAATAGGATAGAAAATATGGTCTGCGTACCATTAATTTGAATGTAATTGGTCTAAAGTACCAAACTTGTTTTTCAATTCAAATATGGTCTGCGTACCATCAAATAGTTGTAATTAGTTTTAATTATAGCTTATCCTATTTGAAGAAAATGGTGCCTCCCACGGAGATTTTCAAGACGGACTTTGAAGTTAAAGCTTCAAGATGAAGTCGGGCCATACTAGATCACATTTATCTTATGCATGTTTTAAGTTATTTATTGCTTTTAAATATGTCTTAAAATGCATGAGATCAAAAGCTTGATTATGTTGCATGATTAAGGATTTTAGTTCACTTAAAATCTAACCAACATAGTAAGAGCCTTAAGTTCCAAACTTAAAAATTGAGTTAAAAGGTGCCATGCCAAAATATACACTTGCTTGGATATCCTTTACATCAATCTAGTAATAGTTTTCGCTCAGCGAGGTGTTACTTATTGGTCCTAAAGGGGCAAGGTACACAAATAATTGTGAGTACATGTTAGTTTTGGTGAAACTGAACGATATAAGTAAGGAGTCCTTTTATGTCGTGGCAAAATCGATAGGTTTACCTAATAAGTTCTTAGACGTACCTATCAACCAAGAATAGTTTCTAGACTATTAGCAAAAGGCTTTTGCTTACCTAAGATGTTTTAGAATTAAGTCGACAAACTGTGCTTAATTCTTCAATGATTTTAGGATCTTGGAATCATTTTATTCACACCTGCCGGAACAATAAATTCGAATAAAATGCTAATAACTTGTTTGAATTGCATGATTGCTTTAATTTCAAGTTATTATTCATGATAAATGTTTAGACTTTGCATGCTTCAATGTATGTTTTAATTATTGTTTATAATTAAATATCTTGCACTGCAATAAATCCTTTTACAAAGATAACAGTAAATTTCCTCGATTGGTAGTGAATCCAAGAACGATTCACGGAAATGAGAGAAAGTGAGCAATTTAAAATGTACGTTTCTTATAGCGACTTTTATGGTTGTTTTCGAACATCAAAATCGAATGGCAAACCAATTGGTGCTTGTGAATTCAAAATACAATGTAGTTTTGAGATCATAAAGCATTGAGTTTAAACGCTCAGCTTTACCAATGGTTAACAACCTAAAATCTTTTTTCCATTTAATTCTCGAATGAGTCTAGTCCCTAGACATTCGAATAGATCGATACTTGGAGAACTTTAGAAGCTTTTGGTAAGATCATCTAGTTGAAACAAAATATTCAACATAAATTAAAATGGTAAAGAACCTTGTTGGTGACATTGGATATGTCTAACAAAGTATAAAAGTCAACACTAAAGAATTCAATTCTTAAGACTATAAGAAAGGGTACAAGAAATAGGAAAACAAAGGAACAAATGAAAGGAATTTACGATTCCGTTTCTACCTATAAGTTTATGTTTAAAGAGAAGTGACCTAGCAATCAAACTTCCTTGGTATCATATACCGCTTGAGGTTCTTACTTCGGTAATAACTCAAACAATGGAAACTAGGATACACTAATGACCTACAAGTGGGAAATGAAGCATGGAAATGCTACATTAGTTGTAGGGTCATCTAGTTTGTTTTAAGTCCTTTCAAAGGCTGGAACTTAATGGCTATTTTGTTCTATAATCAACATACCTAAATTTCTGTTTTCAAACACAGAAAGACTCACATTCAAGAAAAACAAAAACAATGTTTGTTTGTTTATTTGAATGAAATGGTCAATTAAAGGTTGAGTCAATATGCTTGATTAAAACAAACAACTCTTTAAAGAACTTTACTAGGTTCAAATCAACCCCTTGATTTGAGTTCCACTAATCTTTGGCATTGTTACTTAGACCATATCAACAAGTTAACATTCACAAGCTCTTTTTTAATGGACTTTTGAAAGTTGGTTGATTTCTATATCAACTTAAGAGAAGCTAGCCTTACTTGTTGAAAGTAACAAAGAATATGAACTATTGTTAGAACGCCTAGACGATAGAGTTCAAAGCTAAAGAAAGGTTTTATGACTTTATTATTTCACATGGATTTGAGTGAATATAGGTTTATTTACTCAAAAGTGATATGAGTTGAATCTGTTTGGCTAGTTCAAAGATTCAGAAGTATAAAATCCACTTGGCAAGAATTCATAAAGATATAGGTTAGATCATGTTGATGATTACTTGAGACCAAATATGATCATCAATGATTGTGTGTTGTAATTTCACAATCTAGGTCCATAAGATATGGCATATCTTAGTTGGAATAATCGAAGTCAATTAGTACTTGATTCGATCAATGATGGATCATAAAGACTTTTCCTATAATTTCTAAAACAAAATGCTCAACTACCACCAAACTAAACCAAATTCGTCAAAGATATTGAAAAGTAATTTCAAAATATCTTTTCATAATATATCTAAAGAGTTCCTAAACTCAGTGGGAGCTTAGTGTTTGTTATTCAACAAACTAAGGCCCCAAGTATAGATATATATTTCATTGTGATTTATTCAAATGAGACACAAGGGTATTGTTTCTACCACGAATTTTTGAGAACATAATGTTTGTTTGCTCGAAATAATGTCCTTTTGGAGATTCGTTTCCAAAATGACAAGTGGGAGAAAATAGACCTCGAAAGTCTTCGAGGCGAACAACAAACATAAACGGACATTCCGGAGGCTTTTCGAAGTGCTTCAGAAAATCCGAACTTATTCTTTAAGGACTTTAGAAGTGGCTTTAAAGAATAGACATCTCTTAGAAGACTTTACAAGTGCTTCAAGGAGAACAGAATATTCAAAGGACTTTCAAGTGGCTATTGATATTCTATTGTTTGATGTTCTATACCCAAGTAGGCATAGAATTCAAGTCACTGAAACTATGAGATTCTTCTATTAGATAGTGAAGAAACATAGAGATCAGGTCAATGAAACTATGAGATTCTTCTATTAAATAGTGAAGAAACCTACAACTTGCAGTCAAACTATTATCATATAGATTAATGAGTTTGTGACTTGTAAGAAAGCTATGACGAAACCCAGATTCCCTAAAATGGTTAGAGGCCATATATAGACTATATGTTTAATTGGTTAAAGGCCATAAAACATACTCAATGTTTTGATGACAAAATTGAAATTTTGTTGATTTGCAAGAATAGTTTCACACCTATTGGTTGCAAGTTTGTTTTAAGGATAAAAACCATCAAACATGGAATTGTGTTCACACACAAAGCTAGATTAGTTGCTAAAGGTTACAAGCAAATTCATGGCATGGATTGTGTTGAAACCTCATGCATAATCGTAATACACAAGTCTATAAATCAAGCAATGATTGCATATTGGTACATATGGCAATTGGATGACAAAACGTATTCCTCAATCAAATGATGGAATAAACTATGTACATGGTATGTCATAGGATTTGTGGATCCAAATAAATGCTTGAAAAGAAAAGCTAGTTTATAAAATCTAAGTACAGACTTAAGCAAGCAATTGGGAATTAGAAATGTATTTTAGTGAAGCTAATAAGTATTTTAGTTTCATAAAATGTACATGAATCTTATAGATATATAAGAAGTTTAGTGGGAGTACATAAAACTTAATTGTTCCTATGTGTATCACACACATATCTCTCTATTGTGAAATAACATTCAAATGCTAATGACTTAGATTTGAAATTATTCATCAATAATGGACCATGGGGAAACTTAGTACATATTGGGTATTAAGATCTATTTACAAAGATCTTATAATATTGTTTTAGATTAAGTAATGGAATTTACTAAATCAAACACGAAATACTCCATTGGAGATATTCGACCCATATGAATAAATCTAAGTAAAGAATGTTTGAACTATGTATAAGCATTTACTAAGTTAAACATCAAAGGATCTGAGTAAGATTCTTAACCTATATTATATGTCAAAGAATTTAGCTGGATTTAGTATCTACTGAAACTAGATGAGCTAAAGTTACATGAATAGAAGTCAATTGGGAATTATTCTGCAAAAGAATTTATCATGTATGATATAATATGAGGATCGCCAAAAACATATCGTATGACTTTAGGCATGACGAACATACACCAATCTCTATTGATCTAAGTGAAGATCAACTAGATTGAGATCAAGAATACTTATGGTACTTAAAAAGGTACATAGGAATAGTTCTTGATTCAAGGAAATAAAGATATGCTAAATATTGATGCTACACGCATAAACACTGGCAAAGGATCAAGCAAGACCCTTTGGAGTTAACCATTGACAAGGACGAGCTAAAGAGCATCGTGTTTTGAAATGGCAACATGGATTGAAGATCATGAGTTGTTGCGTGGGAAATTAAAATAATAATTTCTATGTTCTAAGATATAGTTGGAGAGTCTTCCACATATCTGGGAACTTCTTGGATAAGTAGATCCAAACAAAGCATCACTAGCAACCTATACAGTTGAAGTAAAAGTAATTATTGCCTAAGAAGCAATAAAATAGAGTTGTTTATATGAGTTCTTCATTGAACTTGGGAAGATCACATGTCTGTTGACTTAATGGTTCTTCATTGCAAAATGCGTAGAACCACTAATGTAGCAAGAAAGACTAGATCACAAAATAAACATACTCAAAAGTTCTTATCCTCATATCTCGAAGAACATTCGATGAAAAGGATGTTAAGATTGGCAAACCATGATAACTAAACCTATGCAACAAGTGAGAAGCAACACTCACATTGTAGCACTGGAAATCAAACATAGCTTTGAATTCCATGAAATGTTTTAAAGATGGGTTCGAGGCCCATGGTTGTAAAACATTAGGGGTTGAACATTTATCATATATGAAATGTATTTTCATATTCCATTTAATCTTGGTTTAGTATTAAATGATGAGTCCCTTCAATTTGACGATATATTCAAGATAGACTGTCAGGACCAGTCCTGTGACTAAGAAATGTCTATCAAGTGAACTTGAATGTCAAAGGTTGAAAATGGTCCCTAGTCGGAGTTTTCTATAAAATTGGACGCATAGAAAACGTTAGACGATTAGAATGCAAGATGACTAGTAGTTCTGTTTCTTGAACTATGTGGACATGGCAATGTCATAATTATTTGCATAGATACTTACTTTGGGAAGACTAGTATCGGACAAGACCTATGAAACTTTACTGTAAGAGATGAAAATATGTCATAAGTAAATTTCATTAAAATTATTAGACACTAAATCCTCAATACTTGAGTGATTTGAGATTAATTGTTTGAGAACTGGTTGCTTTGACGTTGACCAACCGTCGCACCGTAAAAGGAGGCTATAAAGGCAACGCTCAGGTAATTACCTATCAAACGAAGTCTAATCTCATGATCGCAAGATTGGGATTGTCCTTCCATAAATCGGGATGAGATGCTTAAAAGTTGTACAAGGCCACTCGGAGAGCTAGAAACTGTGAAATGCATGGCCGTGCTCGGATGAATCATAGGCTATGATTATCTGTTTATTTGATAAGTTGAACTCTGAAACCGAGGAACACCTTTGGACATAATAAGGATGACAACTCTTACCTTATGTTCAAGAGCAAGCATCGAGCGACAAAGGAATTAGGAAATGCACACTTGTCCCTAAGGACAAGTGGGAGACTGAAGGAAATAATTCCCTTGGTCCAAGTATGCATTCAATGTTAAGTCTAATAAATGCGGTTCAGTATTAATTAACAAGTTAATAATTCAGTGAGATCAAGTGAGCAGAATGCCTAGCTAGAGGCCGCTTCAGTTCAAGTGGAATTAATGATATTAATCCACAGCTTACTCTTGACTGAACCCGTAGGGTCACACAAATAGTACGTAAACGGATCAAGTATTTAATGGCATTAAATACTCCATCTATGGATATTCGGAATCGACGGATCTTGGTTTCAGTGGGAGCTGAGATCGTCACAGGCAAGAAATGAATACTCCGGAAACGATGATATTGCCGGAAATGGAAATATGGATCGTATCGGAAATATAAATATTATTCAAGTCGTAGATGTTGCCGGAAACGGAAACATGGTACGTATCGGAAAATATTATCGGAAATGGAAATATTGCCGAAATCGGAAATATTGCCGGAAACGGAAATATTGTCAGAATCGGAAATATTATCGGAATCGGAAAATAATTCCGGAAACGGAAATATTAAATATTTGTTCGAAACGGAAATATTAAATGTTGTTCGTATCGGAAATGAATTCCGGAATCGGGAATTTAATCGGAAGCGTATCGTACGAATTAGCAGCGCACGCCTCGACCAGGCCCAGCGCAAGGCCAGGCCAAGCCAAGGGCGCGCGCGCACGCAGCACCGCACATGGGCTGTGCGCTTGTCGTGGGCCGCAAGGCCTGCGCGGGTGCACGGCTCGTACGATGCGTGTGCGGGAAATCCTAATTCTATTAGGATTCGTGCGAAGATTAAAATCCTAATCTTATTAGAATTGCTTTGTTATTTAGCGTCCTAATAAAGTTCTAATTAACAAATCCACATCCTAGTAGGATTACAATTCCTTTTCCATACCTCTATAAATAAAGGCCTAGGGTCATTATTTATACACATGTTTTTTTAAGTATTCAAAACTAAGATTTTTAAGCAGAAAAATCAGCCATAACTCTTGCCCATTTAGCCGAAAATAAGTAGCACCTTAAGGGCGATTCTAGTTGGTCAATCTTAAGGCGGATCCGGACGTGCTGTGGACTATCTACGGAGGGATGACACTTGGAGTCCTAAAGACTTGTTCTTGTTCGGTTCGGGCGCAGCTAGGGAAGGCACGCAACAAAGAGTATGCATCTAAACTATGCTAAATGATTATGTGTAAATAATATGTTTTCCTGGCTTTATGGTTTTTCCGCATGACTTATGAATTGTCATATGTATCATAACCTAACAGCCGGCCCGTCGAGCCAAGCACGTAAGCGTGCAAGGCCCAACGAGCCAGCAAGCTCGCGAGCAAAAGGCGAGCAAGGCCAGCCCATTGGGCGAGCACGCATAAGCAAGCACAGCAAGCACAACAGCGACGAGCGAGCAAGGCCCACGGCCCAGCTGCTCGGCGCGCGCGCGCTGTGGGCTTCGGCCTGCAGTGTGTGTCGTTGGGCGGGGCGTGCGGTGCGAGTGCTTGCGTGATGTGGCTGGTCAAGGGCCCTTGGTTCTTGGCCGGTTACATCATTAATACAATAGGCAAATTGTATTTTCCAACAACACACAATTCATATTACTCAAACCCTAGAGACACAGAGAACCCTAATTCTCTATGTGCCTCCAAAGTGAGTTCTTCCCAAAAGAAAAGTCTCTTGATCGATTGTCTAAGCTACGATAATCAAGACAGATCTGAACGTGGCGGTGAACCAAGTAGAGGAATGACAAGTGGAGTTCTTTGTTCGTGTTCGTTGACAGATTATTGTGGAAAACACGCTTCGAATGTAAGTTTGCTTAATCTGTGCTTTATATATGTTTCTTGGCTTTGGGGATTGTTCTGCACATGTTATTATGTTTAACTGTATTCCCCAACATAGAACCACTATTGAAGCAAGAAAGAATAGATCACGTGATAAACATACTCAAAAGATCTTATCATCCTATCTCGAAAGACATTCGATGAAAAAGATATTAAGATTGGAAAATCATGATAACTAAACCTATGCAACAAGTGACATGCAACACTCACATTGTAGCATTGGAAATCAATCATGGTTTTGAATTCCATTAATTGTTTTAAATATTGGTTAGAAGCCCATGGTTGTAAAACATCATGGTTGAATATTTATCATAAATGAAATGAACTTTCATATTCCAATTAATCTTGAATTAGTATTAAATGATGAGTCCTTTTATTTTGACAATATTCAAGATAGACTGTTAGGACCAGTCCTATGACTATGAAACGTCTACCAAGTGAAAGTTAAAAATGGTCCCTCGTCGGAAGTTTTCTATAAAGTTGGACGCATAGAACACGCCAGACGACTAGAATGCAAGATGACTAGTAGTTATTTTTCTTGAACTATGTAGACATGACAATGTCGCAATCATTTTCATAAATACTTACTTAATTGATAAGATTAGTATCGGGCAGACCTATAAAATTTACTGTAAGAGATAAAAATTTGTCATAAGTAAATATCATTATCTTATTAAATACCAATCCTCAATACCCGAGTGATTTAAGATTACTTAATTGAGAACTGGTTACTTTGACGTTGTCATCCGTCGCACCGTAAAAGGAGAATATAACGGCAACGCTCGGGTAATCACCTATCAAACGAAGTCTAACCTCAAGATCGCAAGATTGAGATTGTCCTCCCACAATTTGGGAAGAGATGCCAAAAGTTGTATAAAGGCCACTCGGAGAGTTAGAAACTGTAAAATGCATGGTCGTGCTCAGATGAATATAGTCTATAATTATCTGTTTATTTGACCAGTTTAACTCTGACACCGAAGAATACCTCTGAATGTAATAAGGATGACTAGTCTTACCTTATGTTCATGAGCAGGCATCAAGCGACAAAGGAATTAGGAAATGCACACTTGTCCCTAAGGACAAGAGGGAGACTGAAAGAAATATGCCCTTGGTCCAAGTTTGCATCTAATGCCAAGTCTAATAATTGCGGTTCAGTATTAATTAAGCAAGTTAATTATTCAGTGTGATCAAGTGATCTGAATGCCTAGCTAGAGACCACTTCAGTTCGAGTAGAATTAATCTCTATTATATAAAGGAACAGCTGAGGTTAAAATAGTAAATTAACTTTTCGTGTCCCCAAATTAAAAGACTAAAATACCCTCCTCATCTACACAGCTGATTCAATCCCATTTTCCAAGTGAGCGTTACTGAATAGAAGCGTTACTGAAGGGAGAGAAAACTGAGGAGCGTACATTCAACCCTTCCTCTCGTTTTGTCTCTCCTTCGATCTTCTTCATCTTCCTCAAATCATCTCCTTCCTCAATCCTCTCCTCGATCTTCTTCATCTTCTGCAACATGGGTTTTAGGGTTTCTAGGAAAAAAAAATCATTGGAGGAGAGAGATTCAAATAAGAAACTTTCGTGATAAATAATCAAATTTAGGGGTTTAGGGAAGGGGATTCGATTATAGATAAGAACAAATTGAAGGTTGATAATGGAGGAGAGAGAAAATGATGGTGGGTGATGGCTCCTTAGAGGCGGCGGCGATGGCGGCTCACCTTCAATTTCATCCTTTCAGGTTTAATCTCAAGATACCGAGGTGAGGTGAGTAATTTTCTATTCAATTTTATTTTATTTTAATTTTGCAGATTTTGTGATTTAAATTTCTTGACCAATAATTAATTAGCGGATTTACAGTTTTTCTGCAATTTTTGGTTTAATTTTTTTTATCGGATTTTATTTTCTTTAGGGATCTCTTAATCTCTGATTGTGTTTCTTAGATCTGTGATTTTTGTTGGATCAATATCTCATTCTGTTTGTTTCTCGATTTTGCAGGCGTTTTTTTTTTTAATAAAAATCGAAGCTTTCTACAATCTACAAGATATCCAGAGCACGAAATTGGTATTCTGCAATTTCTGATTTTGGAATTCATCTTTTCTGGTAATTTCATCATTACTCCCTCAATTAATTTTTTGTTTTCCCTTACTTTTGTGCGTGTGTTAATTTCCTGATTTTGGAGTTTGATGTTTAATAGTGCATTTGGGGTTCATAGAAAATTGTGATTAATTTTCACCATTAGCTCATTTTTAGAACACAGATAATGTTTGAACTTGGTATTTGGTTGTTCTAAAATCACTATGGTGATCCGCTGCATTCAACCATGAATGTGGAGTAATTTCGCTGCCATCTTTGACTTCTTCCATTAATTTCAAACTAGGCAATGTTTAATATACTACGTGTAATTTAAAATCCGAACTCTAAATCATACTATTACGAACAAATCAATTGGAAGTAGATAAAATTATGCATAGAAGAAACTGAATTTTCAGCATATGAATTTTATTTTATAACTATTTTGCTTTAAGATATTTTAATTGTCAAGTCAACCAAATGGATGGTCCTGATCTAGGTATCATTTCAATCTCTTTTGTTTACTGAAGCTGAAAAGTGGCGCAGATTTTGATTAACCCAACTTCTAGGTATCATTTCAATATCTTAAAGAAAGGTATTAATTTAGTTGGTTAATTCTTTTTTGTGAGTTTAGAAAGGTATTTATTTATTTGTTTAATTCTTGGATATTAATGCTATGCTAATTTCACACGAGTACTTCTTTTTATCGTGGTTATTATGATTGTGATCATGATATTCTGTATTTGCTTCTTTGGATGAAATTCTAATACAATTGATCAATTGAAAATTTGAAATGAAATATTTCAGATTTTAAGCAAAAGGTGAGAACTTTTTCCCCTAATTAACTACTCTGTTTGTTCGATTCGTATTATTTGTTACCATGATTATAAACTGGGTAATTCATTATGAAATCTCGAATTCCTGATGTGAATTTTTGTGTGTTTGATTTTGTTTTGTTTACGGTAGCTGAAAAGTGGCGCAGATTTTGATTAACCCAACTTCTAGGTATCATTTCAATCTCTTAAAGAAAGGTATTTATTTATTTAGTTAATTCTTTTTTTGTGAGTTTTTTCATGAATTTGATGAGAAATTATGTTGGTTTATCAGTTTATTGAATGTAAAGTACAAACACTATGGTATTTAGAACTATTAAAAACAACCAGACAATTCATCTTGATGTACAGGTTTTAATATAAGGTCAAGAAAATAAAATATAGGTTATTAGATTCTACAGTATACACAATTCAAGACCTTTAAACTGGCCAACAAAACATCATAAGTGTCTCCTGATTCAAAAGTTCATTACTTTCTGCTTTTTACTAAAAAAATAACCTTTTGACTCTCTTAATGACTAAATGAATAAAATGGTTTAAAATTATAAGACTGATAAAAAGTTCTGTCTCTTTAGTTTTCCTTGCTTTTTTAGTGTAATTTTATAATGCAACAAATTTTTATTCTTTGGCAATTGTTACTAAAGTAACTAAATCCAAAGCAGTGGACACGGGGAGTGATCTGTTTTGGGTGTCGTGTGATTGTTCAAGGTGTGCTCCCATTGAGGGTGCAAGTTATGCATATGGTATCGTACGCTTTTTTACTTCACTGCATTTAACAGCTTATATAATAGTGATATTCAGGTTGTAGCTTACCTGAGGTGTCTTCAGAGGGCTGAATTAGTTGTTTAGTGCCTTAATAGTGAGTCTGTGATGGTGCTTCTGTTTTAATCTGCAACAGGTGTGTTGGGAGTCTGTTGGCTTGCTGCTGGTTTTTTTGCTGAGTGCAGGCTGGTAGCTTGCATCTGTTTTACTGTTTTCAGATTGGGCACAGCTTCTTCTTTTGGTTGTTTCAGGACTACGGTTATGCTGTTTGTTTTGGTGTATGCAGGGGGTTTATTTAATATGGTTTAAATTGATAAATTTAGCCACCTTATGCCTTTATAGTCCAGTAGTTTCTTTGCCATTGTTGATGGTGCTTCTTTAATGTATTATCTGTTGTCTTTGATTTATTTTGGCGATGCAAGTGTTTCCAGCCAAGTAGATTTTGTGCTATCAAGATACGCAACCTAGAGACTAAGTTAGATTGTAGTTTAATTACTAAGATCGTAAAGAGCTGGGGAAATCTGTATAGTTACTCCGGTACTACAATTTTGATTTTTAATCATATAAGTGTATGAATAAATTGTGTTACTATTTAGATTTTTTAAAATAGGGACGATTAATTTTTCTTTAGATGAACTTTGCGAACATTTTTTCTTGCCTACTACTACATATTTGTGATGATTAATACTATAGTTTTATATAATCTCGCACGCATCGCGTGCATATAAGACTAGTATTATCAATGCCACAACTTACTCTTGAATGAACCCGTAAAGTCACACAAATAGTACGTAATTGGATCAAGTATTTAGGTGAATATTATATTCAATAAACACTCTAATTATGGATATTCAGAAATGGTGGATGTTGGTTTCAGTGGGAGATAAACAAACCATCAAAAGGCAAAGAAAAAATATATATGTCGAAAATGAAGATATTACCGGAAACGGAAATATGATTCATAACGGAAATATAAATATTATCAAAGTCGAAGATATTGCCGGAAACGGAAATATGATTAGTATTGGAAATATTATCGGAAATAAAAATATTGCCGGAATCGGAAAAAATTGCCGGAAACGGAAATATTACCGAAATCGAAAATATTGCCTGAATCATAAATATTAACGGAAACGTAAATATTGTTCGAATCAGAAATAAATTCCGGAATCGGAAAAAAAAAAACGGAAGCTCGACGAGCGAGAGGCCAGTGCATGGCCCAGCCCGTCGCTCGACGAGCAAGCCCACAAAGGCAGCAACATAGCGCCGAACACAAGTTCCAGCCAGAACACAAGCACGGCAGGCACAAGACCCGGTGCACCAGCGCTAACTCACAGGCCCAACATGCAGCGGATAACTGTGCTAGCTTGTGGGGGTTGTGCGTCGCAAGGCCTATGACGTCAAGCTTGGTTGCTCCGCAAGCTTTCATGGGCCACAAGCTTTTGTGTTGGCCGGCCAACACCCTAGGGTTTGGGTTTTTGGAACTTTTCTAAAATTGCCTAAAACGTGCTAGGGTTTTGGCTCCTAGGGTTTTTCCTATTTCCTATAAAAACATGGCCTGTGGTCATGAATAAAACACATCATTACAACATACCTTTCCTATCACCTAAAAGTGAGATCCCGAAATCATAAACCTTATTTTATATCCTAGTTGGTACGATCTAAAGCGGCTCTGAACATGCTGTGGACATTCTATGGAGGGATGATGTTTGGCGTTCTAACTTGTTCTTGTTCGGTTGGGGAGCATCTAGGTAATGCACGCATCACAAAGTGTGTATACTAAATTATGCTAATTGATTATGTGCAATTAATTTGGATTATGGAATTTATGGTTTATTCCGCATGACATTGGATTGTTCATAACCTTAAGAGACCACCGTGAGAGCACAAAATTTGATCCTACGATCTATATAATGCCTCAAGGTGAACCTTTCCCCAAGTTTCCCACATTAGGCTCTACCGGTGAAATATGCGGTATATGGGACGAAGATACCGAATACGTTTATTTTTCTCAAACCACGAGCCAAGACTACTTCACTGAGACCTGGCCCACGACATCTCCCTTCGATCCTACCCCGGAAGAAATCGAAGTTGCTAACTTAACTCGGTCCGGAATAGTATATTAGCCGGTCATCCATCCGACACCAGTGAAAGGTGTCCCTGTTCGACAAAATTCTGAAAACACATGGCCCACCACCGTGGCCGAATTTATAGATAACCCACTCTTAAAGCAACTCAATGTAGGGCAATACAGTTAAATACATATAACATGTGCGGAAGATCCCCAAAGCCAGGAAACATGTATAAAGCACAGATTAAGCATACTTACATTCGAAGCGTGTTTTCTCGAGTTTAGTATCAACGAACACGAACAAAGATCTCAATTTTCGTTCCTCTATTTGGTTCACCGACACGTTCAGATCCCTCTTGATAATCGTAGCTTAGACAATCACTCAAGAGTTTGTGCTTTTGGGAAGAACACATCCATAGAGGTTAAGAGAGAATTATGGTTTCTCTCTCTCTCTTCCTTAGGGTTTGATGTGTAAACTGAATTGTGTGCTAGAAAAACATAAGTTTAGGTTATTAAAATAACCTAGATAATAAGCAAGCCAACCGACAAAGGAATAAGGCCATTGGCCGCCCAGCAAGCCAACGAGGGGCTTTATGCGTGCACAGTGACATGGCTGCAGGCCGCGAGCTGCTGCTTGCTTTGTGCCTTGTCCGCGCGCGCCACACAGTAGCGACTCTATGGGCCATCGATGTATTGCCATGCACGTTGCGCCCATGGGCCTTGCGCTTGTGCGCTCCGGCTCGTGGGTTGCTTTCGTATTGCGATCAAATTATCCTTCGATAATTTATTTATCGTTTCATACTTGACGATCCAATGTCGTACGATACGATTATTCGTCTCGCCTAGCTTACGTATATACGTAATACGATATACGATTTCACGATCCAATATTTAATTGTACAATTATGTTTTTCCGAAATAATTTCCCGAAAAGTTATTAAATGAATTTCCGTTTCATTTAATCCGGTGATCTGTTACATGCCAATGGTGTGACCTTATAGATTCAGTCAAGAGTAAGCTGTGAGCCTAATGTAGATTAGAACTCACTGATCGGAAGCATTTCTCCAGCTAGCTGTTCCGGTCACTTGATCTCACTGAATTAATTGTTCGTAATTAATCTGAACCTTGGTTTTGGACTAATGCACCTTGGGTGAAGGACATATTTCCTTCAGTCTCCCACATTCCGATTCCTTTGTCTCTTGGTGTTACTTACTGAACATAAGGTAAGATCCAAGCCATCCTTAATAGGTCCAGAAGTGTTTCTCGAATTACTGAGTTCAACTGTTAAACTTTTACAGAAGGTTAAGCCTTAACCATTCTGAGCACGGCCATGCATTTTCACAGTATCTAACTCTTCGAGAGGCCTTGTACAACAACAACACCATATCCTATTAAAGATAGGAGAACAATCCCTTCTTGTAACTTATGAACAACTTACTTTGATTCATAGTACGCCCAATAACTTCTTTTTTAGCCTCCTTCTACGGTGCGACGTTTAGCGAGCATTAAAGAGAACTAATTCTCAAACAAGCAGCCATAACTACTCAGGTTCTGAGGAATAGGTTGCAATCACCATTAATGAGAACTACTTATGACATGACTTTAATCTCTTAAAGTGTTCTCATGGTCAATCCGATACAAGATCCAATAAGTATCTATGCAAATGATTTCTGACATCCAGTCCATCTAGTTCAAGAAACAGAACTATAAATTAACTTGCAATCTAATATTCATTAGTCATTGGTCGTCCACCTTTCAATGACCTGGATTAGGGATCCTTTTGTGATTTCAATATTTAAGTTCACTTATGGGTATTTCTTTGTCAAAGAATACATCTTGACATCCCATTTGAATGGTTTGAATCACTTGGACTTCATCATTTAATACTAAACCAAGATTAAATGATCTATGAAATATGATTTCATAAATGATAAATGTTTAAACTAAATGCTTTCCAATTTGTGGGCCTCTAACCCAAAATCAAGCATTTAATATTTTGCAGATATATGTCTTTCATCCAATACTTAAAACATTCATGGAACTCAAACTTGATTCCATTTCTGCATATGAGTGTTGTATCTCATTCGATGCAGAGGTTTAGTTTATCATACTTTGCTATTCTTAGCATCTTTTCTATCGAAAGCCTTTCGATGTAAGATGAAAAGATCTTTGAATATGTTTATAGAATGATCTAGTCTTTCATTGCTGTCTAGAATGATAATCATATTTAAAATAGAAAATCATCCAGATAGCAGACTTGTGATCAACCTGGGTTCATTAAAGAACTCCCACTATAAACAATTCCATTTCATTGCTTCTTAGGCAATAATGAGTTCATTTCAATTATGTAGAATTACAAACGATGCTTCCCTCTTAGAATACTCCAACCAATTCACAACGATGTGGGAGATACATCTTTCAACTGAGAACTGGGAAACTAATCATTGATTCAGTTTCCTATGCATCACATATGGTTTAGAACCTATGTTACCACCTTTTAATCACGACGCCTAATTGACAGTGTATGTTCGTGGTTTACCTAACAACAAGATTCAACTTTTGTTTAGGCAAATGCATGTAGCATACAAACTTTAGTTCATCTTCACTTCCTCTTATCAAGTGCTAATCCTACATTTCCAAATGTATTGGGTGTTCTTGATATTATTCTAAGGAAAAATTGATATTATCGGTCCCAACTATGGCCGATTTACTTTAAAAGGTCCCAACTTTTGATTATGTCAGGGTGGTCCCAACTATAGAGAGTGTTTTCCAAAAATGGTCCCTTAGTTAAAATTAAGTGCTAAATAACTTAATTAACACTCATATCTCTCGTGCAATAATCATATTTTTTAATTAAATGAAGTAAATGGAACAGTATGATATGCTTAAATCAACTTAATTAATAGTTTAATAAACCAAAGGACCATTCTTGGAAAACACACCTTAAAGTTGAGACCACTCTAGAATAATCAAAAGTTGGGACCTTTAAAAGTTAAACGGCCATAGTTGGAACTGTCAATATCAATTTTTCCTTATTCTAATGATCCTTGATCTAGATCAATAGAGATTGGTATAAACTCGTCACGATCCAATGTTCACGAGTTATCTTGGCAATCTATATATCACATTATACATGATTGATTGAAATGCAAAACCCATTCGCATTTTAAAATCTATCCATGTAACTTTTAGCTTTATTCTGTTTCAAGAGATACTGAATCTTGCTAGAATCTTGGCATTGCCATGTGATATAAGGTGAAGGCACCTCTTCAAGGTCCTTCATGCTTAACTTTAGTAATAACAGCTTAGCTTTATGCATGTATGTAGCATTTTATTCAAGTTATGTGTTCCGGCAGGTGTGAATAAAATGAATCCAAGATCCTTAAATCATTGAAGAATTAAGCAAAGGAAAAATAAGCAAATTATGTATTTAGACTCAATTCTAAAATATTTAAGGTAAGCAAATCCTTTGCTAATAGTCTAGAAACTACTCTTGGTTGATAGGTACGTCTAAGAACTTATTAGGTAAACCTATCTGTTTTGGCACGACATAAAAGGACTCCTTATATCGTTGAGTTTCACCAAAACTAACATGTACTCACAATTTTTTGTGTACCTTACCCCTTTAGGATTAATAAGTAACACCTCGCTATGGCGGAAAACTATTACTAAGATTGATGTAAAGGTTATTCAAGTAAGTATTATTTTGGCATGGCACCTTTTAATTCAATTTTTAAAGTTTTGAACTTAAGGCTCTTACTATGTTGGTTAGATTTTAAGTGAACTAAAATCCTTAATCATGCAACATAATCAAGCCACAATCTCATGCATAATTAAGACATATTTAAAGCAATAAATAACTTAAAGCATGCATAAGATATAAATGTGATCTAGTATGACCCGACTTCATCTTGAAGTTTCAACTTCAAACTCCGTCTTCAAAATGGATTGGAAACTCCGTCTTGAATTTCACCATGGGAGGTGCCATTTTCTTCAAATAGGATAAGCTATAATAAAAACTAATTACAACTATTTGATGGTACCCAAACCATATTTAAAATAAAACTTTGGTGCATGACAAGCTAAAGTCGTATCACCTAATCAAAGATAACCTAAGTCCACTAACAAGATAGCAAGGGAAGTAGGGATGGTATCCACAAGGAAACAGGCATTCTTTCTACTATTAATAAACTAATCTAGACTATTGGGAGTTGGTTGGTTTATATACTAAGACTACGATAATAATTAAACAATTAAGAATTCAGAAATTAAAGAATCTAGGGCATAGGTTCACCAACAAATAACAAGTCAGGATGATAAACAATCGGCAATAATCAATAAAGTAATTAATTAGACTAGCATGCTCTCTCGAATCGATACTAATCATAGACTTAGATTTAACGGGCTCTCGCTACGTATTAATCCTAATTCCACCTATTGACACAAGCCTAAACATCAAATTGCATCTCTCGAATCTTAACTTGATATTGCTAGACTATCGCAATTAAACCTGCGCAAATCTAATCGCATAGTAGAATAAACCAATCAATAGGAATCAATTATAATACCAACAATCAACAACATTCAATCATCCCTTCATAATTATTCATGGATCCCCAAACCCTAGAAATTAAGCTACTCACACATGTTACTAATAAACAAGGCAATTAATATTATTCATAACATGATTAAAGCAAACAATAAATTAGAGTAAGAAGCAATACCTAAGTGCTTAATATGATTGAAAATAAAAACTAAGTCTTTGAACAAATTTAGAGAGAATAACTAAACTTAGGAAAATAAACTAAGTGCTTAATACTAGAATGAAAGAAGTCTACTAAAAATAAAAGGGCTAGTATTTATAGTTTGCCCAAAATACAAGCCAAAAACCGGACTAAAAACACGCGGATAAGCAGTAGGGGTTGGCGTCGCCCGATCGGGCAGAGCTTCGCCCGATCGGGCGAAGTGCTCGATAGTTGGCCCGATCGGGCCAAAATCCACCCGATCGGGCGGTTGCGAAAAGTCCACAGCAGCACCAGAATGACCGCCCGATCCGGACCGGGCGAAGCCCGCCCGATCGGGCGCGCGTTGATGACTTCAAAGTTCCTTTTTTTCGCCCGATCTTCTCACTTTGCCCTCAGCTCAAAGGGAAATTTGCAAAATTCATCACCCTTCGCCCATATCACCGAGTCTAACTCCCGGAGCTCAACCGTAAGCATCTAAGGCTCCCGAAACTCGACGCTAGTTGTCCCCAACTTCCTCGGGCTCGTGTAGTGGCCTAAATCACCATGAAACGGGTCTAAAAAGGCCAATTTCTATCCAATTAATCCTGAAACTCAAGGCACACTCAATAACACAGATTAGTACTAAAAACGGCTCCTAAGAGCTCATTTGACGCATAAAAGTACTAAGGGACGGGGGTAAAACTCCATATAAAACACACATATCAAACTCCCCCAAGCTAGATCCTTGCTTGTCTCTAAGCGAGGAAATCATTGATGAATACAAGATCAACTTCACCCCTAATATATTTCAAAACGAAAGACATAATTCAAGGCAAAATTCAACGAGCATGCATCAATGTCAACCAATCAAATCCACCCAACCACAAATCCTCCCTAACAATCGTCACACAAAGCGAACCACAAGTGCACAATAGAATTCAAGACTAGAGCTCACACACTCGTCACTCATTTATGTGGCGGGTAAAAGATGTACCCGTTCGCTCTCCTCCCAACATATAAGTGAACAATTCCCTCCCAAACTCACAACACTCGTGTGTCTAGAAAAACATACACTCAACCTAGTAGTCGACTCGAAATGTGTCATGTCATAACTTGCATTGATAAAAAACTACTTTCATATTAGTACGACTCTATGCACAAAGGTCGGAAGGTCTTCAAAGCTTGTAACGATAGGCTTAGGTAAGGGTGCGGTAAATTTGGGTACAATGTGAGCTTAAAGTTTTTGCTTTGGGGAACATAAATCCTAAATATAACCATGATCAACCAGAATAATGACCACACTCTCCCACTCAATACATGACAAAACAACAAATAACCCACACCATACTTTCTTGCCTTTTTTCACAATTATAACCAACCACTCATAAGGAAATGAACTTACAAAACTTGAGTGAAATAATACTTTGAAATTTTTCGGAGAGTAATAGAGTTTATTTTTTTTCAATCTCTCTTTTTTATTTCTTTCTTTTGGAAACCTTCACTTTTTTTTTGTTCTTCTCATCTCTTTCATTTTTCAACTCATTTTTTTTCTTTTTCAACAACAATCATGATAAGAAGAACTCCCTATTTTCAATACTCAATATGCTCAAAATGTACCACACTACAACTCCCTCACCTCACTACTATTAGCTCCCCCAAGTTAGGCTTGGGACTAGTAACCAATGGGGCTTTCACGGGCTTGTAATATGGTTAGTCACTGAATAAACGGCACAAGAAACAACATGGGTAGAAAAAGAGGGAACAAATGTATCTAACTTCATCTGAAGGCTACCTAAATAGAAAAATGCCTTCGTCCTCCTCAATGTGCATGTATATGAGTCATAAAACACTACTAATAGTTGCAAACCAATACTCAAACGACACATCAGGAAACTATCACACATTCCTAACCAAGTCAACTAGCCAAGCACCAAGTCCACAAATAGTTAGTCAGAGTTGACTCATGTCATGGCATCAAAGTAATCGAATATCAAATCATGGCTAACAAATCCACATTGCTCGTCATCAAATACCGAGAATCAAAACAATTTTCAATCAAAGGGCACAAGGAAGCATGATTTTGCATTCGGACAGATTTTTGTATCTTTTATTTTTTTTCAAAGCGATACACTAATCTAGAAAGCAATAACACACCAAAATAAACACACAAATAATAAGAAAATACAAAAATGAAAAGAAAACATACCTAATATGTACAGGTAAGTGAAACACCCCCCCAAGCTAAATCAGACAATGTCCTTATTGGCTCAAGGGGTACCGAACCATCTCGATCATCCTCAGCATCATTGATGGCCTTGACCATCATCACCACCACCGACCACCATGAACACTAGGGCCCTCTCCATACCCACCGTAGTAGTGGGTGGGTGTCAAAGTGCCCATGGCACCGGGAGCTCCATATCCCTCCACGGGATATGTAAACCAGGAAGGGTGCTGGGCATCCTGAGGAACATAGTCCTGCCTGGCGTACTGATCATAAATGGGGAACATGGCTCTCTGGTGATCACTCGCAAAGTGATCAAATCTGATCTCGAGGCTGTCCAACCACTCCTGAATGGAGCGCTGCTCCTCCTCTGGTGTCGGGCCGCCCTGTGGCCTCCCCTCATCCTAACGACGCCCCCTCCTAAAGTAGGTGCGAGGCTCGGGCTGAAACTGGTGGGGATCTGGCTGTGGGTCGTGTTGGGGCTCAGGCTCCTGCTCTTGCTCAACCCCAACATACAAATAGTGAGCCTAGCCGGGTCTAAAACGGGTGCGTCCCTGAGGGTCAGGCACGGTGAAAAGCCTTTTCCCCTCAAACATCCAATACATGGCACCCGGGAGAAATAACCCATGCTCGCCCTGCAAGTGGCGAAGCCCGGCAAAATATGCCATGTCTAGCAAGTTGTTACCCAAAAACGGTATCTGGTTGGCCTCTACAAAGTTTACCGTAGCCATAGCAATGTGGGTGATCAACCAACCAATGGTGATGCGGGTGGTGTGTGAGCTAGTGGCTACCGAGTAAAGGTGGGAAGCCATATGGTGGGCCAAGTTCATCACGTACCTATCCTCCTCCTCCAACACATACTCACCCAAAATCTCCAACTCAGTGCTCCTAACATTTTGGTTCTCCTCCCTCCCAAATATGGTGAACCCCAAGAATCTGTAGAATACTATGGGGACAGGGTGTTGAATCCGGGAAGCATGCAAGTGTTGCATACTACCGGGCTCACTATTTCCGGTCAGCATTCCCCACATTTCACAATTGTTTTGGGCATTCCCAGGCTTCCTACTGGGCTCAGTTGACAAACCAAAAATCCTAAAAAAGTCACGGATACTCAAATGCACATCGCGGTTCATCAAACGAAAATGAACCGCAGAAACATCCCTATACCCATTCTTATTCAAATGCAAAGAACTCAAAAACTCCAAAGTTAATCGCCTAAAAGTAACACGCAACATGCTATACATATTCTTCATACCAACACCATAAAAGACTCGTTTAACATCCTGTTCAATACCCATATCATGTAATAATTTTTGACAGATAAAACGGGTAGGAATTACCTCCCTCTTTTTGAGGTGGACGAATCGATCCCGTTGCCACTCCGTAGTAAAGATAATCTCCGGAAAATCCGGATCCGATTCGAACTCGGGCGGCGGCGGTGGTGGTGTCGGCTCACGAGCCCGGCTTGTGGAAGCCTCTCGTTGATTTCTTCCTGATATGGTGCAATTCCTCTTAGGTCGCCTAGCCATTTGTGAAAATCTGAGTTTTTTGTAGTTTTTGGGGTTTTGGGTGAAATTTGGGGATTTTGTGGAGAGTGGAAGAATCTGGAATTAATTAGGTGGAGGTTATAGAGGATGATGAGAGGGCAATTTTGATGTATGGTTTGTTGAATTTTGTGGAGAAATGAGTGAGATATGAGGGTTTGAAGTTTTGTGAAGTTGGGGTTTAATGGAGGAAGAGAGAGAAAAGGAGTTGAAGGTGAAGAAAAGAATGAGAGGAAGGAGTGCCCGTGCTTAAGTCGCTGAAATCTCTGCGCGCCCGATCGGGAGAATTAATATGCTCCAGTCATCGACGCGCGCCCGATCCGGATCGGGCGGTTTGCAAATCGCCTCCAAATGTTCATTCTTCAACTCAGATTTCCTCCCCCAGCCTTCTTATGACGTCATCAACAGTCGCCCGATCGGGAATTTTACTCGCCATTCGAGTCGATCGGGCAGCAATCGCCCAGTCGGGCAAAAGTCAGCTTATTTTCTTCTTTCAACACGCGCCCGATCGGGCATTTTACTCGACAATCGGCCCGATCGGGCGAATTTCAGTTGTTTTCCTTGTGTCGACACGCGCCCGATCGGGCGCTCTTCGCCCGATCCGGATTGGGCGATTCGCAGGATACTCCGTTTCAACTATAATTTCACTTTTTCGAACTTGGAGCTTTAGGCCTGCACGCTATTAAACACCCAAACAGCGTAATTCCCTCTTCTCACCTCTCCAATATCAAAAACTACTCTAAAACACACTTAAGAAGAGGAATAACAAAACACACAAAAGAAAGCAAAAATTGAAACATTATACTACTAAAGCAATAAAATACGGGTCGCCTCCCGCAAAGCGCTGGTTTATTTCTAGGTCCCGCTTCACCTCATTACCTCAAATATGGAGTTCATGGGGCGGAAGGATTGAGGTGTTGAACCTCAATCACTCCTACAGTAGCCCCTTCATGGTACAACTTCAGACGTTGCCCATTCACTTTGAAGCGCTCACCATTGTTGTTTTCTACTTCAATTGACCCAAACTTGCTTACCATAGTCACGGTGAACGGCCTAGACCATCTAGACTTGAGTTTTCCAGGAAATAACTTAAGTCTAGAATTGAATAGTAGAACCTTGTCGCCCACCGCGAACTCTCTATGTAGAATGCGACTATCGTGCCACCGCTTAGTCTTTTTTTTTGTAGATTCGGGCACCATCATAGGCTTGTAATCGGAACTCATCTAACTCACTCAACTGAAGTAGTCGCTTCTCACCGGCTAACTTAGCATCCATGTTGAGCTGTTTGATTGCCCAATAAGATTTATACTCCATTTCTACCGGCAAATGGCACGCCTTGCCATACACCAACCGATACGGTGAGGTACCAATAGGTGTCTTGAAGGCAGTTCTATACGCCCATAGAGTGTCATCTAGCTTGTCGCTCCAATCCTTCCTAGACTTTGCCACCACGTTCTCAAGTATAGATTTGATCTCCCGGTTGGAGACCTCAACTTTCCCACTCGTCTGAGGGTGGTAGGCTAGTCCTGTGCGATCATAGACCCCATACTTGTGCAGGAGCGCATCCAGATGTTTCTCATGGAAGTGTGACCCTCCATCACTGATCAAAGCTCGCGGAACTCCAAATCTAGGGAAGATGATTTTCTTGAATAGAGAAATGATTGTCTTAGCATCGTTAGTAGGTGAGGCAACGACTTCCACCCACTTGGACACATAGGCTACAACAACAAGGATATACAGATTACCCTTGGACGATGGGAATGGTCCCATGTAGTCAATTCCCCACACATCAAAAACCTCGACCTCAAGAATCCCGTTCTGTGGCATCTCATACCTCCTCGAGATAGTGTCGGCCCTCTGGCACGCATCACAAGCCATAATAAAAGCCTGTGCATCCTTGAACATAGTAGGCCAGTAGAAACCGCACTACGATAACTTAGCATTGGTCATTGAAGGTCCATGGTGACCACCATAAGGTGAAGAATGACACCTACTGATAATACTCTGGACTTCCCATTCTGGAACACATCGATTGTACAACCCTTCAGCAGTTTCCCGGAACAAATAAGGGTCATCCCAAAAGTAGAACCGAACATCATGTAGGAACTTCTTCTTCTGTTAATATGTAAGATCGGCCGGAAGAAGACCCCCTACAATGTAATTTGCATAATCTGCGAACCACGGTGACTAACTGGCAAGTGCAAGTAAGTGATCATCCGTAAATGAATCATCGATCGGTGTAGACACTGTACCATCATCGTACCTCAATCTAGATAAGTGGTCTGCAACCACATTCTCAGCCCCATTCTTGTCGTGAATCTCTAGATCAAACTCCTGTAGCAGTAGTATCCATCGAATAAGCCTAGGCTTGGCGTCCATTTTTTAGAGCAGATACTTAAGAGTCGCATGGTCAGTAGAGACTATCACCTTGGACCCAATCAGATAAGTGTAAAACTTGTCCAAGACATAGACTATGGCTAGAAGCTCCTTCGCAGTAGTAGCAAAATTAACTTGAGCTTCGTCTAAGGTCTTACTACCATAGTAGATGGTGTGCAAGACCTTTTCCTTCCTCTGACCCAAAACTGCCCCAACTGTGTAGTCACTTGCATCACACATTATCTCGAACGGAAGATCCCATTCGGGCGAACGGATAATAGGAGCCGAAATCAGTGCCTGTTTAATCCTGTCAAAAGCCTCAAGGTAAGCATCAGTAACACAAATGGGGCATCCTTGAGGAGGAGCTAGGTCAGTGGTTTAAAATTTTTAGAAAAATCCTTGATAAAGTGGCGATAAAATCCCGCATGACCAAGAGAACTTCTAACACCCTTCACATTAACTGGAGGGGGAAATTGTTCAATCACTTGGACCTTAGTGTTAGGTTATGATTCATATAACAAAACATAAATCATGCGGAAAAACCATAAAGCCAGGAAAGCATATCATTTACACATAATCATTTAGCATAGCTTAGATGCATACACTTTGTTGCGTGCCCTCCCTAGCTGCGCCCGAACCGAACAAGAACAAATCTTTAGGACTCCAAGTATCGTCCCTCCGTAGATAGTCCACAGCACGTCCGGATCCTCCTTAAGCTTGACCAACTAGAATCGCCCTTAAGGTTGCATAGGAATTTCGGCTATAATGGTGCAAGTGTATGGCTGATTTTTCTTCAAAATCTTACCTTTAGAATACTTCAATTGTGTCTATAAATTATGACCCTAGGCACCTATTTATAGAGGTATGGAAAAGGAACTAGAATCCTACTAGGATACGAATTAATTAATCTAGAATCCTAGTAGAACTCTTATTTAATTAATTTATCCTTTTAGGATTAGGAATTTAATCATATATCGAAACCTGATAGCTTTAGGATTCGTATAGCACACAAACACACACACGCACGCACAGCAGCCTACGAGGGGCGCCATGCGCGCGCGCGCAGCCCGCGAGAACTCGCAGCCCATTGCCACGAGGCCCACACGCTGCCGCAGCCTTGGCGCGCGCTGGGCCTGCCTTGCGGTGGGCCTGGCGCAGCCTTGGCTGGTGCGTTGTGGCGCGCTGGCTTGCTGGGCGATGGCCCGGCTTCGTGCTGGGCCTTCGTCTGGCAGGCCTCGTCCGATGCTAATTCGTACGATACGCTTCCGATTAAATTCCCGATTCCGGAATTTATTTCCGATACGAACAATATTTAATATTTCCGATTCCGGAATTAATTTCCTTTTCGAACAAATATTTAATATTTCCGATTCCGATAATATTTCCGATTCTGACAATATTTCCGTTTCCGGCAATATTTCCGATTCCGGTAATATTTCCATTTCCGATAATATTTTCCGATACGTACCATGGTTCCGTTTCCGGCAACATCTACGACTTGGATAATATTTATATTTCCGATACGATCCATAATTCTGTTTCCGGCAATATCATCGTTTCCGGAGTATTCATTTCTTGCTTGTGACGATCTCAGCTCCCACTGAAACCAAGATCCGTCGATTCCGAATATCCATAGATGGAGTATTTAATGCCATTAAATACTTGATCCGTTTACGTACTATTTGTGTGACCCTACGGGTTCAGTCAAGAGTAAGCTGTGGATTAATATCATTAATTCCACTTGAACTGAAGCGGCCTCTAGCTAGGCATTCAGCTCACTTGATCTTACTGAATTATTAACTTGTTAATTAATACTGAACCGCATTTATTAGACTTAATATTATATGCATATTTGGACCAAGGGCATTATTTCCTTCAGTCTCCCACTTGTCCTTAGGGACAAGTGTGCATTACCTAATTCCTTTGTCGCTCGATGCTTGCTCTTGAACATAAGGTACGAGTTGTCATCCTAATTATGTCCAGAGGTGTTTCTCGGTTTCAGAGTTCAACTGATCAAATAAACAGATAATCATAGCCTATGATTCATCCGAGCACGGCCATGCATATTACAGTTTCTAGCTCTCCGAGTGGCCTTGTACAACTTTTAAGCTTCTCATCCCGATTTATGGGAGGACAATCCCAATCTTGTGATCTTGTGATTAGACTTCGTTTGATAGGTGATTACCTGAGCGTTGCCTTTATAGCCTCCTTTTACGGTGCGACGGTTGGTCAACGTCAAAGTAACCAGTTCTCAAACAAGTAATCTCAAATCACTCAGGTATTGAGGATTTAGTGTCTAATAATTTTAATGAAATTTACTTATGACAGATTTTCATCTCTTACAGTAAAGTTTCATAGGTCTGTCCGATACTAGTCTTCCCAAAGTAAGTATCTATGCAAATGATTATGACATTGCCATGTCCACATATTTCAAGAAACAGAACTACTAGTCATCTTGCATTCTAGTCGTCTAACATTTTCTATGCGTCTAATTTTATAGAAAACTCCGACCAGGGACCATTTTCAACTTTTGACATTTAAGTTCACTTGATAGACATTTCTTAGTCACAGGACTGGTCCGGACAGTCTATCTTGAATATATTGTCAAATTGAAGGGACTCATCATTTAATACTAACGGATTTTTCATGAAATACCCCCGAATTATGGCGTAATTCACCAAATGCCCCTCGACTTTCAGAAATTCACCAAATGCCCCTCACAAATGACTTAATACCCAAAATACCCTTACTAATGACGCGCCGTTAGTCCTCCGTTAGCCTAATTTTTAAATTCACCAAATACCCCTATTTTATAACTTATTTCATATAATACCCCTATTCTGAAACTTAATTCACCAAATACACATAACTTAAAATTACCCATTTTGATGCTCAGCGACTAGTTTTTATGTTTGAAAATTAGCCGTTGCTTATTGTTTGCTTATAAAAACCCCTTTTCTGACTATTTATTGTAGTTTTTCTATTGTTTTGTTAATTTCATATCATTTTTGTCATGAGTTTTCTTTCAAAATCATCATCCACACCCATGAATCCACATATGTAAGAGTCCCAAACAATTTCTAATATTATGGGAGGAAATTTCCATCTGAGGCTCCGATACAACACTCAGTAAGTTTCAATTATGATCCAATAAGTTCAGACCTCATCCAGTAAAGACAATTCACTTTAGCTGAGCAAAAGGCCAAAAAACCCCATTTTCAAAGGGATCTTATGTAAGTGAAGCTGAAGTAATTCAATCTAAAGCTAACACCTTAATTTTCTTATTGTCCGAATGGTAAAGAAACTAAGAAATCAAGTTCAATAACACATATATTTTTATCACAACCTCGATTTCAACTTGGATTCATGATGTGAAAATCTTGAGTTTGGAGGCAAATCTTTGTGCCAAGATTCATGTTTTTTCACTGGTTCATGAGCTTTGGAACATACCTTAGTTTCATTTTTTTTTTCTTGTTCCCTCAAATCCAAAAATAGACATTTGTCCATAAATCTGACCATGTCAATAGGACCTAGCTCAAAAGAAAAGTGGGAAAACCTTTATGCCTCGACTGTAAGGTTGAGAGAAAGTTAGGAGATTGAAGAAAGATGTTTGGAGGCAGTAGAGACAGGAGACAAAAGGGAGTTAACGTTAAATATGTGGCATGGAAGCAATAGAAGCCGAGGTAGCTGGAACATATGCGTTAGAATAAAATTAATAAGAGCTTTATTTTTAATCTGTTTGCATATGTTAAAGATATTTCCCATATTGAAAAAGGAATACCTTCCGATTGCATGGTAAATATAATTAATTGGTCACATAAAGAATAAGGTACAAAAGAAGTAGCTATTTTCTTGAAGAGTTGCGACGTTTTGAGGTGTTTTTAGGAGTGTTTTATGTTTTAGTGTTGTACCGGAGCTTCAGATTGAGTGTTGTATCAGATATTCGGATGTCAAATTTTCTCCCATGATAACAAAATTTATTTGGGACTCTTACATATGTGGACTCATTGGGTGTGGATGATGATTTTGAAAGAAAACTCATGACAAAAATGATATGAAATTAACAAAATAATAGGAAAACTACAATAAACCGTCAGAAAAAGAGTATTTATAAGCAAACAATAAGCAACGGCTAATTTTCAAACACAAAAACTAGCCGTTGAGCATCAAAATGAGTAATTTTAAGTTATTGGTATTTGGTGAATTAAGTTTCTGAATAAGGGTATTTGGTGAAATAAGTATTAAAATAGGGGTATTTGGTGAATTTGAAAATTAGGTTAACGGAGGACTAACGGCGCATCATTAGTAAGGGTATTTTGGGTATTAAGTCATTTGTGAGGGGCATTTGGTGAATTTCTGAAAGTCGAGGGGCATTTGGTGAATTACGCCAAAATTCGGGGGTATTTCATGAAAAATCCGTAATACTAAACCAAGATTAAATGGAATATGAAAATATATTTCATATATGATAAATGTTCAACCCCAATGGTTTACAACCATGGGCCTCAAACCCATCTTTAAAACAGTTCATGGATTTCAAGGCTATGCTTGATTTCCAGTGCTACCACATGAGTGTTGCTTCTCACTAGTTGCATAGGTTTAGTTATCATGCTTTGCCAATCTTAATATCCTTTTCATCGAATAATATTCGAGATATGATGATAAGATCTTTTGAGTTTGTTTATTATGTAATCTAGTCTTTCTTACTTCGATAGTGGTTCTACGCATTTCGCAAAGAAGAACCATCAAGTTAGCAGACATGTGATTCACCCAAGTTCAGTGAAGAACTCTTTAAACAACCCTGTTTCATTGCTTCTTAGGCAATAATTACTTTTACTTCAACTATTTAGGTTGCTAGTGATGCTTTGTTTGGATTTACTTATCCAAGCAGTTCACAGATGTGTGGAAGACTTTCCAACTGTATCTTAGAACATAGAAATTAATATTTAATTTCCCACGCAACAACTCATGGTCTCCGATCCATGTTGCCATTTCAAAACACGATGCTCTTTAGCTCGTCCTTGTCAATGGTTAACTCCAAAGGGATCTTGTTTGATCCTTTGCCAGTGTTTCTGCGTGTAGCATCAATATTTAGCATATCTTTATTTCCTTGAATCAAGAACTATTCCTATGTACTTTTTCAAGTACCATAAGTATTCTTGGTCTCAATCTAGTTAATCTTCACTTAGATCAATAGAGATTGGTATATGTTCGTCATGCCTAAAGTCATACGATACGTTTTTGGCGATCCTCATATTATATCATACATGATAAATTCTTTTGCAGAATAATTCTCAATTGAATTCTATTCATGTAACTTTAGCTCATTCAATTTTAGTAGATACTGAATCCAGCTAAATTCTTTGACATATAATATAGGTGAAGAATCTAATCTAGATCCTTTGATGTTTTAACTTAGTAAATGCTTATACATAGTTCAAACATTCTTTACTTAGATTTATTCATATGGGTCGAATATCTCCAATGGAGTCTTTCGTGTTTGATTTAGTAAATGCCATTACTTAATCCAAAACATTGTTATAAGATCTTTGTAAATAGATCTTAATACCCAGTATGTACTAAGTTTCGCCATGGTCCATCATTGATGAATAATTTCAAATCTAAGTCATTAGCATTTGAATGTTATTTCACAATAGAGAGATATGTGTGTGATACACATAGGACCAATTAAGTTTTACGTACTCCAACTAAACTTCTTATATATCTATAAGAATTATGTACATTTTATGAAACTAAAATACTTATTAGCTTCACTAAGATACATTTCCAATTCCCAATTGCTTGCTTAAATCTATACTTAGATTTCATAAGCTAGCTTTCCATTTCAAGTATTTATTTGGATCCACAAATCCTATGACATACCATGTACATAGTTTATTCCAACATTTGATTGAGGAATTGTTTTTTCATCCAATTGCCATATGTACCAATATGTAATCATTGCTTGATTTATAGACTTGAGCATTACCACGCCGTGAATTTGCTTGTAACTTTTAGCAACTAATCTAGCTTTGTGTGTGAACACAATTTCATGTTTTATGGTTTTTATCCTTAAAACAATCTTGCAACCAATAGGTGTGAAACTATTCTTGCAAATCAACAAAATTTCAATTTTGTCATCAAAACATTGAGTATGTTTTATGGCCTCTAACCATTTAAAACATTTGAGTCTATATATGGCCTCTAACCATTTTAGGGAATCTGGGTTTCGTCATAGCTTTCTTACAGGTCACAAACTCATTAATCTACATGATAATAGTTTGAGTGCAAGTTGTAGGTTTCTTCACTATCTAATAGAAGAATCGCATAGCTTCAGTGACCTGATCCATGTTTCTTCACTATCTAATAGAAGAATCTCATAGTTTCAGTGACTTGAACTCTATGCCTACTTGGGTATGGAACATCAAACAATAGAATATCAATAGCCACTTGAAAGTCCTTTGAATATTCTTGTTCTCCTTGAAGCACTTGTAAAGTCTTCTAAGAGATGTCTATTCTTTAAAGCCACTTCTAAAGTCCTTAAAGAATACATGTTCGGATTTTCTAAAGAACTTTGAAAAGCCTCCGGAATGTCCGTTTATGTTTGTTGTTCGCCTTGAAGGCTTTCGAGGTCTATTTTCTCCCACTTGTCATTTTGGAAACGAATCTCCAAAAGGACATCATTTCGAGCAAACAAACATTATGTTCTCAAAAATTCGTGGTAGAAACAATACCCTTGTGTCTCATTTGAATAAATCACAATGAAACATATATCTATACTTGGGCCTTACTTTGTTGAATAACAAACGCTAAGCTCCCATTGAGTTTGGCAACTCTCTAGATATATATTATGAAAAGATATTCTGAAATTACTTTTCAATAGCTTTGACGAATTTGGTTTAGTTTGGTGGTAGTTGAGCATTTTGTTTAGAAATTATAGGAAAAGTCTTTATGATCCATCATTGATCGAATCCAGTACTAATCGACTTCGATCATTTTAACTTAGATATACCATATCTTATGGAGCTAGATCGTGAAATTACAACACACAATCATTGATGATCATTCTTGGTATAAGTAATCAACAACATGATCTAACCTAGATCTTTATGATTTCTTGCCAAGTGGATTTTATACTTCTGAATCTTTGAACTAGCCAAACAGATTCACCTTATATCACATTTGAGTAAATAAACCTATATTCACTCAAATCCATGTGAAATAATAAAGTCATAAAATCTTTCTTTAGCTTTGAACTCTATTGTCTAGGCGTTCTAACAATAGTTCATATCTTTTGTTACTTTCAACAAGTAAGACTAGTTGTCTTAAATTCATTTAGAAATCAATGAACTTTCAAAAGTCCATCAAAATAGAGCTTTTGAATGTTAACTTGTTGATATGGTCTAAGCAACAATGCTAAAGGTTAGTGGAACTCAAATCAAGAGATTGATTTGAACCTAGTAAAGCTTTATTGTTAAAGATTTGTTTGTTTTAATAAAGCATATTGACTCAACCCGTAAATGACCATTTCATTCAAATAAACAAACAAACATTGTTTTTGTTCTTCTGAATGTGAGTCTTTCTGTGTTTGAAAACAGAAATTTAGGTATGCTGATTTTGGAACAAAATAGCCATTAAGTTCCAGCCTTTGAAAGGACTTTAAAACAAACTAGATGACCCTACAACTAATGTAGCATTGCCATGCTTCATTTCCTACTTGTAGGCCATTAGTGTACACTAGCTTCCATTGTTTGAGTTATTACCGAAGTAAGAACCTCAAGCGGTATATGATACCAAGGAAGTTTGATTGCTAGGTCACTTCTCTTTAAACATTAACTTTTAGGTAGAAACGGAATTGTAAATTCCTTTCATTTGTTCCTTTGTTTTCCTATTTCTTGTACCCTTTCTTATAGTCTTAAGAATTGAATTCTTTAGTGTTGACTTTTATACTTTGTTAGACATGTCCAATGTCACTCTAACAAGGTTCTTACCATTTTAATTTATGTTGAATATTTTGTTTCAACTAGATGATCTTACCAGAAGCTTCTAAAGTTCTCTAAGCATCGATCTATTCGAATGTCTAGGGACTAGACTCATTCGAGAATTAAATGGACAAAGATGTTAGGTTGTTAACCATTGGTAAAGCTGAGCGTTTAAGCTCAATGCTTTATGATCTCAAAACTACAGTGTATTTTTAATTCAGAAGCACCAATTGGTTTGCCATTCGATTTTGATACTCGAAAACAACCATAAAAGTCGTTATAAGAAACGTAAATTTTAAATTGCTCACTTTCTCTCATTTCCGTAAATCGTTCTTGGATTCACTACCAATCGAGGAAATTTACTGTTACCTTTCTAAAAGGATTTACTGCAGAGCAAAATATTTAATTATAAACAATAATTAAAACATACATTGAAGCATGCAAAGTCTAAACATTTATCATGAGTAATAACTTGAAAATTAAAGCAATCATGCAATATAAACAAGTCATTAGCATTTTATTCGAGTTATGTGTTCCGGCAGGTGTGAATAAAATGATTCCAAGATCCTAAAATCCATTGAAGAATTAAGCACATTATGTATTTAGACTCAATTCTAAAATCTTTTAGGTAAGCAAAAGCCTTTTGCTAATAGTCTAGAAACTACTCTTGGTTGATAGGTACGTCTAAGAACTTATTAGGTAAACCTATCGATTTTCCCACGACATAAAAGGACTCCTTACTTATATCGTTGAGTTTCACCAAAACTAACATGTACTCACAATTATTTGTGTACCTTACCCCTTTAGGACCAATAAGTAACACCTCGCTGAGCGAAAACTATTACTAGATTGATGTAAAGGATATCCAAGCAAGTGTTTATTTTGGCATGGCACCTTTTAACTCAATTTTTAAGTTTGGAACTTAAGGCTCTTACTATGTTGGTTAGATTTTAAGTGAACTAAAATCCTTAATCATGCAACATAATCAAACCACAATCTCATGCATAATTAAGACATATTTAAAACAATAAATAACTTAAAGCATGCATAAGATAAATGTGATCTAGTATGGCCCGACTTCATCTTGAAGCTTCAACTTCAAAGTCCGTCTCGAAAATGGTAACTTCGTCTTGAATTTCACCGTGGGAGGCGCCATTTTCTTCAAATAGGATAAGCTATAATTAAACTAATTACAACTATTTGATGGTACGCAGACCATATTTGAATTGAAAAACAAATTTGGTACATTAGACCAATTACATTCAAATTAATGGTACGCAGACCATATTTTCTATCCTATTTGGGCCATACTAGTCACTCCATAACCTGCAAAACAGTACATATACAATATATACCATTCACCCATTCATTATCATGAATGGCCCACATAATTGGTTAGTAAAACACGTTATGCATCACATAAATATTTGCAGCAATTAATTAAGGGCACCAATAATCTACCAATTATTCAGTCCTTATTAATTCTAATCAAGTTGTTTAACCTTAAAGGATTTGTAGACCTAATCAAGAGTTTAGGACTAAAAATGCTCCCACTTAAACCAATAAATTCATATGCTTTACTAATTTTAAACATAAAAATGTATTTCTAGTCTAACCGGAAACATACAAATTTAATTAAAATTTAAAGCTCATATAAATTTATAATTGAATCCACTTATTTAATTTATTTTCAGTCGAATTTAAATTAATTCAAGGTTTTTAATTTTAGTAAAATAATAGAATAAATTAAAATTTATAATAATTATAATATTCAAAATTAAATCAGAGAAAATAATTTAAATAATTAATTTTAAATTTAATTAAAATTATTTCCGAACTGAAAATTTGAAATTAAAACGAAACGCATCAATACTTTGCAAGACGAGGCACTTGGGCTTGCGCCCAAGCCCCATCGAGCTACGAGGCCCATGCCCCGTGAGAATTGATCGTCGCACATCCCTAGCACAACCACACACTCCCACGCACAAGGCCACGCACACTGCGCAGCATTGCTGCGTCGTGGCTGCTGCTTGTCTTGGCGCGCATGGTGCATGTGGCGCAGCGTGCTGCTGCCCACACGCATCGTGCAGTGCCTTGTGTGCCTCGCCCTCGCCCACTGTGCTACGTGCATGCCTAGGCGTTGAGCCTAGCGTACCGCACACATCGTTGCTCGTTGCATTCGTACCGCACGGGCGACGAGCTCCCTTGCTGGTCGTCACGTGACCGCGCTATACAACACCCCTTAAGGGTAACACGTAGCTTCCATTGCTTTGTGCGTGCAACATTAATGAGCGTTTTAAAAAAAAAAAAAAAAATTTAATTAAAAATTAATGAAAAATTAATAAAACATATTAATTTCATAATTTTAGGGCGAAAAATCGAAAATTTATTAATCAATTAATTTTCGATTAACATGGATTCAAATCTAGGTCATAAAAATTTAAAATTTAACATAAATTAACAATTTTTATGGTGGATTTTAATCATGAATACCTAATTAAATTATTAATTAATTATGAAAATCAAATTAATTCTAAATTATTCGAATTTCAACAAATTAATCATAATTACTAATTAGGTTGTATAATTAACAAGGCTATGCATTGAAACTTGTTAAACATATACTGTAGGTCAATCAAAAATTCAAGATTTATCAACAAGAATCGCAAATATTTAATTTAGCATCTTAAATTTACAAACTTTTGCGTTCGAAAAACTAAAACCTCCGAAAAGTCATAGTTAGGCTTCAAATTTGGGAATTCTGGGTTTTACATGCGGAATTGACACAAAAATCACTCGATTTGGATGAGTAACGAAGAAACTGCCGAAAAACTGCGTACATATAATTAAATAAACGCAATTTGCAATTAATTAACAATTACGAAAATTAATCACCCCTTTTAATTCTTTGCAAATTTTTAAAATTTAACCATGTTCATGCAATTTAGATTATGAAAATAATAAGAGGCTCTTGATACCACTGTTAGGTTATGATTCATATGACAACATAAATCATGCGGAAAAACCATAAAGCCAGGAAAGCATATCATTTACACATAATCATTTAGCATAGTTTAGATGCATACACTTTGTTGCGTGCCCTCCCTAGCTGCGCCCGAACCGAACAAGAACAAGTCTTTAGGACTCCAAGTGTCGTCCCTCTGTAGATAGTCCACATCACGTCCGGATCCGCCTTAAGCTTGACCAACTAGAATCGCCCTTAAGGTTGCTTAGGAATTTCGGCTATAATGGTGCAAGTGTATGGCTGATTTTTCTTCAAAATCTTACCTTTAGAATACTTCAATTGTGTCTATAAATTATGACCCTAGACACCTATTTATAGAGGTATGGAAAAGGAATTGGAATCCTACTAGGATACGAATTAATTAATCTAGAATCCTAGTAGAACTCTTATTTAATTAATTTATCCTTTTAGGATTAGGAATTTAATCATATATCGAAACCTGATAGCTTTAGGATTCGTATAGCACACAAACACACACACGCACGCACAGCAGCCCACGAGGGGCACCATGCGCGCGCGCGCAGCCCGCGAGCACTCGCAGCCCATTGCCACGAGGCCCACACGCTGTCGCAGCCTTGGCGCGCGCTGGGCCTGCCTTGCGGTGGGCCTGGCGTAGCCTTGGCTGGTGCGTTGTGGCGCGCTGGCTTGCTGGGCGATGGCCCGGCTTCATGTTGGGCCTTCGTCTGGCAGGCCTCGTCCGATGCTAATTCGTACGATACGCTTCCGATTAAATTCCCGATTCCGGAATTTATTTCCGATACGAATAATATTTAATATTTCCGATTCCGGAATTAATTTCCGTTTCAAACAAATATTTAATATTTCCGATTCCGATAATATTTCCGATTCTGACAATATTTCCGTTTTCGGCAACATTTCCGATTCCGGTAATATTTCCATTTCCGATAATATTTTCCGATACGTACCATGTTTCCGTTTCCGGCAACATCTACGACTTGGATAATATTTATATTTCCGATACGATCCATATTTCTGTTTCCGGCAATATCATCGTTTCCGGAGTATTCATTTCTTGCTTGTGACTATCTCAGCTCCCACTGAAACCAAGATCCGTCGATTCCGAATATCCATAGATGGAGTATTTAATGCCATTAAATACTTGATCCGTTTACGTACTATTTGTGTGACCCTACGGGTTCAGTCAAGAGTAAGCTGTGGATTAATATCATTAATTCCACTTCAACTGAAGCGGCCTCTAGCTAGGCATTCAGCTCACTTGATCTTACTGAATTATTAACTTGTTAATTAATACTGAACCGCATTTATTAGACTTAATATTATATGCATACTTGGACGAAGGGCATTATTTCCTTCACTTAGCTCGATCCACATGAATGCCCTTATCAGATATTAAATGCCCCAAGACCACCCCTTCAGTAACCATGAAATGACACTTTTCCCAATTCAAGACTAGATTACATTCTTCACACCTTTTCAATACTTTAGTCAAATTTATCAAACAAGAATCAAGAAGTACCATAGACACTAAAGTCATCCATAAACACTTCCATGATAGACTCAATAAACTCAGAAAAGATGCTTATCATGCAACGTTGGAAAGTAGCAGGTGCATTACACATACCAAAGGGCATCCTACGGTATGCAAAGGTACCATAGGGACATGTGAAGGTGGTCTTTTCCTGGTCGTCTGGATGTATGGGAATTCGGAAAAAGCCAGAGAACCATCCAGATAACAGAAAAACTTGTGACAGGCTAGCCTTTCTAACATTTGATCAATAAAGGGAAGGGGAAAGTGGTCCTTTTTAGTAGCAACATTTAGACGCCTATAATCAATGCACATGCGCCAACCTATAACTACCCTAGTTGGGATCAACTCTTTTTTCTCATTCCTAACCACAGTCGTCCCCCCTTTCTTATGCACTACCTGAACAGGACTAACCCACTTAGAATCAGACACATCATAAACAATACCTGCATCAAGCAATTTCATAACTTCAGTTTTCACAACATCTTGCATGATGGGATTCAGACGACGTTGGGGTTGAATGCATCGTTTTTTATTATCAGCTAGATGTATCCTATGCATACAAAAATCAGGGCCAATACCGTTTAAATCATCAACACTGTACCCAATGGCCTTTTTGTGCTTTTTCAACACAGTAAGAAGTTGGGACAACTGGTCTGCATCAAGTGCAGTACTGACGATTACAGGGCAAAGTTGTTCATCATCTAGAAATGCATATTTAAGATTAGCAGGAAGGGGCTTAAGTTCGGGTTTCTTTACCTCTTTAACAAGACAAACCGGCCGAACTAACCTCTTCAATTTGGCGCTCTCTAGTTCAGACTCTCCACCATCAAGAGCTAACTCTAGAGCATCCACTTCAGCACTCCAAGAACTGCTATTGCTTGCAGAAGATTCACAACAAAGCACTGCCTCCAAAGGATCTCTTTCGAGAACTTGGGAGACTTTATCACGCATAATAAAATCAACTACATCAATTCGATAACATTGTTCTTCCTCTAGCATGGGACTCTTTAAGGCACTGTTCAGATTAAAAGTTACCTTATCATCCCCAACAGACAAAGTCAATTTCCCACTTTTAACATCAATGACCGCCCCCGCCGTGTGAAGGAAGGGTCTACCTAAGATAATGGGAATTTGGGAGTCCTCTTGCATGTCCAGTACTACAAAGTCTACAGGTATATAAAATTTATCTACTCTAACAGGGACGTCCTCTAAAACACCTAAGGGGTATTTAACAGAACGGTCGGCCATTTGCAGAGTGATATTTGTAACCTTAAGCTCACCCCTATTCAGTTTAATACAGACAGACAAAGGCATAACAGACACAATAGCACCTAAATCACATAAAGCCTTATCAATAAAAACAGTGCCAATGTTACATGGGATGGAAAAACTCCCGGGGTCTTTAAGTTTAGGTGGAGACTTATTCTGCAAATAGGCACTACATTCCTCAGTAAAAGCTACGGTCTCTACCTCACAAAAAGCACGTTTCCTGGTTAAAATGTCTTTCATAAATTTAGCATATGCAGGAACCTGTAAAATTAATTCAGTAAAAGGAACCGTTACATGCAAGTTTTTGACCACTTCCAAAAATTTGCCAAACTGTTTGTCTAGCTTATTCTTGAGTTGCCGGTTTGGGAAGGGGAGTACAATAGGTGGCACTTGAATATCTGTCCCCTTCTTAATCTCAGTTGTAGCCTCGTTCTCACATACTACCTTTTAAGCTTCCTTACCATCCATGACTATCCCTGGGATTTCCTCATTAACCAGACCACTAGCAGACACCCCATAATCAACCTCAATGGGCATAGAAGGACCATCATAAACCCTACCACTCCTTAATGTAATAGCATTCGCAGTTTCCCTATTTTCAGGCTGTGAAGGAAGTTGGTCGGGGGGGCTCCCTGCAAGAGTAGTAGCCATCTGTGCCAACTGTGTATCAATGATCTTATTGTGAGCAGTAAGAGCATCGATTTTAGCATCCTTTTCACTTAGAGATTTATACATATGTAACATCATATTTCTCATCTCTACTAGCATAGGGTCAGACTGTGTGGGTTGAGGTTGTGGTGGTGGGGGTGATGTGTGTTGTATAGGGAACCCAGGTGGTCCACTAGACTGTTGGTTGTAGTTGCTCCGTGGTTGGTATGATTGTTTTGGTGGGGGTTGGTATGGTTGTTGTGGTGGTGGATGTTGGACTTGATGGGGGTTCTGGATATTGTTGCTCCTGTAAGATAGTAGGGGATTGTTTTTATACCCCTCGTTGTAAGAGTTGGAGAATGGGTTATTTTGTTCGTAGGCCTGGAATGCATTACATTGTTCAATACAGATCCTACATTCCTGTGCATAATGACCAGACATCCCACAACTATCACAGACATTGGCAGTTTGAGCATTCATTGCAGCTACACTAACAGGTTGGGCAGATTGAGTATTTGCTCCTTGCATATTATCAAATTTATAATGTAAAGAAGTCAATTGGGCAGTTAATTATTCTTTGGAATTCAAATCATGCTTACCACCCTTGTTAGATAGGCCTCTAGGATTCCCATACTGGGCATTATGAATGGCCATCTCCTCAATCACCTCCATAGCTCTAGTCACAGCAAGTTGCATGAATCTCCCAGTGGTAGCTGAATCCAAAATAAGTCTAGACTCATTACCCAGACCATTATAAAACTACTGAATCAAGAACCAGTCACTCAAACCATGATGCGGGCACTCTCTCTGCAAATCCTTGAATCTCTCCCAGACCTCGAACAAACTCTCATCTGCTTGCTGAGTAATAGAAATTATCTGACCCCTCAGACGAGTTATCTTCTCAGGTGGGAAATACTTCACATAAAATGCAAGGGCCAAAGACTCCCAATTAGTAATTTTCATGGATGCCCGATTCAACCCATTGATCCACAACTTTGCTTTCCCACTCAAAGAGAACGGGAAAAGCATCTCCATAGTCTGCTCCGGACTTAATCCCTTTTGCTTAATGGTGGAACAGTATTGGATGAAGGACTGAATGTGAAGATTCGGATCTTCACCTACTTCCCCCACCGAACTGGCGTCTCTCAATCATGTTGATCAATGCAGGCTCGATCTTGAAGGTCTCAGCTGCAATAGAAGGCATGATTGCCTTGGGTAGCACATAAAGACTTGGCTTAGAATAGTCTGTAAGCCTTGGCTCAGGTGGTGGTGGAGTTTCGTCACCCATCTCTATCTCTGAAACTGAATCTGTATCTGAAGGAAAAAGACTACCAATATTATGATCAGAATCAGAGTAATTCCCACACTGTGCAATGAAATTTCTTCGCCTACGAAAAGGTTATTTTGGGCTCAGGATCGAATGGAGTAAGATTAGTAGTACCTACAGTCCTGGGCATAGACAAAGAAACTACAAACAGGTGTGAGATCTGGCCTCAAGGAACGGGGGTTCCTTGAGAAGTAACGAACAATAATCTAGAATAAATAATCAATAACAGAAAATAAAACTGTTTCCCCGACAACGGCACCAAAATTTGACAGGCTAAAGTCGTATCACCTAATCAAAGATAACCTAAGTCCACTAACAAGATAGCAAGGGAAGTAAGGATCGTATCCACAGGGAAACAGGCGTTCTTTCTACTATTAATCAACTAATCTAGACTATTGGGAAACAAGAGTTGGTTGGTTTGTATACTAAGACTACGATAATAATTAAAAAATTAAGAATTCCGAAATTAAAGAATCTAGGGCATAGGTTCACCAATAAATAACAAGTCAGGATGATAAACAATCGGCAATAATCAATAAAGTAATTAATTAGACTAGCATGCTCTCTCGAATCGATACTAATCATAGACTTAGAATTAACGGGCTCTCGCTACGTATTAATCCTAATTCCACCTATTGACACAAGCTTAAACATCAAATTGCATCTCTCGAATCTTAACTTGATATTGCTAGACTATCACAATTAAACCTGCGCAAATCTAATCGCATAGTAGAATAAACCAATCAATAGGAATCAATTATAATACCAACAATCAACAACATTCAATCATCCCTTCATAATTATTCATGGATCCTCAAACCCTAGAAATTAAACTACTCACACATGTTACTAATAAACAAGGCAATTAACATGATTGAAAACATGATTAAAGCAAACAATAAATTAGAGTAAGAAGCAATACCTAAATGAAGAACAAGGAAATAAGAAAACTTGAACTTTTGATTGAAAATAAAAACTAAGTCTTTGAACAAATTTAGAGATGATAGCTAAGCTTAGGAAAATAAACTAAGTGCTTAATACTAGGATGAAAGATGTCTACTAAAAATAAAAGGGCTAGTATTTATAATTTGCCAAAATACAAGCCAAAAACGGGACTAAAAACACGCGCATAAGCAGTAGGGGTTGGCGTCGCCCGATCGGGCAGAGCTTCGCCCGATCGGGCAAAGTGCTCGATAGTCGGCCCGATCAGGCCAAAATCCGCCCGATCGGGCGGTTGCGAAAAGTCCACAGCAGCACCAGAATGACCGCCCGATCCGGACCGGGCGAAGCCCTCCCGATCGAGCGCGCGTTGATGACTTCAAAGTTCCTTTATTTCGCCCGATCTTCTGACTTTGCCCTTAGCTCAAAGGGCGATTTGCAAAAGTCATCACCCTTCGCCCATATCACCGAGTCTAACTCCCGGGGCTCAACCGTAAGCATCTAAGGCTCCCGAAAGTCGACGCTAGTTGTCCCGAACTTCCTCGGGCTCGTGTAGTGGCCTAAATCACCATGAAACGGGTCTAAAAAGTCCAATTTCTCACCAATTAATCCTGAAACTCAAGGCACACTCAATAACACAGATTAGTACTAAAAACGGCTCCTAAGAGCTCATTTGACGCATAAAAGTACTAAGGGACGGGGGTAAAACTCCATATAAAACACACATATCAGTGCATTAGACCAATTTTACATTCAAACTAATGTTACACAGACCATATTTTCTATCCTATTTGGGCCATACTAGTCATTTTCCATAACCTGCAAAACAGTACATTTACAATATACCATTCACCCATTCATTTATCAATGAATGGCCCACATATCAAGTTAGTAGAACATATTATGCATCACATAAACATTTGCAACAACTAATCAAGGGTTCCAATAATCTACAAATTATTCAATCCTTATTAGGTCTACTCGAGTTGTTTTAACCTTAAAGGAATGTAGACGTAATCAAGAGTATAATGACTAAAATGCTCCCACTAAAACCAAGAAATTTACATTCTTTACAAATTTTAAACATAAAATTGTATTTCCTAGTCCAACCGGAAACTTACGAATTTAATTAAAATTTAAAGCTTATATAAAATATATTTAAATCCTTTAATTTTATTTTCAGTTGAATAAAATTAATTAATTTAAATTTTATCAAGGTTTTAAGTTTAGTAAAATAATTAGTGTAAATAAATTTATAATAATTAAATTAATCAAAAATAAATTACGAATTTAAATTTAATTTAAATCATTTTCAACCGAAGAATAAATAAAACGGCCCTTACGTACTAAGGCAAGGCCTTAGGCCGAAGTCCAAGCCTTGCCCAAGAACCAAACAATCTCAGCGCCAGGGGCCGCGTGCACGAAGCAGCGCCCATGCCCGCGTTGTGTGGCCGAGTGATGCCCATCGCTGCGCACAGCCTTTGTGCTGTGCTTGCTGCTCGCTTGCTCGATGGAAGATCGCAACATCGATGGCTGGCTGCGCTGGGCAGTGGCATGCGCAGCGCCATGCGAGGTCCCTTGCTCGTATGCTGTTGTGTTGCCTCGTGGCTTGCGCTACGTTGCATCGATGCTCTTTGTTTGCTCGACCATCCAACTGGCACAGCCAATGCCTGCCGCGCATGCCTCGTTGCTCATTGCCTTATACCGAATGGGCTACGAGCTCCCTTGCTCGTCGTCGCATGCCCGCACAATGCAACACCCCTTAAGGGTAACACTTAGCTTCCATTGCTTCGTGCGTGCAACATTTGTGATCGGTGATGAGCGGCATTTATGTCTCTCTATGCCTAGGATTTTATAGAATTTTATTATTCTTTTTGATAGTTTTGCATAGTTTGGTTGCATTTTTATCCCCTTATTCCATCTTTGTACTTTTCAGGTAAAAATGTTGAAAATGATGGAAAATGGCTGAGAATTGCTCGAACAGAGCCGGTGCGATCGCACGGAATTTACGTGCGTTCGCACGGGTCAGCAAAGTTGCCTCCAAAGTCAAGCAGGTTCATGTGCTCGTGCCCCCAGGAGTGTGTGTTCGCACAAATTCGAAAAATCGATGCAGGAACTATATGGGAATTTGTGCGACCGCACCAGAAGAAGAGCTCGTTCGCACGAATCTGGAAAATCGATGCATGAATTATGAGTGATTTTGTGCGATTGCACCGCAGAGGAGCCCGCTCGCACGGAATTTCGGTGGGCTCGCACTGAATTCCTGTGCGAGCACATGAGGATTTATGAAGAATTGGCCAAGTCAGAACCGTGCGATCGCACGGTTGCTGAGCACGATCGCACGGCACGAAGGAGTAAAATCGTCGCTGAGCTCGTTCGCATGGTATCACAGCACGATCGCACGGGTGCGGTCGCAGCTGGGTATCCCCATTCGCACGGCTGCGCGGGATTCAGTTTTCGAGTTTAAATCTCTTATTTTTGGGGTTTAGTATAAATAGAATTTTCATTATTTTCATTAAAAAAATTAATTTCAGATATAGAATTTAGGAAGTTTTAGATATTTTGCTCTTCAAGCTAGTGTTCTAGAGAGAGAAACTCATTGATTTCAAGCTTCAAATCTGTAATTCCTTCAACTCTTCTCTTTTTCTTGCAATTTAATTTTTAGTTTCTTAATTCTTGCTCTTGCTTCGTTGTTGATTGTTCTTCAATTCCTTAATTTCTTGAATTCTTGATTTCATTGATTGAAGTTACTTTGATTTTCAATTTGTGATTTGATTGTGCAATTGAACTCTTAATTTTCTTCTCCTACTCCTTCAATTTCATGCTTGCTAGCTTAGAATTAATGGATTGCTTGATTTCTAGAATGACTAGTGAGTAGAATTAGGTTAGGGAAAGGGGAGAATCTAGGGGATTAATTAGGGGAAATTGTTGATTGATTGTTGGTTGATTCATGTGATTAAATATGATTTGATGATAGGATATCCATGCTAGTTGAGTGGTAGTTGCAAATGCTATTCGATTGGATTCACATGGAACCATAGGATAGGTTTGGCGAGAGATTGTGGGCCTATCTTGTGTGATCAAATGGCGGTGCCTATTATATGCTAGTTAGTTTAATCTAGGATTAGGCGAAAGCTCTTCCGTGGATTAGACGCTTAGCGTTCCCTATCCGAGAGGTGGCGGGTTCGTCTTTAGATGCCATTTGCCTAATCACCATTTCGTTGCATGATCACCATTGCTAGATAGTTGAATTCATTTCCCCCGGTTTCCCTAGCCTATCCCCGACTCCCTAACGTTTCCCTTTCTTGATTCAATTTAGCATAATTCTTAGTTTTAGATTCTTAAAAGTGACAATTCAAAACCAAATCCTTGTTCGAACTAGATTGACTTTCAAACTCAATAACCACCGTTTCTTTGGGACGATCCCTTTGCTTACCGCTAGCCGGTAGTTGAGTGGTTTTATAAATATTGTTTGCATAGATTGTTTTCTATCAACGACGGAAAATACACCTATCAATCGGTTTTATAAAAATTAATAATTTTTATACTTAAATTTTATTGACGAATTAATAAATCATATTAATTTCATTAAATTTGGGCAAAAGTCGAAAATTTATTATTCAAATTAATTTTCGATAATATTTATTTTCATTGATTTAAATCTAGGTCATAAAATTTTAAAACTTTTAAATTTTAAAAATTTTTATGGTGGTTTTTAATCAAAGGATCTTAATTAAATTGCTAATTAATTATGAAAATCAAAACAAATTCTAAATTATTCGAATTTCAACAAATTAATTACAATTACTATTAGGTTGTATATAATTAACAAGATTAGGCTTTAAAATTGTTAAACATATACAGTAGGTCAATCATAGATTCAAGATTTACATACAAGATTCGCAAATATTTAATTTAACATCATAAATATTACAAATTTTGCGTTCGAAAAACTAAAACCTCCGAAAAGTCAATGTTAGGCTTCGAATTTGGGAATTTAAGGTTCGGCGACAAATCTTTGATTTCTGTAAAAAATTTAAAATGTCGTTTACATGCGAAATTCACTATAAAATTATAAGATTCCGACCATTATTGACAAAACTGCCGAAAAATCATGCGAACATATAATCAAATAATCGCACGAATTTGCAATTAATTACATACACGAAATTAATCCCCCTTTAATTCATTGCAAATTTATAAAATTTAACCATGTGAACTATAATTGATTATGGAATTAATTAGAGGCTCGTGATACCACTGTTAGGTTATCACAAATATAAACAATATATTTCATGCGGAAAAACCATAAAGCCAGGAATCCACATTAATTGCCACATAGTCAATTAGCATAATTAGGATACATACAATGTGATGCGTGCCTTCCCTAGTTGCTCCCGAACCGAACAAGAACAAGTTTTAGGACTCCAAATGTCGCCCCTCCGTAGATAGTCCACCGCACGTTCGGATCCGCCTTAGATTCAATTAACTAGAATATTATCTAAGGTTTTATGTTTACTAGTTGTTGGACCGCGCGCTAGCGCGCACGTTCCCCCAAGGTATACAAAATTATTTTGTAGAAATATTGCGTAAAAGATCGATATTTACAAAATTATGGTACATTCTAAAAAAAAAAAAGTTCGATTTGCATATAATTGATAATACAAAATCATAATATGTTTAGAATAAACATTAGCAACGTGTTTCTAAGGAAAACTTTATGAGTACATTGTGTTAATCAAACTATTCAATGAGAAAGGCCATAAATTTTACAACTGGTCAAATGAAAACTAACAATAAATCGCAAAAGCATGTTATTATAGTAATAAGGTCGCGTCCTTGAGTGTGGTATACTGAAATTTAAGCGTCTACCATTTCTCAAAAGGAAGTGGAAATACTATAGCTCTGAGAAGATGGAGGTAAAATACCATTGTTTGTACGAGCATGCCTTTGACAAGAAATCCATGGTCTTGGTTTAGCATGGGAATTATTTTATTCACGGGCATCAGCAATCTCAAAATCCAAGGATTGCATTTGAATCTTTCTGCCCTCCACAGCTTGTGCTAATGCTACCTTCTGTCAAAATATTTTGGTCAAAAAACCTAATTATTAACAAAGTTTTAACAATCAATAGAAAAGTATTTTGAACAGTGTTCACATTACCTTGATATTGTATACACACTGTATTTTATTCCACAACAGTTATCATTTATTTCTATATCCCAAACATTAACCATCATTGAATTAAAAAAAAAATCCTAATTCATTTTATGAAAATATCATTATAATACAGACCATAAGCACGAGAAAAAAATGCCCATGTTTTCTGAAATTTAATAACAAGTCCATGTCATAAACATATCCCGAGACCTGAGCCAAACAAAGAATCAGGCCTGCAAATCGTTGCCACACTCTATAATCATGTTTTCTTAAAGTCTTAAAACATTTTAGAAAAGTAAAATATAATGAACACAATTTATGTTGTTACCCCTAGAATTTTTTTTAAAAAAAGAAAATTATAATTTGTGAAATGCAATAGACGAGAGCTTGGTTCGAAAATGAAAGGGGTTGAGGAGGTGAAGATCTCATCTAGTCATCCCAAAGAAAGAGAAAAACGTGTCAACATTAAGCCAAAGGTTATAAAAGTAAGTACACTATTTTTAAGAAAAAGACAAAAAATTAAATATGAAGGAAATTGGGGGCAATACATGTAATTCACTATTGTGTGAATAGTAAATAAAGTGTGAAGCTTTATAAGTGAAGTGGAAATACTGTAGCTCTGAGAAGATGGAGGTAAAACACCGTCGTTTGTACGAGCATGCCTTTGAGAAGAAATCCATGGTCTTGCTTTAGCATGGGAATTATTTTTTTCACGGGAATCAGCAATCTCAAAATCCAAGGATTGCATTTGAATCTTGTTGTCCTCCACATATTGTTCTAATGCTACCTTCTGCCAAAATATTTTGGTCAAGAAACCTAATTATTAACAAAGTTTTAACAATCAATGGAAAAATATTTTGAACAGTGTTCACATTACCTTGATATTGTATACACACTGTATTTTATTACACATCAATTATCATTTATTTCTATGTCCCAAACATTAACCATCATTGAATTAAAAAAAACTCCTAAATCACCGTATGAAAATATCATTGTAATACAGAGCATAAGCACGAGAAAAACATTGTCATGGTTTTCTGAAATTTAATAACAAGTCCATGCCATAACATATACAGAGACCTGAGCCAAACAAAGAATCAGGCCTGCAAATCGTAGCCACACCCTATAATCATGTTTTCTTAAAGTCTTAAAACATTTTAGAAAAGTCAAATATAATAAACACGGTTTATGTTGTTACCCCTAGAATTTTTTTAAAGAAAAAAAGAAAATTATAATTTGTGAAATGCAATAGAGAGAGCTTGGTTCGAAAATGAAAGGGGTTGAGGAGGTGAAGATCTCATCTAGTCATCCCAAAGAAAGAGAAAAACGTGTCAATATTAAGCCAAAGGTTATAAACATAAGTATACTATTTTTAAGAAAAAGACAAAAAATTAAATATGAAGGAAATTGGGGGCAATACAGGTAATTCACTATTGTGTGAATAGTAATTAAAGTGTGAAGCTTTATAAGTGTTAGGATTCGAAAAGCTTAATTATTAATTTAGGCAAATTATTAAATTCTTTCTTGAACTTAATCTATGTGAATACTTATTGAATTGTGTTATAAATTGTGATTATATACCACGTATTTATAGGGTGAAAATAACGGAATTAGAATTCTACTAGGATTCCAATAACTAAATCCATTAGGATTCTAGTTAAATTATATCTTTAGAATTTAATGTTTAATCAAACACTTACGTATTTCAGATTTAACAAATTATCTAATTTGAGTAGAATTAGGAAAACGAGATTTACTTCTCAAGGAAGTAACCTAGCCGGACAAGGCAACGCGTGACCCTTGAGCCCACGCTGCCGTGCAGGCCGCAGCCAAGCAGCGCATCCCGCAGCTTGCTGCTCGCAAGCCCACGGGGCTGGCTTGCTGCTCGCTGGCCCATGGGCGCTGGCTTGCTGCTCGGCCCAGTTGCTCGGTGCGCAAGCGGGCTTGCTGGGCGCTGGGCCTGGCTTCGTATTGGGCCTTGCGTCTAGCAAGCTCGTCCGTCGATCGTTTCGTATGTCGCGCTTTTGATTCGTTTTCTGATTCCGGAATTCATTTCCGATTCGAACAAATATTTAATATTTCCGATTCCGGAATTTATTTTCGATTGGAACAAATATTTATTATTTCCGATTCCGGAATTCATTTCCGATTCGGACAATATTTCCGATTCCAGAAATATTTCCGTTTCCGGCAATATTTCCGATTCCGGCAATATTTCTATTTCCGACAAATTTTTCGATACGTACCATGTTTCCGGTTCCGGCAACATCTACGACTTGGAAAATATTTATATTTCCGTCACGATCCATATTTCCGTTTCCGGCAATATCATCATTTTCGAAGTATTCTTTATTTTGCCTTTTGGCGATATCAGCTCCCACTGAAACCGAGATCCTGAAGGAAATAATGCCCTTAGTCCAAGTATGCATTCTATGTTAAGTCTAATAAGTGCGGTTCAGTATTAATTAACAAGTTAATAATTCAGTGAGATCAAGTGAGCTGAATGCCTAGCTAGAGGCCGCTTCAGTTCAAGTGGAATTAATGATATTAATCCACAGCTTACTCTTGACTGAACCCGTAGGGTCACACAAATAGTACGTAAACGGATCAAGTATTTAATGGCATTAAATACTCCATCTATGGATATTCGGAATCGACGGATCTTGGTTTCAGTGGGAGCTGAGATCGTCACAGGCAAGAAATGAATACTCCGGAGACGATGATATTGCCGGAAACAGAAATATGGATCGTATCGGAAATATAAATATTATCCAAGTCGTAGATGTTGCCGGAAACGGAAACATGGTACGTATCGGAAAATATTATCGGAAATGGAAATATTGCCGGAATCGGAAATATTACCGGAAACGGAAATATTGTCAGAATCGGAAATATTATCGGAATCGGAAAATAATTCCGGAAACGGAAATATTAAATATTTGTTGGAAACGGAAATTAATTCCGGAATCGGAAATATTAAATATTGTTCGTATCGGAAATGAATTCCGGAATCGGGAAATTAATCGGAAGCGTATCGTACGAATTAGCATCGGACCAGGCCTGCCAGACGAAGCCCAGCACGAAGCTGGGCCATCGCCCAGCAAGCCAGCGCGCCACAACGCACCAGCCAAGGCTGCGCCAGGCCCACCGCAAGGCAGGCCCAGCGCGCGCCAAGGCTGCGGCAGCGTGTGGGCCTCGTGGCAATGGGCTGCGAGCTCGCGGGCTGCGCGCGCGCGCATGGCGCCCCTCGTGGGCTGTTGTGCGTGCGTGTGTGTGTTTGTGTGCTATACGAATCCTAAAGCTATCAGGTTTCGACATATGATTAAATTCCTAAACCTAAAAGGATGAATTAATTAAATAAGAATTCTATTAGGATTCTAGTTTAATTAATTCGTATCCTAATAGGATTACAATTCCTTTTCCATACCTCTATAAATAAGGGCCTAGGGTCATTATTTGTACAGACGATTCAAGTATTCAAAGTGATTTTTGAGAGCAAAAATTCAGTCATACAATTGCCTACAATAGCCGAAAATTCTAAGTACCTTAAGGGCGATTCTAGTTGGTCAAGCTTAAGGCGGATCCGGACGTGCTGTGGACTATCTACGGAGGGACGACATTTGGAGTCCTAAAGACTTGTTCTTGTTCGGTTCGGGCGCAGCTAGGGAAGGCACGCAACAAAGTGTATGCATCTAAACTATGCTAAATGATTATGTGTAAATAATATGCTTTCCTGGCTTTATGGTTTTTCCGCATGATTTATGAATTGTCATATGTATCATAACCTAACAGTGGTATCACGAGCCTCTTATTATTTTCATAATCTAAATTGCATAAACATGGTTAAATATTACAAATTTGCAAGAATTAAAAGGGGTGATAAATTTTCGTAATTGTTAATTAATTGCAAATTGCGTTTATTTAATTATACGTACGCAGTTTTTCGGCAGTTTCTTCGTTACTCATCCAAATCGAGTGATTTTTGTGTCAATTCCGCATGTAAAAGGCATTCTAAAATTTTCAAATTCTCAAATTCGAAGCCTAACTATGACTTTTCGGAGGTTTTAGTTTTTCGAATGCAAAATTTAATAAATTGAAGATGTTCAATTAAATATTTGCGATTCTTGTTGATAAATCTTGAATTTTTGATTGACCTACTGTATATGTTTAACAAGTTTGAATGGGTAGCCTTGTTAATTATGCAATCTAATTTGTAATTATGATTAATTTGTTGAAAATTGGAATAATTTAGAATTAATTTGATTTTCATAATTAATTATAATTTAATTAGATACCTATGATTAAAAACCACCATAAAAATTGTAAATTTATGTTAAATTTTAAATTTTTATGACCTAGACTTGAATCCATGTTAATCGGAAATCAATTAAATAATAAATTTTCGATTTTTCGCCCTAAAATTATGAAATTAATATTATTTATTAATTTGTCACTAATTTTGAATATAAATTTTTAATTTTTTATGCGACTCGCTCATATAACTTGCACGCACAAAGCAATGGACGCTATGTGTTACCCTTAAGGGGTGTTGTATAGTGCGGGCATGCGACGACGAGCAAGGGAGCTCGTCGCCCATGCGGTACGAATGCAGCGAGCAAGGGCATGGTGCACGAGCACAAGGCAGCAGCCCTGCCTTGTGTCGTGGGCTGTGAGCAATGGGCGTGTGGGCAGGGGCGAGAGCAAGGCACGAGCAGTCGCGTGTGGGCAGCACGCGTGCTGCGCCACAGCGCGCACTGCCTCGCGCAAGCATGCGGAGCCTCGCGCGCAGCGAGCGCAAGCTCGCGTGCCACGAGCGCTACGCACAGCGTCGATGGCTCGCGCGCAGCGAGCGCCAGCTCGCATACTGCTGCCTCGTGCGATGAGCGCAAGCTCGCGTGCGGGAAAGGCAGGCGCGTAGCGAGCGATGGCTCGCATGGATCGAGCGCTGGCAAGCGCGCGCAGCGAGCGATGGCTCGCATGGATCGAGCGCTGGCAAGCGAGCGCAGCGAGCGATGGCTCGCGTGCATCGAGCGCTGGCGCGCGCAGCGAGCACCAGCTCGCGTGATGCCTTGCGATGGTGAGCAGCAGCGATGCGACGCAGCGCATGGGCTGTGCGCACATGGCCAGCGATGGCTGTGAGCGTGTGGCCCATGGGCGTGCGTTGCGTGGGATTGTTGCGTTGCGATTAGATCGTTTTGAAATTTTAATTTGAAATTTTCAGTTTACCTAATTTTAATTAATTTTAAAATTAATAATTTAAATTATTTTCTTGGATTTTAATTTTGAATATTGTAATTATAATAAATTTTATTTATTCTAATTATTTTACTAAAATTAAAATCATGAATTAATTTAAATACGACTGAAATTAAATTAAATTTATGGATTCAATTATAAATTTATATGAGCTTTAAATTTTAATTAAATTTGTATGTTTCCGGTTAGACTAGAAATACATTTTTATGTTTAAAATTAGTAAAGCATATGAATTTATTGGTTTAAGTGGGAGCCCTTTTAGTCATATACTCTTGATTAGGTCTACAAATCCTTAAGGTTAAAACAACTTGATTAGAATTAATAAGGACTGAATAATTTGTAGATTATTGGTGCCCTTGATTAATTGATGCAAATGTTTATGTGATGCATAATGTGTTTTATTAACCAGCTATGTGGGCCATTCATGATAATGAATGGGTGAATGGTATATATTGTATATGTACTGTTTTGTAGGTTATGAAGTGACTAGTATGGCCCAAATAGGATAGAAAATATGGTCTGCGTACCATTAATTTGAATGTAATTGGTCTAAAGTACCAAAGTTGTTTTTCAATTCAAATATGGTCTGCGTACCATCAAATAGTTGTAATTAGTTTTAATTATAGCTTATCCTATTTGAAGAAAATGGTGCCTCCCACGGAGATTTTCAAGACGGACTTTGAAGTTAAAGCTTCAAGATAAAGTCGGGCCATACTAGATCACATTTATGTTATGCATGTTTTAAGTTATTTATTGCTTTTAAATATGTCTTAAAATGCATGAGATCAAAAGCTTGATTATGTTGCATGATTAAGGATTTTAGTTCACTTAAAATCTAACCAACATAGTAAGAGCCTTAAGTTCCAAACTTAAAAATTGAGTTAAAAGGTGCCATGCCAAAATATACACTTGCTTGGATATCCTTTACATCAATCTAGTAATAGTTTTCGCTCAGCGAGGTGTTACTTATTGGTCCTAAAGGGGCAAGGTACACAAATAATTGTGAGTACATGTTAGTTTTGGTGAAACTCAACGATATAAGTAAGGAGTCCTTTTATGTCGTGGCAAAATCGATAGGTTTACCTAATAAGTTATTAGACGTACCTATCAACCAAGAATAGTTTCTAGACTATTAGCAAAAGGCTTTTGCTTACCTAAGATGTTTTAGGATTAAGTCGACAAACTGTGCTTAGTTCTTCAATGATTTTAGGATCTTGGAATCATTTTATTCACACCTGCCGGAACACATAACTTGAATAAAATGCTTAATGAACATTGAATTATGCATGTATGCTAGAATTTAAGTTTATTAAGAGAAACTGTGAATGGTTATTTATTTGTTTATTCTTTTCAATTGTAGTTTTAAATATGGCAAACAACAATTCATTCAACATTCGATCAATTCTCGAAAAGGAGAAGTTGAACGGGAAAAACTTCCTTGACTGGCAAAGGAACTTGCAAATAGTTCTTATGCAGGAAGAAAAGGAGTATGTCCTAGAAGAGGCGATGCCCGAAGCCGCAGGCGACGGGGTCACTCAGGCAGCCCTCAATCGTTGGATGGATGCCATCAAGGATGTGAAATGTCTATTGCTCGCCACCATGAGTGCAGATCTGCAGAAAACGTTCATCAACTCAGATGCTTTCACAATCATCAGTGAGTTGAAGAACATGTTCCAAGATCTGGCTCGAGTCGAAAGATTCGAGACTCATAGGCAAATTCTTGAGACCAAGCTTAAGAAAGGCGAGCCCGTAAGTCCACATGTTCTCAAAATGATTGGACTCATTGAGAATATGAGTCGGCTGGATCAGCAATTTTCTCAGGAAATGGCTATAGACACCATCCTCCATTCTCTTCATAGCGGGTATGATCAGTTCAAACTGAACTACAGTATGAATAGTCTGGACAAAACGCTCACTGAGCTTCACGGTATGCTGAAGACCGCTGAAAAGACGCTCAAAAGTGATAAGCAGGATGTGCTTATGGTGCGTGGGGGCAAGTTCAAGAAATCTGGAAAGAAGAGGAATGCTAAGAAAGGTGGCAAGAAGGCCAGCCCAACTAAGCAAACTGGCGCCAAATCTGTACAGAGGAAGGTTAGTCAACCCACTTCTGAATCCGAATGCTTCTACTGCAAGAAGAAGGGGCATTGGAAGAGAGATTGCTTGAAGCTAAAGGAAGATCAGAAGAACGGAATAGTCGTTCCATCTTCAGGTATTTTCGTTATAGACTGTATACTTGCTAATTCAACTTCTTGGGTATTAGATACAGGTTGTGGCTCACACTTATGTTCCAATCCACAGGGACTAAGAAGAAGTAGAAAGTTAAGCAAGGGTGAAGTCGACCTACGAGTGGGAAATGGAGCACGGATTGCTGCATTAGCTGTAGGAACTTATTATTTGTCGTTGCCCTCCGGGCTAGTTTTGGAACTGGAAGAGTGTTTCCATGTTCCAAGTCTTACTAAAAACATCATTTCAGTTTCTTGCTTAGATGCTAAGGGATTTTCCTTTTTAATAAAAGACAATAGTTGTTCGTTTTATTTTAAAGAGATGTTTTATGGATCTGCTAGATTAGTCAATGGACTTTATTTATTAGATCACGACAAACAAGTATATAACATAAATACCAAAAAGGCGAAAAAGGATGATTCAGATCTCACCTATTTGTGGCATTGTCGATTAGGCCATATAAACTTGAAACGCTTAGAAAGACTTCAAAAGGAAGGAATTCTAGAACCATTTGACTTAGAGGATTATGGTAAATGCGAATCATGTTTACTTGGCAAAATGACAAAGCAACCTTTCTCTAAAGTAGGAGAAAGAGCAAATGAACTATTGGGTTTAATCCATACAGATGTATGTGGACCAATGAGTACAAATGCTAGAGGTGGTTTCAGCTACTTTATCACTTTCACTGATGACTTCAGTAGATATGGTTATGTCTACCTAATGAAGCATAAGTCTGAATCCTTTGACAAATTCAAGGAATTTCAGAGTGAAGTAGAGAATCAATTAGGCAAGAAGATTAAGGCACTGCGATCTGACAGAGGCGGTGAATATCTGAGCTATTAATTTGATGACCATCTGAAAGAATGTGGAATTCTATCAGAATTGACTCCTCCTGGAACACCACAATGGAACGGTGTGTCGGAACGGAGGAACAGAACCTTGCTAGACATGGTCAGGTCAATGATGGGTCAGGCCAAACTTCCATTAGAATTTTGGGGACATGCACTAAATACAGCTGCACTCACTATAAATAGAGCTCCGTCTAAAGCTGTCGAAAAGACTCCATATGAGTTATGGTTTGGAAAGCCTCCAAATGTGTCTTTTCTTAAGATTTGGGGATGTGAAGTATACGTCAAACGATTAATTTCAGACAAACTTCATCCAAAATGTGACAAATGTATCCTTGTGGGCTATCCAAAGGAAACAAAGGGGTATTACTTCTACAATACATCTGAGAACAAGGTGTTTATTGCTCGAGATGGTGTCTTTTTGGAGAAAGATCACATTTCCAAAATGACAAGTGGGAGAAAAGTAGACCTCGAAGAAATTCGAGTCGAACAACAAACTCTAGAGAATGCTCAAGATGACATTCAGGATGAAACTCAGAGATCTTTAGAAGAATCTGGTGAGAATCATGGTCAATCTAGAAATGTTACCCCGCGTAGATCGCAAAGATATAGATCTCAACCGGAAAGGTACTTAGGTATTTTGACGAACGAGAGCTATGACGTTCTATTACTTGAAAGTGATGAACCTGCGACTTACAAACAAGCTATGACGAGCCCTAGCCCCAAGCAATGGCAAGAATCCATGCAATCTGAATTAGACTCCATGTCTGAAAACCAAGTATGGGATTTGGTCGATTTGCCAGATGGCTACCAAGCCATTGGAAGCAAATGGGTTTTCAAACTGAAAAAGGACAAGGATGGGAAACTTGAAGTTTTCAAAGCTAGATTGGTTGCAAAAGGTTACAGGCAAGTCCACGGTGTGGATTACGATGAAACATTTTCACCAGTTGCAATGCTAAAGTCTATTCGGATAATGTTAGCAATCGCTGCATATTACAATTACGAAATATGGCAGATGGATGTCAAAACTGCTTTCTTAAACGGCGTTTTAACAGAAACTGTGTTTATGACACAGCCTGAAGGTTTTGAGGATCCAAAGAATGCTAAAAAGGTATGCAAGCTAAAGAAGTCAATCTACGGATTGAAGCAGGCATCCAGGAGCTGGAATATACGTTTTGATGAAGCAGTCAGTGACTTTGGTTTCATCAAGAACACAGACGAATCTTGTGTATACAAGAAGGTCAGTGGGAGCAAAATTGCTTTCCTAGTATTATATGTCGACGACATATTACTTATCGGAAATGATATTCCTATGTTGAACTCTGTCAAGATTTGGCTTGGGAAATGTTTTTCGATGAAAGATCTAGGAGAAGCACAGTACATATTGGGCATCAAAGTTTACAGAGATAGATCTAAAAAGATGATTGGACTTAGTCAAAGCACTTATATCAATAAGGTGCTTGATAGGTTCAAGATGGCAGACTCCAAGCGAGGCTACCTACCCATGTCTCATGGAATAACTCTAAGCAAGACTCAGTGCCCAAAAACACTTGATGAGCGTAGACGAATGAATGGGATTCCATATGCATCATTGATTGGTTCAATAATGTATGCTATGATATGTACACGCCCGGATTTTGCGTACGCACTCAGTGCTACGAGCAGATACCAGTCAGACCCAGGAGAGGCGCATTGGACTGCTGCCAAGAATATTTTGAAGTACCTAAAAAGGCACAAAGATGACTTCCTGGTCTATGGTGGAGATGATGAATTAATTGTTAAAGGCTATACGGACGCAAGTTTCCAAACCGACAAAGATGATTTCAGATCACAGTCAGGGTTTTTCTTCTGCCTCAACAGAGGTGCAGTAAGCTGGAAAAGTGCTAAGCAAAGCACCATTGCGGATTCTACAACTGAAGCGGAGTACATTGCTGCACATGAAGCAGCAAAGGAAGCTATATGGCTAAGGAAGTTCATAGGTGAACTTGATGTAGTCCTCTCCATTAAAGGACCAATAGCCCTGTATTGTGATAATAACGGAGCTATTGCACAGGCAAAGGAGCCTAGACACCACCAGAGAGTCAAGCATGTACTTCGTAGATTTCATCTTCCACGAGAGTTCGTTGAAAGAAAAGAAGTCGAGATAAACAAGATTGGAACTGATGACAACATATCAGATCCATTGACTAAACCTCTGCCGCAGGCGAAGCACAACTCGCACACTGCAACTATGGGAATCAAGCATATTGGAGAATGGCTTTGATATCCCTGTTTAATGTTTTAAAGTTTTAGAGTTTAAATCTTTGTAAAACATTATTGGTTAATCATTCACAATAAATGAAAAGAATTCATTTTTCCATTTAATTTGTGGTGACTAGTAGTTCTGTTTAGAATGCATAGAAAACGTTAGACGATTAGAATGCAAGATGACTAGTAGTTCTGTTTCTTAAACTATGTGGACATGGCAATGTCATAATCATTTGCATACATACTTACTTTGGGAAGACTAGTATCGGACAAGACCTATGAAACTTTACTGTAAGAGATGAAAATCTGTCATAAGTAAATTTCATTAAAATTATTAGACACTAAATCCTCAATACCTGAGTGATTTGAGATTACTTGTTTGAGAACTGGTTGCTTTGACGTTGACCAACCGTCGCACCGTAAAAGGAGGCTATAAAGGCAACGCTCAGGTAATCACCTATCAAACGAAGTCTAATCTCAAGATCGCAAGATTGGGATTGTCCTCCCATAAATCGGGATGAGATGCTTAAAAGTTGTACAAGGCCACTCGGAGAGCTAGAAACTGTGAAATGTATGGCCGTGCTCGGATGAATCATAGGCTATGATTATCTGTTTATTTGATCAGTTGAACTCTGAAACCGAGGAACACCTCTGGACATAATAAGGATGACAACTCTTACCTTATGTTCAAGAGCAAGCATCGAGCGACAAAGGAATTAGGAAATGCACACTTGTCCCTAAGGACAAGTGGGAGACTGAAGGAAATAATGCCCTTGGTCCAAGTATGCATTCTATGTTAAGTCTAATAAGTGCGGTTCAGTATTAATCAACAAGTTAATAATTCAGTGAGATCAAGTGAGCTGAATGCCTAGCTAGAGGCCGCTTCAGTTCAAGTGGAATTAATGATATTAATCCACGGCTTACTCTTGACTGAACCCGTAGGGTCACACAAATAGTACGTAAACGGATCAAGTATTTAATGGCATTAAATACTCCATCTATGGATATTCGGAATCGGCGGATCTTGGTTTCAGTGGGAGCTGAGATCGTCACAGGCAAGAAATGAATACTCCGGAAACGATGATATTGCCGGAAACGGAAATATGGATCGTATCGGAAATATAAATATTATCCAAGTCGTAGATGTTGCCGGAAACGGAAACATGGTACGTATCGGAAAATATTATCGGAAATGGAAATATTGCCGGAATCGGAAATATTGCCGGAAACGGAAATATTGTCAGAATCGGAAATATTATAGGAATCGGAAAATAATTCCGAAAACGGAAATATTAAATATTTGTTCGAAACGGAAATTAATTCCGGAATCGGAAATATTAAATATTATTCGTATCGGAAATGAATTCCGGAATCGGGAAATTAATCGGAAGCGTATCGTACGAATTAGCATCGGACGAGGCCTGCCAGACGAAGGCCCAGCACGAAGCCGGGCCATCGCCCAGCAAGCCAGCGCGCCACAACGCACCATCCAAGGCTGCGCTAGGCCCACCGCAAGGCAGGCCCAGCGCGCGCCAAGGCTGCGGCAGCGTGTGGGCCTCGTGGCAATGGGCTGCGAGCTCGCGGGCTGCGCGCGCGCGCATGGCGCCCCTCGTGGGTTGTTGTGCGTGCGTGTGTGTGTTTGTGTGCTATACGAATCCTAAAGCTATCAGGTTTCGACATATGATTAAATTCCTAAACCTAAAAGGATGAATTAATTAAATAAGAATTCTATTAGGATTCTAGTTTAATTAATTCGTATCCTAATAGGATTACAATTCCTTTTCCATACCTCTATAAATAAGGGCCTAGGGTCATTATTTGTACAGACGATTCAAGTATTCAAAGTAATTTTTGAGAGCAAAAATTCAGTCACACAATTGCCTACAATAGCCGAAAATTCTAAGTACCTTAAGGGCGATTCTAGTTGGTCAAGCTTAAGGCGGATCCGGACGTGCTGTGGACTATCTACGGAGGGACGACATTTGGAGTCCTAAAGACTTGTTCTTGTTCGGTTCAGGCGCAGCTAAGGAAGGCACGCAACAAAGTGTATGCATCTAAACTATGCTAAATGATTATGTGTAAATAATATGCTTTCCTGGCTTTATGGTTTTTCCGCATGATTTATGAATTGTCATATGTATCATAACCTAACAGATCCGTCATTTCCGAATGTTCATAAATAGAGTATTTAATTCACTTAAATACTTGATCCGTTTACGTACTATTTGTGTGACCCTACGGGTTCAGTCAAGAGTAATCTATGGATTAATATTATTAATTCCACTCGAACTGAAGCGGCCTCTAGCGAGGCATACAGCTCACTTGATCTCACTGAATTATTAACTTGTATAATTAATACGTACTGAACCGCATTTATTAGACTTAGCATTGAATGCATACTTGGACCAAGGGCATTATTTCCTTCAGCACATGCCTCGCCCAAGTACCAATTGCGCAGCGCACATGGGTTGCGTGCACAAAGCAGCGCCCAAGGCCCGCGTAGGTGTGGCAGAGTGATGCACCATCGCATCGCACAGCTTCGTGTTGTGCCTGATGCCTGCTCGTAGCTGGCTGCGCGCTGGGCCGTGGCATGAGCAGCGGCATGCGAGCTCCCTTTCTCGTATGCTGCTTCCTTGCCTCGTGCCTTGCGCTATGATGCATCGCTGCCCAATTTTGCTCGACCATCCACACGGCACACACGGCACAGGCCATTGCCTGCCGCGCATGCCTTATTTGATCATTTCCTCGTACCGCATGGGCGACGAGCTCCCTTGCTCGTCGTCGCATGCCCGTACTATGCAACACCCCTTAAGGGATAACACTTAGCTTCTATTGCTTCGTGCATGCAATATTGGTGACCGGTTTTATAAAAACTTAAAAAATTTATATTTTAAATTTAATCGACAAATTAATAAATCATATTAATTTCATTAAATTTGGGCAAAAATCGAAAATTTATTATTCAAATTAATTTCCGATTACATTTATTTGTAGGGATTATAATCTAAGTCATAAAATTTTAAAACATTTCAATTTTAACAAATTTTATGGTGGTTTTTAATCATAGGATCCTAATTAAATTGCCCATTAATTATGAAAATCAAAACAAATTCTAAATTATTCGAAATTCAACAAATTAAGTTGTATAATTAACAAGATTAGGCTTTAAAATTGTTAAACATATACAGTAGGTCAATCATAGATTCAAGATTTACGTATAAGATTCGCAAATATTTAATTGAACATCATAAAAATTACCAATTTTGCATTCGAAAAACTAAAACCTCCGAAACGTCATAGTAAGGCTTCGAATTTGAGAATTCAGGGTTCGGCATCAAATCTATGATTTTTGTCAAAATTTTAAAACGTCGTTTACATGCGATATTCACTGTAAAATTATAAGATTCTGACCATTATTGACAAAACTGCCGAAAAATCCTGCGAATATATAATCAAATAATCGCATGAATTTGCAATTAATTACATAAACGAAATTAATCACCCCTTTAATTCATTGGAAATTTATAAAATTTAATCCATGTTAACTATAATTGATTATGGAATTAATTAGAGGCTCGTGATACCACTGTTAGGTTATGACAAATATAAACAACATATTTCATGCCGAAAAACCATAAAGACAGGAATCCAAATTAATTGCCACATATATAGTCAATTAGCATAATTAGGATACATACAATGTGATGCGTGCCTTCCTAGCTGCTCTCGAACCGAACAAGAACAAGTTTAGGACTCCAAATGTCGCCCCTCCGTAGATATTCCACAGAAAGTTCGGATCCGCCTCAAATTCAATTAACTAGAATATTATCTAAGGTTTTATGTGCACTCGGAAAGCTTATTATTAATTTTAGGCAAATTATTAAATTCTCTCTTGAACTTAATGTATGTGAACACTTATTGAATTTTTTTATAAATTGTGATCATGAACCACATATTTATAGGGTGGACATAACGGAGTTAGAATTCTACTAGGATTCCAATAACTAAATCCATTAGGATTCTAGTTAAATTATATCATTAAAATTTTACGTTTAATCAAACACCTAAGTATTTCAAATTTAACAAAATATCAAATTTGAGTAGAATTAGGAAAACGAGATTACTTCACAAGGAAGTAATCCTAACCGGCCGAGGAATGGCCATGGCACGCAGAGCCCGCCCCTTTGCACAGCCCGCAGCACGCAGGCCCAAGGGCGTTGCTGCTTGCGCGCTGGCCCAAGGGCGCTGGCAGCATGCACGCGGCCCACTAGGCGCTCCTGCTATGCGCGCGGGTGGGCTTGCTGGGCGTTAAGCAAGCTCGTTCGTCGATCGTTTCGTACGTCGCGCTTCCGATTCGTTTTATGATACCGAAATTCGTTTCCGAATCGAATAAATATTTAATATTTCCGATTCCGGAATTTATTTCGATTCGAACAAATATTTAATATTTCCGTTTCCGAAATTATTTTCCGATTCCAATAATATTTCCGATTCTGACAATATTTCCGTTTCCGGCAATATTTCCGACTCCGACAATATTTCTATTTTCGATAATATTTTCCGATACGTACCATGTTTCCGTTTCCGGCAACATCTACAACTTGGATAATATTTATATTTCCGTCATGATCCATATTTCCGTTTCCGGCAATATCATCTTTTCCGGAGCATTCTATATTTTGCCTTTTGACGATTTCAGCTCCGACTGGAACTGAGATCTGTCATTTCCGAATGTTCATAAATGGAGTATTTAATTTACTTAAATACTTGATCCGTTCACGTACTATTTTTGTGACCCTACGGGTTCAGTCAAGAGTATGTTGTGGATTAATGTTTATTAATTCCACTCGAACTGAAGCGGCCTCTAGCTAGGCATACAGCTCACTTAATCTCACTGAATTATTAACTTGTTTAATCAATTAATACTGAACCGCATTTATTAGACTTAGCATTGAATGCATACTTGGACCAAAGGCATTATTTCCTTCAAATGTACATTTTTTCAGATTAATGTACAACTGGTTCTCCTGTAATGTACACCCGCTTTACATGTTCTAGGTGTTCTATCTGATTCTTACTATAAATCAGAATATCATTAAAATAAACCACAACAAAAGAACATGTGAAAGGACGAAGAACTTGATTCATCAACCGCATGAAAGTACTAGGGTGTTTGACAATCCGAAAGGCATCACCAACCACTCATACAATCCATCCTTGCCCTTAAAAGCGGTCTTCCATTTGTCTCCAAGCCTGATTCTGATTTGATGGTATCCACTACGCCAATCTATCTTCGAGAAGTTGGAAATCGATACTTGATAGTTATCTTATTGATGGCCCTGCTATCAACACACATCCTACATTGATTTCCTTTCTTGGGGACTTGAAGGACTGGTACTGCACAAGGACTCATGCTCTCACGGATGAACCCTAGGGCTCATGCGATAATGGGGAAGGTTGGGTAAGCTCGAACCTGGAATCAGGTCGATCTGGTGTTGAATGTCTCGCATAGGAGGCAAGTCATTAGGGAGCTCATCAGCAATCAGTTCTTTGAAATCCTCTAAGATTTCTAGCACTACTCCAGGAATTGGTGTTTCCTCCTTTCCCGCACTCAACAACCCCTTAATCACTACTGGACAAAAATAATCAGATTCCTTGACGACATCATTAAGTTCCTTATCATTATACGTCATTATCAAGAAACTAGACTTCTTCCACCCCGGACTCTTTTCAAAATGCAAAACAGGTGCCATAGCAAATTTATGTGTACCCCAAGCAAACATCCTCACATTATCCCGACCCCGATAAGTAACATCATTATCAAACTACCATGTTCTACCAAGTAAAATATGACAGACATCCATATCAAGAACATCACAAAGTACCACTTCCTTGTAGTGCTTTCCGAAGGAGATATGGACTCTGCAGGACAATGTGACTCAAACTCGGGACCCCTTACTGACCCAACCGAGGGTATTAAACTTCTTATGTGGTTCCGTTTGTAACTTGAAATAATCCACCAGCCTCTGTGAAACTAGATTCTCTGTGCTACCGTTATCCACGATCAGGTTACAAACCTTGTTCTGAATGGAATAGTGAGTCTTGAACATTTTTTTGCGTTGCCCTCTGCAACAAAAAATTAACCTTCTCATCAGACTCCTCTTCCGCAAACTCCACGTCTGCATACTCATCATTCTCTAACTCAGGTTCCTCTCCATCTCCTTCCAAAACAACAGTTAATTACTCTCTGAGATGGGCAAACGTTCAACCTGTGTCCCTTGCAATTACAGCGATAGCACGTGTCTCCACTAGGTTTAGCATTACGGGTTGTTGAACTTTTGGGTAGGTGTAGGGGGGTTTTTTTTCCCGTTCCCTACAATGGGGGGTTTGGCACGCGGCGGTTCGTTTAGAGAACCGTTGAATTGGTTTTGCACCTCGAAGGAGTCGCCACCAAACTTATTTTAGGTCTCGTTTGGGAAGACCGCACAATGACTCTATTTTTGGATAAGGACTTGAATCCTTGAAAAGGATGGGTGAGATCCGGGCTCGGGAACGAAAATGCTTATTCGGCGAGCTTTAGAAATATTCAAGTACGTTGGCACAACATTGTTTCGAAAATAAACCCTAAGATTAGACTATGTGGGTTTGCAAATTAGAAAAAAAAATAAAATTTCTAATTGTACGGTGTTCACTTTGCTTTAAAGACTGATTTAAGGAACCTAAGGCCGGTTTGTCTAAAAATATCTTCGTTAAGCGTGATGTAACCTTTGTATTTTGTTGTATTTAGCATGTTGGTGATGAAAGCGATAAAGCACATAAAGCAACATCACAATACTAAATAAAGTGCGGAATTAGTAAATACAAGACCCCCTAGAAAAGGACTAGGGAGTAGGTCCACATTGCCTAGAAACAGACTAGGCAAGTAAAGGTGCGGAATTGAAATTGCGATATTGAAATTGCGGTATTGAAATTGCGATATTGAAATTGCGGTATTGAAAGTGTGATATTGAAAGTGCGATATTGAAATTTGTACTTGGGCACATGAGATTCGAACGCCAAGCGGCTCCTTAAAAATAAGTGCGCCCGACACGAATTCAAAGCCAAAAATCTCAACTTGGGAGAGGTTGCTCAACCCAAATGTCCTAGATTTTGCATATTGGACTTGAAATTGAAAGCTTGAATATTGAAAGGTTTGAACTTGAAAGGATTGAAACTTTCAACTTGAAATGATTGAAATTTGAAAACTTGAACTTGTATATTGAAATTTGAAGACTTGAACTTGTAAAAAAATGGAGTTTTGAATCTCAAAAGATTAAACCTTTAAATGCTAAAAGGTGTCATCTTTGATTACTCCATGCTTGAAGGTGATTCTAGTTCAAAGAGATGAATGCAAGCAACTTTGAACATCCTTGAATCTTGAAAGTTTGTATTTTGTATTTTGAAAAAGTTTGTATTTTTGAAAAAGCATGTATGATTGTTGCAAGTGGTGTTTTTTATGGCAAAAAACACCAACTTGCTAATCATTTGGAATCAAAATATCATGATTAATTGAAATGGGATTCGGATTTACCTAGTTAAGCTTAGGCTCGAGCTCCCAATTGCTCTTGAATTTAGGACTTTTTGTATGTGTTTTGAAGAGTTTTGAAGTTTGTATTGTGAGGAGTAATGTCGAAATTACGAAGTTATGTGTGTTGTTCCCCCACCCCCATTTTTCGATGGAAATGAGGGGTATTTATAGGAGGGAAATGGTGCAAAACGCCAGCACACGCCAGCGCCTGGCGCCAGGCCAGCGCTGGCCGCTGCTGACGTGGGCTGAATGCCGCCAAAAAGGACGGAAAGATGCCGTCCTTGATTTGTCTTGTATGGGTGTACCTTCGTACGAATAGTAAAATGTTTGGCACATAGTGTTTTCTTCGAGGTTAAGGCTTGAATTTGCGTCTAAAAACAAACCTTTCTCGGGTTTTTGAATTCCGATTTTACGGGACGGGGCCCGGCATGCTCGGTTTTGTGGGTCGGCGCCCGAATTTGACTTGACTTATATGATTTTGAGTGGAAAAGGCCTAGTAAAACCAATGGGATGGTCCACTAATTGAGATTGAACTTGTATTTTGAAATTGGATTTTGGAAATTGTATTTTGTACCAAGTTCCGGGAGGGGAACGGCCTCGGGGATTGGATTTTGGACTTTGGATTTTGGAGGTGTTCTTAGCAATTGGGATTTCCGCCTGGAGTTACTCCAATCGCCTAACAAGGATAATGGTTTCGTCATCATCCCAAAGGGGAGACACAAATTAGGTGTCTATAGAATCCCCCACTTTGACTGAGTGTTCAGTTAGGAAAGCGCAAGTTAAAGTATTTCGAAAGGGACGGAGAATGGTCAAGATGTTCTGCAATCGAGACCACTCTTTGTACGCCGGTACCTGCACAAAACAGGCGTTAGAAAATGGATAGAGTCTACCTCGGTGCGGTTGGTGATGACTCCGATTTGTACTTGTACTTTTCCGCCTTCAGTTCAGGATGGAGCTTGGCATCGAAAATTTGAATTCTTGAATTTTGAACTTCGACACCCGGAGTTAATCCGTTGGGACGTGCTTTGCTGGGGATAAGATCTTTTTACTGGCCCTTAAAATTTTGAACTTTGACTGACTTTCCCGGAGCTTGGGTCCGTTGGGAGTTGGGCGCCTGAGTCGTTGTATTTTTTGGACTTTGTATTCTTGAAATATTCATCTGTTTGTACTTGGAGATACAGGTGTATACCCGTATTTTCGATGGATGGTTCGATGCGACGTTTGATGCTTGGTGCGGAAGACCGTAGCAGCAAAGGGCGTGCAATCGGCAAGGGAGACCGCGCGCGACAGACCTGCGCATGCAGCAGGTCAGCGCTGGGCGCTGGTGCGGTGCCTGGCGCTGGGCAGCACTATATAAGTGCCCCCTTGCCGTGCCATTTTGAGGCACATTCACTTGAAATTTTTGTTTCTTTTCTCTCAAAGGTCGATCAGCTCTCCCCTTGGTCTTGTTCTTGCCTTGTCCATGTAAGTTTTTCATGTTTTTTCTTATGAAATAACTCTAGGATTGCATGTGGTTTTGATTTTCTCGCACTTTGAAATGATGCTTGTATGCTTAAGCTTCTTGAATCTTGTAGAAAACTGTTTGGTAGCCACTTGAACTTGAACTGTTGGAACTTGTACTTTTGAATTTTTGAAGTTGTATCTGCTTCGGCATGGATAGCCTAGGCTTTGATGTAGAGCTTTAATACCTGCTTCGGCCTGGATAGCCTAGGCGTTGGTGTAGAACTTTGAATACCTGCTTCGGCGTGGGTAGCCTAGGCGTTGGTGTAGAACTTGTACCTTGAACTAGAGGTCCACTGGGGATTTTGTTTCGAGTTGAATTTTTTGACTTTGTTTAGGCTAGTATAGGCAGTTTAGAATTTTGACACTTTGTATGCTACTTGATTTAGTATGCCTCGTCACACTCGGAGAAAGCTCGATGAGTCGACTTCTTTGTAGGTGGTATGGCGTCCTTTTGCCAATGCAGTTGTACCTGCCCCAACTGCTCGTGCCCAATTCCTGTATGGGCGGCGGGTTTTGCTTCCAGGGCTGTACCGCCATATGAGGTATCTGGGGGAGCGAGTGTCCCTTCAGCACAGTTCAGGGGATAGACTTGTCCCCAAGGATCCGCCGGAGTCTATGCTGGCGTTGGATGAAGAGTTGGCCCGGCTATATGCGGAGGCTAGGGGCGAGGTTGTTTGCCGCTCTTAGAGGGAGTTTGTACACAGGAAGGGGAGCTATGACGACTTCCTGAGGAGGCTGGCTCCACCAGTACGCTTCGTACTGCCGGTGAGCTTTTGAATCTTGTATTCTTGTAATCTTGTATTCTTGTATTCTTGTATTCTTGTATTGATTGGATGATTGTATGATTGTATGATTGTATGATTGTATGTAGGCGGAGGAGGTTGATCCTGAGGACATTCCTCATGCTGATAGGATCCTCCGCTATGAGAACTGGGACGGGAAAGAGGTGGTGGAGACCATTCCTTGGGCTTCTCTTCCGCACCGGAAATCATATGATGCTGTACCTGAGCATTACGCCCCTGTAAGTACTGTTGCGTTTTTGAAACTGTTTGTAACTTGTATTTGGAAATTGATCTTGAATTTTGTATGCAGGCGCCTCGGGCGAGAGTGCGTCGCTGGATGCTCTTGCTTGATTCTTGGAAGGGGCAGTGCGCCAAGCTGACCCGGAAGCTTTCTGGCCGGAACTGAGAGGTACCTCACTTGATTTTGAAACTTGTATACTGGAAATTCCAACTTGGGAAATTGATTCTTGAAATTGTATCTTGTATAGGAGCGCCGTCGAGACCGTAGGGACTCTGTTGACAGGGAGCCTCAGGCGGAGACGTCCTCGAGACAGGAGGGACCGAGCTTTGAGCTGGGACAGGGGTCCGGTGCTGGTGCTCATCAGAGGCACTCTGATGTTGAGTGGGGAGCTTCCCCTTTTGTACATGTTGATCCCACCAAGCATTCATTCGGAAGTGTTAGCGGTTCACGGCCCTTTGTTCCTCCTCCCGGCTACTACTTCGGAGGAAGTGTTCCTCAGCCTTGGGGTGCAAGTTCATGGGCTTCCTACGCGGAGATGGATAGGATGCGCCAGGCTCGGATGTATGGGTCGTATCCGTATATGCCGATGCCGCCGCCGTACCAGTATTCCTCTCCTCAGCAGGGAGTTCATCCCCCTACTGGCACGCTTCGCATCTCGGAGCAGGATCCTAGTACCCCTGGGACGGAGATGGATCAGGAGCTGGAACGCCTTAGGAGGCGTAATAGGGACAAGGCACCTGTGGTTGACGTCACTGCTGATGATGACTCAGACTGACCCTGCATGGTAGCGAGTTCCAGCTTGCCTGGGTTGATTTTGTATAGGCTAGATGTATTGTACTTGTATGGATTGAAACTTGAATTTTTGTGTTTTTTGTATGGTTTTGAACTTGAATTGGTTTGTAAGATTTGAAGATTGGCTTTTGTATGTTTGAAATTGTATGTGTAGTGTGTGCCTTGAAATTTTGTAGCTATAAGCATGCATGACAATTTTGCGAAAAATTTTGAAAAAGATTTGCCCATTTTTTCGGGTGTATATACCCACTATAAGCCCCCACTTTGACTGAGGTTTTTTGGTTAGGAAAAGCGCAAGTCAAAGTATATTCAAATCTTGCTTATGCATATGCAGACTCGACTTAGGACGCCGATCTAGGACTAGAATGCTTGAATTTTGAAAAATCGACCCGGAATCTGCCCGAAGCGTTGATCCGGACTGCTTGAAATTGCGCGGCTTGAGGCTTTGGGATCTTGAATAATGGAAATTGTACTCTGCTGTCCAAAACACTAAAGAGTGTGTACTCGGAGTCATAAGAGAGGACGGTGGCCTCGTCCTTAGATGCATGCCCCTGCGCCTGGCGCAGGCTTGGCGCCTGGCGCCTGTGAGCTGTCGTGCAAGCCAATTCTTGTATAAATAGGGAGCTTGTTAGATCATTTCTCGCATCAATCCTTCCCTGCTATCATTGCATACTGCTTCCTCTCGAAAAGAAAAGAAAGTATGGCTGTGTCTTTTGAAAGTGCCTTGAACTCGTGGCTTGGTTCGCTAGGCAAGTTGGATAAAAGGGAGCTTGATGGCATGCATCTTGGGGTGCTCGTCTCTTTCCGATTTGTAAAATTGGATTTTCACTTCATTCTTGCTGCTCTGGAGGCTTGGGACCCGAATCATCATGTCTTCCGCTTTGGAAATAATGAGGTATGTCCCCTCCCTGAGGAATTTAGTGCCATATTGGGGTGGCCCTTGATGCTGGAGCCCTGCATGCCTAGTGTTGAAGAACACTTTTTCTTGAACTTTGAAAGGTATTTGGGCCTAAAGCCCCCACTTTTGAGTGCTGTTGTATATGGCAGAGGGGTGGATTTATCCCTCTTTATCACCTACTTTGCTGGGCTTGATGTTCCCAAAGTTTTCCGCTTGAGAGCCTTGAGTTTTTGTATATTTGCTCGCTTTCTCTTTTCGAAGCAGGGGTTTGGCAATGGTGATGCCTCCCTAATTGAGATTGTAGAGCAGTTTGCTAATGGTCGGGACCCAATGCCGCTCGTGATTGGCGAAACATTGATGGGCCTTGACATGCTGAAGTCGGACCCCTCTTCATTGCCGTCAGGAAGTCCGGTATTACTCCAAGAAAGGATCTGGAGCCTTCTCTGTATTTTTGAACTTGTACTTGAATTTTGAATGTTGAATTTTGAAATGTGCTTCTTGTATACTCCCCAAGGTTTGGCTTATGGAGAGGCTCATGTTGGTGGCACCACCGGAGAACATGGCGAGCTATAATAGAAAGGGATTCACTGTGCGTCCCATGGTGTATGGCCGGCTTTCATTGGATGAGTGGAGATGCGCACTCTCTGGGATTGAATCTTGTATAAGGTGGGTAGTTCCTTGGTGGGGAATTGCTGCTATGAAGCATGCCGCTGGTTCTACTGCTTTGAGGGTGCCAAGCCTCACAATGCTAGTCTTCTACTCGCCTGCTCAAGTGATGAGACAATATGGCTTGAAACAGGAGATCCCGGAATGTACTGAAGAGAACCCGAAACCTGTTGCGTTGAATGCGAATCGACTTGAAGTTTGGAGGCGGTATTGGATCGCCAAACCATTCTTGAGTATCCAGTTCCCACCTGAGCCAGCTGCTCTCTCTGCGGGGTACATTGTATGGATGAGAGGCCTAAGCCAGAGGGACATTTCTCTCTCCGGACCAGCTAGAGTCCGAGGTTCTAGAGCTAGACGTCCTGCATCAACTGACTATGAGGAAGGTGACGGGAGTGTGGCACATCCGGTGCTTGACCGTTCGGAATCCAAAGGAGGTTTGTCGTCCTCCCGTCTTGGAAGGCTTGCAAGTTCCTTCTCCCGCCGCTTGGGCAAGGGGAAGATTGATGATTGATTGCGGGAGGAGCCAGGGGATAGTACTCAAGGTGCCAAGACTCAAGAGCATATTCGCCCGACCCTAGATCTTTGTAGGCCAAATGTGTTTGAAATTGTATTTGAAGGAATTGTGTTTAGAATGTGTCTGGAAAATGTGTTTAGAACATGTGTTTATGAAGTGAAAAGGCTTTTGAACTTTGCTTCACTTGATCCTGACTTTGTATTAGCTTTGAAGGCCTTAGGGCGAAATAAAGAGTTGTTGTGTTAAATTCCGCTTGAACATGCTTTGCTTTGAATTGGCACATTTGGAATGACAACAACAACAATTTTGAGTTTTGAAATTTGATTTGATTTTTAGGATGCCCTTAATTGAGGAAATTTTGAATTTTTGGTATTAAAGTGGTTGGGCCTCGAAATGAGGTTGCCTACGTGTCCCGTTAGGGAATCAGGCCGGACGTAGATCTGGCTACCTTACAAGACCTGAATTTGGATTCTTGAATTTGAACAAGGGACTTAGACATAGAACTTCTTGAGTTGATCGAGGTTGGTAAGAGATCTGAATTCTGTTCCGTCGATGTCTGTTAGTTCAACTGCTCCCCCGGAGAGGATCTTCTTGACGATGTATGGGCCTGCCCAGTTGGGTTTGAATTTTCCCCTTGGGTCCATGATGCTTTTGCGAAGGGCTTTCAGGACAAGCTCGCCTTCCTTGATGTTTCGGGTTCTGACCCTTTTGTTGAAATGTCTGGCCACTCGGCGCTGATAGACTTATACATGGTGAGCGGCTTGAAGCCGTCGCTCATCGAGCATGACTAGCTCGTCATATCTTGCTTGTACCCATGCAGCTTCTGGGATTTTGCTTTCTAGGACTATCCTTAGAGAAGGTATCTCCAGTTCGATAGGTTGTACTGCTTCCATTCCATAGACAAATGAGAACGGAGTTGCGCCAGTTGAAGTGCGAATTGAAGTTCGATATCTCCACAATGCGAAATGCAGCTTTTGGGGCTAGTCCTTGTAATTGGTAGTCATTTTCATGATGATGGTCTTGACATTCTTGTTGGCTGCTTCGACTACCCCATTGGTTTGTGGGCGATAAGGTGAAGAGCGATGATGTTGAATTTCCCGGAGCATGGGTCCGTTGGGATTGTTGTATTGAAGATTGTACGGTTGAAGCTTGAAGATGTCTTTAGAACTTGAGCCTTTGGAGTTTGTAACTTGAATTTTGTACTTTGGAATTGTAGATGCCCTGCTTGGCACAACCTTGCTCGGTTAGAGATTATAGAACTTGAATTTTGTACTTTGGAATTGTAGATGCCTTGCTTGGCACAACCTTGCTCGGTTAGAGATTGTAGAACTTGAATTTGTACTTTGGAATTGTAGATGCCTTGCTTGGCACAACCTTGCTCGGTCAGAGATTATAGAACTTGAATTTTGTACTTTGGAATTGTTGATGCCTTGCTTGGCACAACCTTGCTCGGTCAAAGATTATAGAACTTGAATTTTGAATCTAGCTTATACTTGTCGAATGGGTCCTCACATTCTCCTTGGAAATGGGTTCCTTGATCACTGATGGACTTGTGAGGAACACCATATATGCATATAATGTTTTCTTGAATGAACTAGGGCACTTGCTTGGAACCCAATACCTTGAAAGATCTGGAAACTTGGACTCTCGATTAAACCCGGCCTCTAGCTGCTTAGATACCTCTTCTTGAATTTTGAGGGAAACATCCGGTTTCATGCGACGGAGTTTCTGCTTGATCGGTTTTGAACCTGGAATAAGGGGATTGTATGCTGACCGATGCTTGGATCAACCCCTGGCATATCATGATAGGACCATGCAAAGACGTCTACATACTCTGAAAGTAGCTTGATAAGATCGTTTCGCTCTGCTGGAGAAAGAGTTTAAACCAATCTAAACTAGTTTTTAATCACTGCTATTAGAAAGGTTGATTTTTTCTGTTTCCTCAATTATGGGCGTCCTGTTTTCATGATTTTCGATAGCTTTTAGAAATTCAAAGTCAGTTTCTTGTGAAGCAAAGTTGTGTGGATTAGGATTTGATTTTGAATTAGGACTCGAAGAGTAAGTAGAGTTTGAAGTGTTATTGAAATCAGCAATCATTACATCGACTGTTTTGACTTGAAGCTCGGCCTTTAGAGGCTCTTGATTGATGCAAGACTCTAGTTCTAGACACTTAGACTCATTGCTAGACTCAGATCCAGACTCATCCTCTGACTCGGACTCGCTCATCATAGATCCTTCGCCCATAGTAATCTTGAACATTCTGCCATTTGAATTGATTCTTGAGAGGGACTTGAAGCTTGATTTGTAGGAGATGAACTGGTTGCTCGTTCGATGCCGGCTATGAGGGAAGCTAGGGCTGATGGATTTCTTTTCAACCTTTCTCCTCTTCGACGAACCCACATGATTCTTGGACTCCAATTTGGAACACACCAGATAATTTTAGAACTTGGACTTCCCGACACATGATATGATATGCATGCAATGAATGAGACCTAGACTTGACTCTAAGTGTCACTCCGAAGATTCGGAACTTTGGGTTTTGTACTTGTATTCGGGATTTGCAACCCGTTGGAAATGTTTGAGAGGAGCGTTCATTCTTTTGTGAAAGTTGGCTCTTGTACTAGAACTTGGGAAATGTCGAAAGAGAGTATTTCGATCTATTGGAAATTGAACTTATTTGAAGGGGATTTCAACCCGCCCTAGGACATGGAAATTGGGCTTGTACTAGGAAATTGAATTTCCAAGGGAATTTCGACCCATTGGACTTGGAATATTTGAAGGGAATTTCAACCCGATTGAAAGAGATTGATTTTGTATTATTTGAAAGGAATTTCGACCCGTCAATATTTTTGGGGAGTTTCAACCCATTGGACTTGAAATATTTGAAGGGATTTTCAACCCGTGGATTTGAACTTGTATTATTTCTGGGGATTTTCAACCCGTTGGAAATATTTGGAATGGGGTTTGTATTATTTTAGGGGATTTTCAACCCGTCAATATTTTAGGGGGATCTCAACCCATTGGAATTGGAGTATTTGAAGGGAATTTCAACCCATTGGAATTTGTATTATTTCAGGGGATTTTCAACCCGTGGATTTGAACTTGTACTATTTCAGGGGATTTTCAACCCGTGGATTTGGACTTGTATTATTTCAGGGGATTTTCAACCCGTGGATTTGAACTTGTATTATTTCAGGGAATTTTCAACCCGTGGATTTGAACTTGTATTATTTCAGGGGATTTTCAACCCGTGGATTTGGACTTGTATTATTTCAGGGGATTTTCAACCCGTGGATTTGAACTTGTATTATTTCAGGGAATTTTCAACCCGTGGATTTGAACTTGTATTATTTCAGGGGATTTTCAACCCGTGGATTTTGAGTTTGACTTGAAGTTTGAATTTTGAAATGGAAAGGGATACATTTTGTATGTAGAACATGAAGCTTCGTATTTGGAAAATCCGGCATTATGTCGCCGTGGATATTGAATTTAGGAACTTGACAGTCCGACATTATGCCGCCGTGGACTTGGACTGTAGGATTTGAAATTTGAAAGTTTGGAATTTTTGAACTTCGAGCTTGAGGTTTGAAATGCGGAATGGAAAAACGGCATTACGATGGCATGTATTTGGAACTTGAAGTTTTGAGCATAGGACTTGGAATTTGAAAGATCGGCATGGAATTTGAGGTTTGAAAGTTGGAGTTGAAAAGTTGGCATCACGCCGGTCATGAACTTTGGCATTTGAAATTTTGAGGTTTGGAATTGGCAACTTGACTTTGATGCTTGAAGACTTGAATGTTTGAAATAGAAAATCCGACATGACGCTGTTGGATTTGTGGTTTTTGACTTTGAAGTTTGAAGTTTGAAATCTGGACTAGAAAATCCGGCATTAAGGCGTCGTTGGATTGAGTCTTGACTTGGAACTTTAAACTCGAAATTTGGACTAGAGAATCCGGCATTATGGCGTCGTTGGGTTGTGTTTGAAAATTGAAGTTTTGGACTAGAAAGTTTGAATTTGAACTTGAAGCTTGAAGACTAGGAAATCCGGCATTATGACGCCCTTGGATTTGGACTTGAAAATTGAGGTTTTGAACTAGAAAATTTGGATTGAACTTTGAAACTTGGAATTTGGACTAGAAAATCCGGCATTATGACGCCGTTGGATTTGGACTTGACTTGGAGATTTGAGGTTTTGAAAATAGAAAATCCGGCATTATGACGCCGTTGGATTGCATTTTGAACTTGGAACTTGGAATTTTTACTCGAAAATCCGGCATTATGACGCCGTTGGATTGATTTTGAATTTGTAGCTTGGAATTTGGACTCGAAAATCCGGCATTATGACGCCGTTGGATTGAATTTTGAATTTGGCATTTGTTCGTGAGGCGTGTTTAAGGGTTTTGAATCAAATGGAGTGACACTCCTAAAGACCTTAAAATCGGCGATTTAGATGCATGAGGTTTGAATGATGCTCCTAGGGGTTTGGTTTCCTAGTTGGAGGCTAATTGGTTTTGGCAAGCTAGAACTCGAGGTTAGCCATTCACGCGTGCAAAGACGCCCACACAATGCACAAGTAGCACGTTGTCACACTAGTCATGAATATGAATGCGACATGCAAAGTTCTCAACCTAAGGTCGGTCTAAGTTTTTGTATGATGCAAGTGGTCGGCTTTGGGTGTCAAAAAGGTACTCGGCTAAGAGACGGATCCGGCGACAAGCTTTCACGTTCCGCCTAAGGGAAGTGTGTGTCGGCAGACGGCCTCCATACTTTACATAGGGAATGTCAAGCAAATGCCAAGTTTCGGTAGGCGCGAAAATGGTCACACACTTTGGTCGGGAACCGTATGGAGAGTTACCATTTCGTTGCCCCCGGGGCTAGCCCGAATGTAGAACACATCCGTTTGGGCAAAGGTAGAAATTCATTTTGCACAATATGGTTTTCGAAAAATGCATGAAATGCCTAGAAATTGAAATTAAAGTCGTACTTGGATTTGTATTTGTAAAGCCCGTTTTTCGGCACTCGTTCACGAGGCTTGGGAGCGTCCTTCTAGATGCAAAAACAGACTAACTCTCAACACGAAAAGTTGAGCAAAAGTGGGTAACAAGCCACTGTGAGCCATTGTCCTGGATGCAGGCAGCGGCGTTGGGCGCAGGGGCTGCGCCTGGCGCCAATGCTGGCATCCAGTACTTCGACAGATCAGTGGCTGGTTGCTCGAAATCTGCTCTCGTTTTCGAAATTGAAATTAGAAGATTCCCCAGCGGAGTCGCCAATTTACTGTAGGGGGGTTTTTTTCCCGTTCCCTACAATGGGGGAATTGGCACGCGGCGGTTCATTTAGAGAACCGTTGAATCGTTTTTGCACCTCGAAGGAGTCGCCACCAAACTTATTTTAGGTCTCGTTTGGGAAGACCGCACAATGACTCTATTTTTGGATAAGGCCTTGAATCCTTGAAACGGATGGGTGAGATCCGGGCTCGGGAACGAAAATGCTTATTCGGCGAGCTTTAGAAATATTCAAGTACGTTGGCACAACATTGTTTCGAAAATAAACCCTAAGATTAGACTATGTGGGTTTGCAAATTAGAATAAAATAGAATTTCTAATTGTACGGTGGTCACTTTACTTTAAAGATTGATTTAAGGAACCTAAGGCCGGTTTGTCTAAAAATATCTTCGTTAAGCGTGATGTAACCTTTGTATTTTGTTGTATTTAGCATGTTGGTGATGAAAGCGATAAAGCACATAAAGCAACATCACAATACTAAATAAAGTGAGGAATTAGTAAATACAAGACCCCCTAGAAAAGGACTAGGGAGTAGGTCCACATTGCCTAGAAACGGACTAGGCAAGTAAAGCTACGGAATTGAAATTGCGATATTGAAATTGCGGTATTGAAATTGCGATATTGAAATTGCGGTATTGAAAGTGCGATATTGAAAGTGCGATATTGAAAGTGCGATATTGAAATTTGTACTTGGGCACATGAGATTCGAACGCCAAGCGGCTCCTTAAAAATAAGTGCGCCCGACACGAATTTAAAGCCAAAAATCTCAACTTGGGAGAGGTTGCTCAACCCAAATGTCCTAGATTTTGCATATTGGACTTGAAATTGAAAGCTTGAATATTGAAAGGTTTGAACTTGAAAGGATTGAAACTTTGAACTTGAAATGATTGAAATTTGAAAACTTGAACTTGTATATTGAAATTTGAAGACTTGAACTTGTAAAAAATGGAGTTTTGAATCTCGAAAGATTAAACCTTTAAATGCTAAAAGGTGTCATCTTTGATTACTCCATGCTTGAAGGTGATTCTAGTTCAAAGAGATGAATGCAAGCAACTTTGAACATCCTTGAATCTTGAAAGTTTGTATTTTGTATTTTGAAAAAGTTTGTATTTTTTAAAAAGCATGTATGATTGTTGCAAGTGGTGTTTTTTATGGCAAAAAACACCAACTTGCTAATCATTTGGAATCAAAATAGCATGATTAATTGAAATGGGATTCGGATTTACCTAGTTAAGCTTAGGCTCGAGCTCCCAATTGCTCTTGAATTTAGGACTTTTTGTATGTGTTTTGAAGAGTTTTGAAGTTTGTATAGTGAGGAGTAATGTCGAAATTACGACGTTATGTGTGTTGTCCCCCCCCCCTTTTTCGATGGAAATGAGGGGTATTTATAGGAGGGAAATGGTGCAAAACGCCAGCACACGCCAGCGCCTGGCGCCAGGCCAGCGCTGGGCGCTGCTGACGTGGGCTGAATGCCGCCAAAAAGGACGGAAAGATGCCGTCCTTGATTTGTCTTGTATGGGTGTACCTTCGTACGAATAGTACAATGTTTGGCACGTAGTGTTTTCTTCGAGGTTAAGGCTTGAATTTGCGTCTAAAAACAAACCTTTCTCGGGTTTTTGAATTCCGGTTTTACGGGACGGGGCCCGGCATGCTCGGTTTTGTGGGTCGGCTCCCGAATTTGACTTGCCTTATATGATTTTGAGTGGAAAAGGCCTAGTAAATCCAATGGGATGGTCCACTAATTGAGATTGAACTTGGATTTTGAAATTGGATTTTGGAAATTGTATTTTGTACCGAGTTCCGGGAGGGGAACGGCCTCGGGGATTGGATTTTGGACTTTGGATTTTGGAGGTGTTCTTAGCAATTGGGATTTCCGCCTGGAGTTACTCCAATCGCCTAACAAGGATAATGGTTTCGTCATCATCCCAAAGGGGAGACACAAATTAGGTGTCTACAGTAGGTGTCCTACCCTGCTGCGCACTACTGGAACTACCATCCCCCTTGCTTGCAAGGTTGTATTCCTTAGCAGCTACACTCTTCTCCTTATCACCTACGGCCTTAAAGTTATTTTGGGGCGAGTATCTTCTGAAAGATGAGAAATTTTGAGGGGATTTCTCTATCAGTTCTGCTTTCAAGGCCAAACTTGATGCTTCAGCACATACCACACAGTCTGCAAGCCCATCTTCTCTTGCAAGGAACCCTTTAAGCCACTAACGACATACCGAGCCACTTTCTGACTCTCGGATTCTCCCAACTCATTGCGCTCAGAAAAACGCAAGAACTCCGTTTGTATTTTGTCACAGTTCTCTTTCCCTGTTTACACTCAATATACATCTTGTATAAGATCTGCTCATAGTCCTCGGGTAAAAACCGCTCCAGCATCAACTGTTTCATCCTTCGCCAAGTCTTGACTGGCCCCTTCCGTTGCCTCTGCCTTTGCACAACCAACTTATCCCACCAAATAGCAGAAATACTTTTTAATCTAATCGCCACCATCTTAACTTGCTTATTTTCAGGAACTTCCGTGACTTCGAAAAACCTATCAACATCAATCTGCCAATCCAGAAACTCTTCCACCCCCATGGTTCCGTAGAACAATGGGATATAAGCCTTCACCCGATAATCGTGTTTATGATGATTAATTCCATCGTTACTTATTTCTTCCTCGAGGGGTTCTTCTTCTTCGGAACTCGAACTATCAGCAATGATATTACGTCGGTTCCTCTGCGGTGCCCTAGCCGGACTCCCTCTCCTGTTCCTCCGATGATTCACATTATCCTGCACAACGTTCAACTGTGTTGTTAACGCTGTCATCTATTTAGTCAAAGCAGATAGGGCCGTGGTAAAAGCCGCGGTAACCTCCTCAAAATCTGCTCTGGTCACTTGTTCTACCATGGCTAATCAAGATACGACAAGAAACAGGAGAAATCCTGCTTTGATACCACTTGACGCAGTCGGAATTACCAAAGAAAAGCAAGCGCTAATCTTTACAATGAACGAACAGATTTACGAACGATAAATTTGTAAAAACTCCGAATCCACCAGAAAATAGATAAACTATCAGAATTTTATTATCAAAAGAATAGTTGATTTCTAAAGACGAAAATAAAGTGTTTAAATAGTTAACACAAAACCATAATACGAAACGGAATTAAAAACAAAAATCGAAAATAATTAAACTACAGTTTTCGAGCCCTAAACGAACTCGTTGGCTCGTTTTCTTTCGGAAAACATATTCTATTACGCAATCGGACACCGGAGGCTCGACTAGTAGAAATCATTACAGCAATTTTTGGCAATTTGCTAATTCTTTGTCGAATCGTGCAGCCATCCTTCTTATGTCACTTCCGTATCACAATAACCGAGTTTTGTTAGTTTTCCTCATTTGTCGTTGAAAACTGAATGGCGACTCCTAATACTAGTAAAAAGAGGCTAACGCCCACAGTTAGTCTCGTTTTACTCAATATTGATTGGCACACATCCGCGAGGGAAGAGAACTAAAAGAGGCCCTAAACTCGTCTTTTTCCAACCCTCTCACAGTACCCGGTCCGAAAGTTTTGCTACCCAAACTTTGGATATCAGAACTTATCTGTTCGATTCATGCATATCAATCATAGCGTTATTAGTTATCGGATACCCGATCCAATAACATTAGCCATACGAAGTATATGTAATTATTTTTTCTGACACCAAAGTAGTAAGTACGTACTAATCCTTGGGAGGAATTGTGCGTTTGAATCGACAAGAAGATACATATTTCAAGCATGGGGCAACCACAAGTCCAGAAGTAGGAATATCTAACTATATTAAAATAAAATAAAAATTAAAAACGAGCGGGATACTATGGCCGCGAGTCATCCATGTGGAAAATAACAAACAAATACACTATTTAATTCTGACAACGATCTATTATTCAACTAACCCTTTAATAAAAGATTAATAATAATTTATGTAAAATAATTTAATTGTTGTGACCTCCTTTGTTTCTCCTTTAAATGGGGCTTTATTGCAATGGAAAATTCAGTACTATCAAGATTAAAAATCTTACAGTAGCTAGAGATAAGGTTTTGCATCGTAAAACCACAAAAAAATGGCATTACATAATTTAGCTCTTTGTTTAGTTATAGTTTCATGTTTTCTAGTTGTGATTTGTGAGGGTCAGAGCAGTGTACCAGTTGCGCCTGGACTTTCATACACATTTTATTCGACTAGTTGCCCAAATTTGGAATCAATTGTTAGGATTCATCTCCTTCAGGTTCTTGAGAATGATACTACTCAAGCCGCTGGTTTGCTTCGACTTCATTTCCATGATTGCTTTGTTCAGGTATGAATTAATCATTAATGTATCCTCTCGACTTAATTTCTTACAAATTGAACAAAAGTTACGTACACGAGCTAGTATTCATTTGCAAATATCTAGCTATATCAATGCCTTTATGTTATGATCAAGTCTTGACGTGAAAATTGTTCTTCATTTTCGACTGGAAGATATATACATGTATATATGAATTGAGAAATGTTCCTTTAAAACATTATTCATGAATTGTATATTTATGATCATCTACTTAATCAGTATGGTATATTGGTATATATGTGTATATGTTTTGTAAGGGATGTGATGCGTCAGTATTGCTAGATGGATCAACAAGTGGTCCGAGTGAGCAAAATGCACCCCCGAACTTAACATTAAGGCAGGCGGCATTCAAGATCATCAATGATATCCAAACTCTGATTCAAGGCCAGTGTGGCCAAGTTGTGTCATGTGCTGATGTTACTGCCCTTGCTGCTCGCGAGTCTGTTTTGCTGGTATACTGTTTCTATCCCCACGTACATTTTACTTCCATTTTTCTTAAAATTGCAACATTTTAAGTGTTCAAGCTAATAGTACTACGCACAACCATATGTCTATACCAATGATGTCTTGGCCTAGTGGTTAAGACTGAGGGCCTGTGTACAATAGGTCTCAGGTTCGAATCCCCCCGCCCCCATTTGTAATTTATATTACCCTTGTGGCTCATTCGCCTAACTAATCTAACACATTATGATAGAAACTACGCTTTAAATTATAAGACCGAAAAATACCTAAACTACATTAGGACGAGTTAATCTCTGTCCTTATCCATTATGTCTTTTTGAGATTTGTTTTATGAGAAATATTTAAAACGTAATTAGCGTTGACCGCCCACATTAGAATAAATAGGAAACCAATTAGATAGTTACTAAATAACTACCTTTTGATAATATCCTCTTAAAAATAATAATTAATCCTAATTATTGCTCAAGTCTGAATACGATACTGCAAGTCGATCTATGATGGTTTTTCTATATAGTTGGACTAATTTGTGCATCGACAACTTTTGTGTAATACCGCCTTACCGAAAAGATCACTTTGATTGCTTAACTAATTGGTTTCATTGCTTAACTAATTAGTTATAGTGCTTAACTAATTAGTTCCATGACTTAACTAATTGTTTTCAGTGCTTAACTAATTAGTTCCAGTGTTTAACTAATTGTTTCCATTGTTTAACTAATTGGTTTCATAACTTAACTAATTCGTTATATTGTTTAACTTATATGACACCAAGGTGATCTTTTATGTAAGACCGCCTTATATAAAAGTTTGTATTTGCGCATGGATCGAGTACACCTATTCATCTAAGAGTTAGTTGGACGAATTTACTCAATTTGTACATAGTTGGGTCGTTGATTAAGTGGGAAAATAATTCGCCAATAAATATTCAGTTTTTTCTTATAAATTGCACTGCTACTTGGTGAAAATTATTGTTGAAAATTATTGTTCAATGCAAGTTTAGCGTTATTAATTGCTGATAACATTTATTTTTTCAAATTTTTTTTGGCGCGAATGAACCATAAACAATATACATTATAAATGGGTGGTGGGGGAATTCGAACCTGAAACCTATCATACACAGGGCCTGATGGCCTTAGTCCTAATCACCAACTAATCATTGGTTTTACTGATCACTTTTACGATTAGCAAATAAAATGATTTAATGACTTTATATGAACGCACTCAAAAGCTTAAAAGGATTATCATTTTTCATAAGATCGTCAAGCAGGGGTGAAATTAGGGGTGGCTGAGGCCATGGCCTCCCTCATGGTATGGTTTAGAAATACATATGCTTTTAAAAACACATGTCTATCCTAGCTTAGGTGGCAATTTCACTTAGAAAGTTAGAAGTTGGGTTGGGAGGTATAAGGTTCAAATCCTACTACACTTATTTTTTAATTTTATTTTTAATTTACATTGTTATAAAAATTGTATCTTAAATTTTGACCTGCAATATATAATTTATGGTTTCACCCCTATCGTCAAAGGGCACAAAAATAATGGTCTTAAAACCTAAGGGCTATGGGCCTACGGCTATCCTAGCATGTACACAATACAACACAGTAGGTGAAATATATATTGAATATGTGAGAGTATTTGTTGAATTGTTGTACCCTTTTTAGTTTTTAGCATATGGTAAAAATTTCAACAAATATGCGTTCACTTGTCATCTAATTTGTCATGTAATTTGGCAGTCAGGTGGACCATACTACAACATCCCCTTAGGAAGAAGGGATAGTCCAAACTTTGCAACAACAAACGTTACATTAGCCAATCTACCACCACCGACCTTCAACACTAGTCAACTTATAAACTTATTTAGCTCGAAAAACTTGACTACAACCGACCTCGTTGCCCTCTCAGGAGGCCACACCATTGGGATTGGTCATTGCACGTCGTTCACCAATAGACTCTACCCTACCCAAGACTCAAACATGGATAAAACCTTGGCTAACAACCTTAAACTCACATGTCCTGCCTCAAACACTACCAATACTACTAATTTGGACCTTCGTACTCCTAACATTTTCGACAACAAGTACTTCGTTGATCTCATGAACCGTCAAGGCTTATTTACCTCAGATCAAGATTTGTATACCGATTCAAGGACCAAGAGTATTGTCCAAACCTTTGCTGTTAACCAAACATTGTTTTTTCAGAATTTCATAGATGGTATGATCAAAATGGGCCAACTTGGTGTCTTAACCGGCTCACAAGGCCAGATTCGTGCTAATTGTTCCGCAACAAATGCTAATACTATGGCCTTTTGGTCTGTATTCAGGGAACAACAACAACAAGGAACATCGGCCCAGTACTAAATTATAAATTATCATAAACAATGTAATCTTAAATTGCAATTGGAGTTTAAATTAAAGTTGAGTTTGTGTGTTTGTTTTTTCGCTTTCTACATGTGTATTGTATCACTATGCAGAAAAACCTAGGTTCAATAAGATCAATTGCTGTTTGAAATATGTCCACTTGTATTACATTTGACTGTCATTGCTCAAGTATATTACGATATGACTATATTAGTAAAGTTAATACTGGGCTATTTTATGATATCCATCTACTCAATGTTTGATTAGTATTAAAAGTGCCTAGAACTTAAGATTTACATTGCTTTGGTGTATAGCTCTAAGTCAAGCTAGCTTCATTTATTGCTAGCAATATCCGGGTGTACGATGCACCCTTTTACATTTTCTGTTCGTATATGAGTATAAAATGCAAGAGGGAATACCATGGGCATAAACATATCATTTAATTTTCAAAAAGTGTAGTGTATAAATAATAGGACATTATAAGTTGTTGACATGACAAAGACATCTCTAGCTAGATGCATCATACGTGTATCTTCCACGTGTCACATGTCAAACAATGCGTTGGACATGGACAAAATCACTAAATAGTACGAAGTATGAAGAATTCCCTCCGTCTTTAAAAGATTGTTTCATAGCAAACAATTACTTTATTAAGAACTGATTGTAAAATGTGCACATGGTTTAATAAAACGGGCCAATATGGAGAGAGATAGAGAGAAAATAACTGGGAGAGTGTACCATTTAAGGTATTGGGGCTAATTTAAATGGTCATTCCAAAAAGGAATATGCGTAATAATTTTGGGACGAAAGGAGTAGATAAATAAAAATAAGATGGAGAGTTAGTCAAACTCAATTTTACTTGTTAAAAATAAGTAAAAATAAGTAATTAATTTTAACATGATGTTATAAAAAGAACAAGGTCGAATCCATCAGCTGCGTTATTGACGTAAGTCAAACGTTGATTTGCATAGCTAGACTGACTTACTTAAAATAAATATTTGTTTGATCAGTACTACCCCTCTTTCTTAAATTACCTACTTTGTTCATATATACCCAAAGAACATATAGCCAATGAACATATAGTTCAAATCCATAGAACATATAGGTTAAATATTTCACTAGTACATGTACATATATTGAAATCGTTCTCAATGTTCATTAGATTTTCAATAAATGTTCAACAGGGTGCACGCATGCACAATGAGCACTGTGCACCCGGGTGTATAATCCAAATTGCGCCAAATAATTGCGATTTAGAAAAAAAACGGAGGAATTACTTCGTATAACTTTTCACTTATTTTCTCTTACTTTATTTTTTTTTTCTTATATTCACCCACCTTTTTACACAATCTCTCACTTACTTTATCCAAATTATTTTACATCAATGTCACCCACCTTTTACACACTCTATTTTTGTCTTAATATTTGTACAAATTAAATAGTAACTTTAAAGATTATTTAAAATGGAGTGGGTAAAAAGCAAAAAATAACTCCAGGGATTACAAAATATGTACACCGTCCATGTTTCGTACATACATATATACAATTAATTAAATAAGGAAAAGTAGCACTAATATTTTCAGTATATCACTAACATTTTCCGTTTTAATTTGGTAAAAGGCAAAGTATAGAATTCATAATGACCTGCAATTATAGGAAGAAATTATATTTCTGTTTTTATAAATCAAACCTTTCCAAACTGCATGCGAGACCTATTGAATATATTGTCTCCTCAAGTAATTATTCCATTAAACATGCATGATTTTGTCAACCACTTTCTTCATCCTATAAATTTATGTTGAATATAAAAAATAATCTTTATATATCATGCATTTTCTTCAAACCATACACATTTAATTAATTTGTATGATGAAAGTTTGAGTAAATATATTATATATATGGAGAAGTGCAGATCATATCCTAACTATGGAAAATACGAAGTGCAATATGAAGATGAAGAAATAAAGAGGTCATCATCAAAATCAAAATCAAAAGCAGCATATAATTTCAATGGTCCAAGTGGGAGCAATAAGCTAGGATCTTCTGGTGATCCGGAGAGTAAGAGAAAGAAAAGGGTTGCTTCTTATAACATGTTTTCTGTTGAAGGTAAGCTTAAATCCTCGGTTAAGAACGGCTTCAAGTGGATTAAGAACAAGATTACTGATCCTAACTCTCATGCTTATCAAGATTCTTAACTCATAACACTCACTTGCTGATCCTAATTAATTACTTACTCCGTATCGGTATATGTGATGAATCTTATGATAATAGGAGTAGCTACTATATATATAGTCAGCATATTGGCTAGAGGTTGGGGGATCGACTCTTAAGTAATGCAATCTATCTAGGGAGTACTGCTTTTGCTCTATTATCGTTTTTGAAATTTTCTTTTTGGTACTTAGCTTTTATCAAAGTCTAAAATTTTTAATATAAAAATAGTACTTCGTACATCGCTACATTTTTTCAATTTATTGAGAATTCAAGTTATTTTTCCTTTTGTTCCGTTGTTAATTGTATCGTATATTTATGTAAGTAGCTTGAGAAATGTTCCAGAACTTAACTTTATGATTCTTTTTATTACTATTTGGTTTATTTTGAAGAATAATTGTAATAATATTTAGTTATAATATGTATATCTATTTAAATTAGATATAATTTTTTTTTTGAAGAATAATTGTAATATTATATTTCGTTATAATATGTATATTTATTTAAATTAGGTATGATATTTTTATGAAGTATAAATTTTTTGTTCATATGTCAGTTAATAATTGGTATAGGGTTTGTGAGCGATGGTGACACAACATATGTAAAATACTGGACTTTTCCAACCTAATATATATCCCAAATTCTTATATGAGACTGTCTTCCCCATCAACTGATGGTGAGACCAGTTCACACTTGCGAATTTAGGTATGTTACTTCTATAGTTTAGACATGTTACTTTTTTTTATAATTTTAGAGGATGTACTTTTTTTAGTTTAGATATGTTACTTCTATAGTTTATACATGTTACTTTTTTTATACGGAGTAGTTTTAGAGGAGATACCTTCTTAGTTTAAGTATGTTACTTCTATAGTTTAGACATGTTACTTTTTTTTATATAATTTTAGAGGAAATACTTTTTTTAGTTTAGGTATATTACTTCTATAGTTTATACATGTTACTTTTTTTATACGGAATAGTTTTAGGGGAGTTACCTTCTTAGTTTAGGTATGTTACTTATATAGTTTAGACATGTTACTTTTTTTTTTTATAATAATTTTAGAGGAGGTATTTTTTTTAGTTTAGGTATATTACTTCTATAGTTTAGACATGTTATTTTTTTTTTTACAATTTTAGAGGAGGTACTTTTTTAGTTTTGGTATGTTACTTCTATAGTTTATACATGTTACTTTTTTTATACGGAATAGTTTTAGGGGAGGTACATTTTTAGTTTAGGTATGTTACTTCTACAGTTTAGACATGTTACTTTTTTTTATATATGATTTTAGAGGAGGTACTTTTTTAGTTTAGGGATGTTACTTCTATAGTTTAGATCTGGTTTTTTTTTTATATATAGTTTTAGGGGAGGTACGCTATTGGTTTCGCGCTCGTCACACCATCAAGTTGATGGTGTGACTGGTCTCACAGGAGACGCGCTGAATATATATATATATATATATATATATATATATATATATATATATATATATATATATATATATATATATATATTTTTTTTTTGATGCTTTGGAGGAAAAAATTCCGAAAAAGAAGAAAATTACAGAAATAAAACTACATCTACCAGAAACAAACTAAGCTAATTATGGAGGAATGAGACGAGGCATTGCCACACCCCTAATGTCCTCCTCTAGGATCCTACTGAGAGCTATGGGGATTTCCTCCAAGATGACGGTCCTGCGAGGTTGAGTCACTCCTTGGTTGGCGAGCCAGTCCGCTGCGCGGTTCCCTTCCCGAAATACATGAATCACAGACACTTCCCAATCCTCCAAGTTGATCATAGAGCGACAAAAATTGATTAGGTGAGCACACTCACCGCTTCCTGCTTCCACACTTTTGATGGATTGTACACATGCTAGATTGTCAAGTTGGATTAAGATCTTGCGAATTTCGAGGTCTCTTGCTAGTTCAAGTCCTGCAGTCAGTGCCATAACTTCAGCCCTGAAAGAGTTGCAGCTGCCAAAGTTTGCTAGGACAGCAGAAACCAATAATCCTCTATGATCCCTGATGATCGCACCTCCACCGGCCAAACCAGGTGAACCCTTTGCAGCTCCGTCTGAGTTCAATGCATACCATCCATTAGGAGGAGCCTTCCATGTGACAAACACCTCTCTCTTCCTGCCATTACTATTGCTATCTACTTCATGGTCTTCGTATATGCTTCGTCGCGTTTCATCAAACCGAACTTGGAGGTATGCTCCAATATCTAAGGGTATATCATCATGACGACCAAACATGTAACAATTCCGCCAACGCCATATCCACCAGATTGTTACACAAAAGTATGTGTTCCAAATATTGTTCCCAGATTGATCAATGTATTCCAAATTGCTGATAAACCAGTGCCTAATGTCGCCTTGAAAGAAACTGGGGGTGGCTGCAGGGCCTTCAATCTTACGCCATATTCTACGCGCAGCCGCGCAATCTCTAAGTATATGCAGCGTATTCTCAATCTCCTCCCCACATATGTAACATTGTGGCGAGTCTGTAAGGTGTCTTTTGTGCCGGTTGTCGTTGCTCATTAATCTGTCGTGGCAAGCTAGCCACATGAAGGCTCGTGTACGATGTTGCACTGGAGCTTTCCAAATGAGATCCCAAATGTGATCATTAAGTTCATTGCTTTCATTACGAATGATTCTCATGACTGATTTTATCGTAAACTTCCCCTTTGGTGAGTCATTCCAGTAGAGTAAGTCACCTAATTCTGGGTCACAAGTAAGCTCATGAGCTTGGATAAGCTTTAGTGTGTCTTGTTGAAGATATGGGCTTAATATGTCCCATTTCCAACCATGCCCAACTTCCCACATCTCCTCTACCGTGGCCCCCGTAAGTTCCATTGGTATAGGGTCAGTAATTAAGTCACGTAATGGTACATGAGAGACCCATTTATGGTCCCAAAACAGAGTTTTTGCACCATTGCCAACTGCAACACGCATTCCTTCGCAAAGAAATCGAGCATTTTTCGTTATCCCATTCCACACATTTGACATCCCGGTCTTGGGTTCAAACATGTCCACGTCACATCGCCCCTTACAATACTTGTATCGAAGCACACGAGACCACAACGCATCCGGCTCCGTAAGAACTCTCCAACCAAGTTTTGTGAGAAAAGCTGCATTTGATTGCCTTGCAGAACGTACGCCTATACCTCCTTGTTGTTTGGGTTGCTGCAATTTATCCCATGATATGAGATGGACTGCCCTCTTATCTTCGTTGCCACCCCAAATGAATCTTCTCACCTTTTTGTCAAGATCATCACAAATAGTTTTGGGTATTTTAGCGGACTGCATCGAGTAACAAGCTAAAGTAGAGGCTGTGGAGTTGGCCAAAGTGATCCTTCCTGCTAGAGATAAGTATTTAGATTTCCACCCCGCAAGTCTACGATCCAACTTCTCGCAAAGATGACTGAAAGTTTGCCTGGTAACCCGACTTGTCAAAGTTGGCATACCTAAATATAGTCCCAAATCATCCGTAGCTTCCATGTTCAAGGTGTTACAAATTTCTAACTTCATGTCAGGGGAGACAATTTTAGAAAAATATACTCTTGATTTTAGTAAACTTATTTTTTGGCCCGAAGCTTTACAGAATCTGCTCAAACAATCTTGGATGACCGTGGCTTGGTCAACACTCGCTTTAGAGAATAAAATTATATCGTCTGCAAAAAATAAGTTAGACAAGAGAGGACCATCCCGACTCGCACGAATCGGTTTCCAGCGTTTCATAGCTATGGCATGCTCAATAGTTTGATACAACCTCTCCATACACATGACAAAAAGGTATGGAGATAATGGATCGCCTTGACGTACCCCCCTACTAGGCTTGAAGCTCGAAGACGGTTCACCATTCCACAAAACTTTGAGAGAGGCCGTACTCACACAATGCATAATGACATTAATTAACAGTAGAGGGAGGTTCATTTGAAGTAATGTGTCTCTGATGAACGACCACCTAAGACGGTCGTATGCCTTTTCAAATTCTATTTTCAAAGCCATGAGACCTTTCGTACCTTGTTTGCGTTTCATAGTGTGAATGACTTCCTGGACAATTACGATATTGTCCGTGATCTGTCTACCAGGAACAAAGCTTCCTTGAGTGTTGGAGATGAGTAACTGTTAGGTTATGATACATATGACATTACATAGATCATGCGGAAACAACCATTAACCCAGGACAACATATTATTTACACATAATCATATAGCATAATTTAGATGCATACTCTTTGTTGCGTGCCCTCCCTAGCTGCGCCCGAACCGAACAAGAACAAGTCTTTAGGACTCCAAGTGTCGTCCCTCCGTAGATAGTCCACAGTACGTCCGGATCCGCCTTAAGATTGACCAACTAGAATCGCCCTTAAGGTACTAGAATTTTCGGCACTTTTGAGCAAGATGTGTGGCTGAATTTTTCTTTCAAAACCTCACTTTGAATACTTTTTAAAACTCGTCATAAATTGTGAACCCAGGCCACATATTTATAGGGTTATGGAAAGGGAATTGGAATCCTATTCAGATACAAATTAATTAAACCTAGAATCCTACAAGAACTCTAATTTAATTAATTTATCAAATAGAATTAGGAATTTAATCATTAACCGAACTCTGCACGTTTTAAGAAACGTGCACGAACACAAACACTTACACACGCACACACGACAGCCACGATGGGCCGCCCATGCGTGCGCACGAGCAGCAGCCCACGCAGCGCCCGCGCGCGCTGCGCGCTGCGCGTGCTATGCGCGCTGTGCGCGCTGCGCAGCCTGCTGGGCCTGGCCTTGCGCTGGGCCTGGCGTGGCTGTTTGTGCGGTGCGCTTGGCTTGCTGGGCGATGGCCTGGCTTCGTGCTGGGCCTCGTCCGGCAGGCCTCGTCCGATGCTTATTCGTACGATACGCTTCCGATTAAATTTCCGATTCCGGAATTCATTTCCGATACGAACAATATTTAACATTTCCGATTCCGGAATTAATTTCCGTTTCGAACAAATATTTAATATTTCCGTTTCCGGAATTATTTTCCGATTCCGGTAATATTTCCGATTCTGACAATATTTCCGTTTCCGGCAATATTTCCGATTCTGGTAATATTTCCATTTCCGATAATATTTTCCGATACGTACCATGTTTCCGTTTCCGGCAACATCTACGACTTGGATAATATTTATATTTCCGATACGATCCATATTTCCGTTTCCGGCAATATCATCGTTTCCGGAGTATTCATTTCTTGCCTGTGACGATCTTAGCTCCCACTGAAACCAAGATCCGTCGGTTCCGAATATTCATAGATGGAGTATTTAATGCCATTAAATACTTGATCCGTTTACGTACTATTTGTGTGACCCTACGGGTTCAGTCAAGAGTAAGCTGTGGATTAATATCATTAATTCCACTTGAACTGAAGCGGCCTCTAGCTAGGCATTCAGCTCACTTGATCTCACTGAATTATTAACTTGTTAATTAATACTGAACCGCATTTATTAGACTTAACATAGAATGCATACTTGGACCAAGGGCATTATTTCCTTCAGTCTCCCACTTGTCCTTAGGGACAAGTGTGCATTTCCTAATTCCTTTGTCGCTCGATGCTTGCTCTTGAACATAAGGTAAGAGTTGTCATCCTTATTATGTCCAGAGGTGTTCCTCGGTTTCAGAGTTCAACTGATCAAATAAACAGATAATCATAGCCTATGATTCATCCGAGCACGGCCATGCATTTCACAGTTTCTAGCTCTCCGAGTGGCCTTGTACAACTTTTAAGCATCTCATCCCGATTTATGGGAGGACAATCCCAATCTTGCGATCTTGAGATTAGACTTCGTTTGATAGGTGATTACCTGAGCGTTGCCTTTATAGCCTCCTTTTACGGTGCGACGGTTGGTCAACGTCAAAGCAACCAGTTCTCAAACAAGTAATCTCAAATCACTCAGGTATTGAGGATTTAGTGTCTAATAATTTAATGAAATTTACTCATGACAGATTTTCATCTCTTACAGTAAAGTTTCATAGGTCTTGTCCGATACTAGTCTTCCCAAAGTAAGTATCTATGCAAATGATTATGACATTGCCATGTCCACATAGTTCAAGAAACAGAACTACTAGTCATCTTGCATTCTAATCGTCTAACGTTTTCTATGCGTCCAATTTTATAGAAAACTCCGATTAGGGACCATTTTCAATCTTTGACATTCAAGTTCACTTGATATACATTTCTTAGTCACAGGACTGGTCCTGACAGTCTATCTTGAATATATCGTCAAATTGAAGGGACTCATCATTTAATACTAAACCAAGATTAAATGGAATATGAAAATACATTTCATATATGATAAATGTTCAACCCCAATGTTTTACAAGCATGGGCCTCAAACCCATCTTCTAAAACAGTTCATGGAATTCAAAGCTATGCTTGATTTCCAGTGCTACAATGTGAGTGTTGCTTCTCACTTGTTGCATAGGTTTAGTTATCATGCTTTGCCAATCTTAATATCCTTTTCATCGAATGTTCTTCGAGATATGATGATAAGATCTTTTCGAGTTTGTTTATTATGTGATCTAGTCTTTCTTACTTCGATGGTGGTTTTACTCATTTTGCAATGAAGAACCATCAAGTTAGCAGACGTTTTTCTTGCTTCAAGAGTGGTTCTACGCATTTTTCAATGAAGAATCATCAAGCCAGCAGATAGGTGATCTACCCAAGTTCAGTGAAGAACTTTAAACAACCCTGTTTTATTGCTTCTTAGGCAATAATTACTTTTACTTCAACTTTATAGGTTGCTAGTGATGCTTTGTTTGGAATTACTTATCCAAGCAGTTCACAGATATGTGGAATACTCTCAACTATATCTTAGAACATAGAAATCATTATTTTAATTTCCCACGCAACAACTCATGGTCTCCAACCCATGTTGCCATTTCAAAACACGATGCTCTATAGCTCGTCCTTGTCAATGGTTAACTCCAAAGGGGTCTTGCTTGATCCTTTGCCAGTGTTTCTGCGTGTAGCATCAATATTTAGCATATCTTTATTTCCTTGAATCAAGAACTATTCCTATGTACCTTTTCAAGTACCATAAGTATTCTTGATCTCAATCTAGTTGATCTTCACTTAGATCAATAGAGATTGGTATATGTTCGTCATGGCTAAAGTCATACGATACGTTTTTGGCGATCCTCATATTATATCATACATGATAAATTCTTTTGCAGAATAATTCCCAATTGAATTCTATTCATGTAACTTTAGCTTATTCAATTTCAGCAGATACTGAATCCAGCTAAATTCTTTGACATATAATATAGGTTAAGAATCTCATTTAGACTCTTTGATGTTTAACTTAGTAAATGCTTATACATAGTTCAAACATCCTTTACTTAGATTTATTCACATGGGTCGAATATCTCCAATGGAGACTTTCGTGTTTGATTTAGTAAATGCCATTACTTAATCCAAAACAATATCATAAGATTTTTGTAAATAGATCTTAATACCCAGTATGTACTAAGTTTCGCCATGGTCCATCATTGATGAATAATTTCAAATCTAAGTCATTAGCATTTGAATGTTATTTCACAATAGAGAGATATGTGTGTAATACACATAGGACCAATTAAGTTTTAAGTACTCCCACTAAACTTCTTATATATCTATAAGAATCATGTATATTTTATGAAACTAAAATACTTATTAGCTTCACTAAAATACAGTTCTAATTCCCAATTGCTTGCTTAAATCTGGACTTAGATTTCATAAGCTAGCTTTCCTTTTCAAGCATTTATTTGGATCCACAAATCCTATGACATACCATGTACATAGTTTATTCCAACATTTGATTGAGGAATACGTTTTGTCATCCAATTGCCATATGTACCAATATGCAATCATTGCTTGAATTATAGACTTAAGCATTACGATTTTGCATGAGGTTTCAACACAATCCATGCCATGAATTTGCTTGTAACCTTTAGCAACTAATCTAGCTTTGTGTGTGAACACAATTCCATGTTTGATGGTTTTTATCCTTAAAACAAACTTGCAACCAATAGGTGTGAAACTATTCTTGCAAATCAACAAAATTTCAATTTTGTCATCAAAACATTGAGTATGTTTTATGGCCTCTAACCATTTAAAACATTTGAGTCTATATATGGCCTCTAACCATTTTAGGGAATCTAGGTTTCGTCATAGCTTTCTTACAAGTCATAAACTCATTAATCTACATGATAATAGTTTGACTGCAAGTTGTAGGTTTCTTCACTATCGAATAGAAGAATCTCATAGTTTCATTGACCAGAGTTCTATGTTTCCTTACTATCTAATAGAAGAATCTCATAGTTCCAGTGACTTGAACTCTATGCCTACTTGGGTATAGAACATCAAACAATAGAATATCAACAGGCACTTTGAGAGTCCTTTGAATATTCTATTCTCCTTGAAGCACTTGTAAAGTCTTCTAAGAGATGTCTATTCTTTAAAAGCTACTTCTAAAGTCCTTTCAGAATAAGTTCGGATTTTCTGAAGCACTTCGAAAAGCCTCCGGAATGTCCGTTTATGTTTGTTGTTCGCCTCGAAAACTTTCGAGGTCTATTTTCTCCCACTTGTCATTTTGGAAACGAATCTCCAAAAGGACATTATTTCGAGCAAACAAACATTATGTTCTCAAAAATTCGTGGTAGAAACAATACCCTTGTGTCTCATTTGAATAAATCACAATGAAACATATATCTAGACTTGGGCCTTAGTTTGTTGAATAACAAACACTAAGCTCCCACTGAGTTTAGCAACTCTTTAGATATATATAATTGAAAAGATATCCTGAAATTACTTTTCAATAGCTTTGACGAATTTGGTTTAGTTTGGTGGTAGTTGAGCATTTTGTTTTAGAAATTATAGGAAAAGTCTTTATGATTCATCATTGATCGAATCAAGTACTAATTGACTTCGATCATTCCAACGTAGATATGCCATATCTTATGGAGCTAGATTGTGAAATTACAACACACAATCATTGATGATCATATTTGGTCTCAAGTAATCATCAACATGATCTAACCTAGATCTTTATGATTTCTTGCCGAGTGGATTTTATACTTCTGAATCTTTGAACTAGCCAAACAGATTCAACTTATATCACATTTGAGTAAATAAACCTATATTCACTCAAATACATGTGAAATAATAAAGTCATAAAACCTTTCTTTAGCTTTGAACTCTATCGTCTAGGCGTTCTAACAATAGTTCATATTCTTTGTTACTTTCAACAAGTAAGACTAGCTTGTCTTAAGTTGATCTAGAAATCAACCAACTTTCAAAAGTCCATCAAAATAGAGCTTATGAATGTTAACTTGTTGATATGGTCTAAGCAACAATGCCAAAGATTTAATGGAACTCAAATCAAGGGTTTGATTTGAACCTAGTAAAGTTCTTTAAAGAGTTGTTTGTTTTAATCAAGCATATTGACTCAACCAGTAATTGACCATTTCATTCAAATAAACAAACAAACAAGCATTGTTTTTGTTCTTCTGAATGTGAGTCTTTCTGTGTTTGAAGCAGAAATTTAGGTATGCTGATTATGGAACAAAATAGCCATTAAGTTCCAGCCTTTGAAAGGACTTAAAACAAACTAGATGACCCTACAACTAATGTAGCATTGCCATGCTTCATTTCCCACTTGTAGGTCATTAGTGTATCCTAGCTTCCATTATTTGAGTTATTACCGAAGTAAGAACCTCAAGCGGTATATGATACCAAGGAAGTTTGATTGCTAGGTCACTTCTCTTTAAACATAAATTTATAGGTAGAAACGGAATCGTAAATTCCTTTCATTTGTTCCTCGTTTTCCTATTTCTTGTACCCTTTCTTATAGTCTTAAGAATTAAATTCTTTAGTGTTGACTTTTATACTTTGTTAGACATGTCCAATGTCACCAACAAGGTTCTTTACCATTTTAATTTATGTTGAATATTCTGTTTCAACTAGATGATCTTACCAGAAGCTTCTAAAGTTCTCTAAGCATCGATCTATTCGAATGTCTAGGAACTAGACTCATTCGAGAATTAAATGGAAAAAGGATTTTAGGTTGTTAACCATTGGTAAAGCTGAGCGTTTAAACTCAATGCTTTATGATCTCAAAACCACATTGTATTTTGAATTCACAAGCACCAATCGGTTTGCCATTCGACTTTGATACTCGAAAACAACCATAAAAGTCGATATAAGAAACGTACATTTTAAATTGCTCACTTTCTCTCATTTCCGTGAATCGTTCTTGGATTCACTACCAATCGAGGAAATTTACTGTTACCTTTCTAAAAGGATTTATTGCAGTGCAAGATATTTAATTATAAACAATAATTAAAACATACATTGAAGCATGCAAAGTCTAAACATTTATCATGAATAATAACTTGAAATTAAAGCAACCATGCAATTCAAACAAGTTATTAGCATTTTATTCGATTTTATTGTTCCGGCAGGTGTGAATAAAATGATTCCAAGATCCTAAAATCATTGAAGAACTAAGCACAGTTTGTCGACTTAATCCTAAAACATCTTAGGTAAGCAAAAGCCTTTTGCTAATAGTCTAGAAACTATTCTTGGTTGATAGGTACGTCTAAGAACTTATTAGGTAAACCTATCGATTTTGCCACGACATAAAAGGACTCCTTACTTATATCGTTGAGTTTCACCAAAACTAACATGTACTCACAATTATTTGTGTACCTTGCCCCTTTAGGACCAATAAGTAACACCTCGCTGAGCGAAAACTATTACTAGATTGATGTAAAGGATATCCAAGCAAGTGTATATTTTGGCATGGCACCTTTTAACTCAATTTTTAAGTTTGGAACTTAAGGCTCTTACTATGTTGGTTAGATTTTAAGTGAACTAAAATCCTTAATCATGCAACATAATCAAGCTTTTGATCTTATGCATTTTAAGACATATTTAAAAGCAATAAATAACTTAAAACATGCATAAGATAAATGTGATCTAGTATGGCCCGACTTCATCTTGAAGCTTTAACTTCAAAGTCCGTCTTGAAAATCTCCGTGGGAGGCACCATTTTCTTCAAATAGGATAAGCTATAACTAATTACAATTATTTGATGGTACGCAGACCATATTTGAATTGAAAAATAACTTTGGTACTTTAGACCATTTACATTCAAATTAATGGTACGCAGACCATATTTTCTATCCTATTTGGGCCATACTAGTCACTTCATAACCTGCAAAACAGTACATATACAATATATACCATTCACCCATTCATTATCATGAATGGCCCACATAGCTGGTTAGTAAAACACATTATGCATCACGTAAACATTTGCAGCAATTAATCAAGGGCACCAATAATCTACCAATTATTCAGTCCTTATTAATTCTAATCAAGTTGTTTTAACCTTAAGGATTTGTAGACCTAATCAAGAGTTTATGACTAAAAAGCGCTCCCACTTAAACCAATAAATTCATATGCTTTACTAATTTTAAACATAAAAATGTATTTCTAGTCTAACCGGAAACATACAAATTTAATTAAAATTTAAAGCTCATATAAATTTATAATTGAATCCAAAAAGTTTAATTTAATTTCAGTCGATATTTAAATTAATTCATGATTTTAATTTTAGTAAAATAATTAGAATAAATAAAATTTATTATAATTACAATATTCAAAATTAAAATCCAAGAAAATAATTTAAATTATTAATTTTAAAATTAATTAAAATTACGTGAATTGAAATTTTCAAATTAAACATTCAAAACGATCTAATCGTAACGCAAACACCCTACGCATTGCACGCCCATGGGCCGCACGCACACAGCCATTGCTGGCCATGTGCGCGCAGCCCATGCGCTCGTCGCATAGCTGCTGCATCCCCATCGCAAGCCTCCGCACGCATAGGTGCTCGCTGCGCGCGCCAGCGCTCATCGTACGCGAGCTATCGCTCGCAGTGCGCGCGCGACATCGCTCGCTGGGCGCGCGACATCGCTCGCTGGGCGCGCGACATCGCTCGCTGGGCGCGCGACATCGCTCGCTGGGCGCGCGAGCCATCGCTCGCTGGGCGCGCGACATCGCTCGCTGGGCGCGCGAGCCATCGCTCGCTGGCGCGCGACATCGCTCGCTGGGCGGGCGACATCGCTCGCTGTGCGCGCGAGCAATGCTGGGCGCAGCGCTCGTGGCACGCGAGCTTGCGCTCGCTGCGCGCGAGGCTGCGCGCTCTTGTGCGAGGCAGCGCGCGTTGTGGCGCAGCTCGCTTGCTGCCCACACGCGACTGCCTTGGCTCGCTCTTCGCCCATGCCCATTCGTCCATTGCTCGTGGCACACGACACAAGGCAGGGCTGCTGCCTTGTGCTCGTGCACTACGCCCTTGCTCATTGCATTCGTGCCGCACGGGCGACGAGCTCCCTTGCTCGTCGTCGCATGCACGCATTATACAACACCCCTTAAGGGTAACACGAAGCGTCCATTGCTTCGTGCGTGCAAGTTTTATGAACGAATCGCATAAAAATTTAAAATTTATATTTAAAATTAATGACAAATTAATAAATAATATTAATTTCATAATTTTAGGGCGAAAAAATCGAAAATTTATTATCCAATTGATTTCCGATTGTTATGGATTCAAGTCTAGGTCATAAAAATTTAAAATTTATCATAAATTTACAATTTTTATGGTGGTTTTTAATCATAGGTTTCTAATTAAATTACAATTAATTATGAAAATCAAATTAATTCTAAATTATTCTAATTTTCAACAAATTAATCATAATTACAAATTAGATTGCATAATTAACAAGACTAGGCATTCAAACTTGTTAAACATATGCAGTAGGTCAATCAAAAATTCAAGATTTATCAACAAGGATCGCAAATATTTAATTTAACATCTTAAATTTACGAAATTTTGCATTCGAAAAACTAAAACCTTCGAAAAGTCATAGTTAGGCTTCGAATTTGAGAATTCTGGGTTCGGCAGAATTCTGGGTTCGGCAGGAAATAATGCCCTTGGTCCAAGTATGCATTCTATGTTAAGTCTAATAAATGCGGTTCAGTATTAATTAACAAGTTAATAATTCAGTGAGATCAAGTGAGCTGAATGCCTAGCTAGAGGCCGCTTCAGTTCAAGTGGAATTAATGATATTAATCCACAGCTTACTCTTGACTGAACCCGTAGGGTCACACAAATAGTACGTAAACGGATCAAGTATTTAATGGCATTAAATACTCCATCTATGGATATTCGGAATCGACGGATCTTGGTTTCAGTGGGAGCTGAGATCGTCACAGGCAAGAAATGAATACTCCGGAAACGATGATATTGCTGGAAACGGAAATATGGATCGTATCGGAAATATAAATATTATCCAAGTCGTAGATGTTGCCGGAAACGGAAACATGGTACGTATCGGGAAATATTATCGGAAATGGAAATATTGCCGGAATCGGAAATATTGCCGGAAACGGAAATATTGTCAGAATCGGAAATATTATCGGAATCGGAAAATAATTCCGGAAATGGAAATATTAAATATTTGTTCGAAACGGAAATTAATTCCGGAATAGAAAATATTAAATATTGTTCGTATCGGAAATAAATTCCGGAATCGGGAATTTAATCGGAAGCGTATCGTACGAATAAGCATCGGACGAGGCCTGCCGGACGAGGGCCCAGCACGAAGCCAGGCCATCGCCCAGCAAGCCAAGCGCGCCACACGAACAGCCAAGGCCACGCCAGGCCCAGCGCAAGGCCAGGCCCAGCAGGCCGTGGCAGCGCGCGCAGCGCGCGCAGCTGCGAGCAGTGGGCTGCGAGCATTGCTGCAGCTCGCGTGGGCTTGTAGCTCGCGTGGGCCGTGCGGCCGTGTGGGCTGTGCGCGGGCATGGCCTGCACGCTTGCGGGTCATGCTCGCGTAAGTGTTTGTGTTCGCATACGAAACCTAAAACGTGCAGAATTCGTTTAATGATTAAATTCCTAATTCTATTTGATAAATTAATTAAATAAGAGTTTTATTATAATTCTAATTTAATTAATTCGTATCCTAATAGGATTCCAATTCTCTTTCCATACCCCTATAAATGTGTGGCCTGGGTTCACAATTTATAACGAGTTATTCAAGTATTCAAAGTGAGTTTTTGAGAGAAAAATTCAGTCACACATCTTGCTCAAAAGTGCCGAAAATTTATAGTACCTTAGGGGCGATTCTAGTTGGTCAATCTTAAGGCGGATCCGGACGTGCTGTGGACTATCTACGGAGGGACGACACTTGGAGTCCTAAAGAATTGTTCTTGTTCGGTTCGGTTCGGGCGCAGCTAGGGAAGGCACGCAACAAAGAGTATGCATCTAAACTATGCTAAATGATTATGTGTAAATAATATGTATTCCTGGCTAAATGGTTTTTCCGCATGATTTATGAATTGTCATATGTATCATAACCTAACAGTGGTATCACGAGCCTCTTATTATTTTCATAATCTAAATTGCATGAACATGGTTAAATATTACAAATTTGCAAGAATTAAAAGGGGTGATTAATTTTCGTAATTGTTAATTAATTGCAAATTGCGTTTATTTAATTATACGTACGCAGTTTTTCGGCAGTTTCTTCGTTACTCATCCAAATCGAGTGATTTTTGTGTCAATTCCGCATGTAAAAGGCATTCTAAAATTTTGACAAAATTAGATTTTTTCTGCCGAACCTAGAATTCTCAAATTCGAAGCCTAACTATGACTTTTCGAAGGTTTTAGTTTTTCGAATGCAAAATTTCGTAAATTTAAGATGTTAAATTAAATATTTGCGATTCTTGTTGATAAATCTTGAATTTTTGATTGACCTACTGTATATGTTTAACAAGTTTGAATGCCTAGCCTTGTTAATTATGCAATCTAATTTGTAATTATGATTAATTAGTTGAAAATTAGAATAATTTAGAATTAATTTGATTTTCATGATTAATTATAATTTAATTAGAAATCTATGATTAAAAACCACCATAAAAATTGTAAATTTATGATAAATTTTAAATTTTTATGACCTAGGCTTGAATCCATGATAATCGGAAATCAATTGAATAATAAATTTTCGATTTTTCGCCCTAAAATTATGAAATTAATATTAATTTATTAATTTGTCATTAATTTTAAATATAAATTTTGAATTTTTATGCGATTCGTTCATATAACTTGCACGCACAAAGCAATGGACGCTTCGTGTTACCCTTAAGGGGTGTTGTATAGTGCGGGCATGCGACGACGAGCAAGGGAGCTCGTCGCCCGTGCGGCACGAATGCAATGAGCAAGGGCATGGTGCACGAGCACAAGGCAGCAGCCCTGCCTTGTGTCGTGGGCCACGAGCTATGGACGAATGGGCATGGGCGAAGGCAAGGCACGGCAGTCGCGTGTGGGCAGCAAGCGAGCTGCGCCACAACGCGCACTGCCTCGCGCAATCGCGCGCAGCCTCGCGCGCAGCGAGCGCAAGCTCGCGTGCCACGAGCGCTGCGCCCAACGTCGATCGCGCGCAGCGAGCAATTGCTCGCGCACAGCGAGCGATGGCTCGCGCACAGCGAGCGATGGCTCGCGTGCATCGAGCGCTGGAGCGCGCGCAGCAAGCGCTGGCGAGCGCGCACAGCGAGCGATGGCTCGCGTGCATCGAGCGCTGGCGCGCGCGCAGCGAGCACCAACTTGTGCGATGGCTTGCGATGGGTAGATGCAGCAGCTATGCGACGAGCGCATGGGCTGCGCGCACATGGCCAGCGATGGCTGTGTGCGTGTGGCCCATGGGCGTGCGATGCGTAGGGTGTTTGCATTACGATTAGATCGTTTTGAATGTTTAATTTGAAATTTTCAGTTTACGTAATTTTAATTTATTTTAAAATTAATAATTTAAATTATTTTCTTGGATTTTAATTTTGAATATTGTAATTATAATAAATTTTATTTATTCTAATTATTTTACTAAAATTAAAATCATGAATTAATTTAAATACGACTGAAATCAAATTAAAATTTTTGGATTCAATTATAAATTTATATGGGCTTTAAATTTTAATTAAATTTGTATGTTTCCGGTTAGACTTGAAATACATTTTTATGTTTAAAATTAGTAAAGCATATGAATTTATTGGTTTAAGTGGGAGCGCTTTTTAGTCATAAATCTTGATTAGGTCTACGAATCCTTAAGGTTAAAACAACTTGATTAGAATTAATAAGGACTGAATAATTGGTAGATTATTGGTGCCCTTGATTAATTGCTGCAAATGTTTACGTGATGCATAATGTGTTTTACTAACCAGCTATGTGGGCCATTCATGATAATGAATGGGTGAATGGTATATATTGTATATGTACTGTTTTGCAGGTTATGAAGTGACTAGTATGGCCCAAATAGGATAGAAAATATGGTCTGCGTACCATTAATTTGAATGTAATTGGTCTAAAGTACCAAAGTTGTTTTTCAATTCAAATATGGTCTGCGTACCATCAAATAGTTGTAATTAGTTTTAATTATAGCTTATCCTATTTGAAGAAAATGGTGCCTCCCACGGAGATTTTCAAGACGGACTTTGAAGTTAAAGCTTCAAGATGAAGTCGGGCCATACTAGATCATATTTATCTTATGCATGTTTTAAGTTATTTATTGCTTTTAAATATGTCTTAAAATGCATGAGATCAAAGCTTGATTATGTTGCATGATTAAGGATTTTAGTTCACTTAAAATCTAACCAACATAGTAAGAGCCTTAAGTTCCAAACTTAAAAATTGAGTTATAAGGTGCCATGCCAAAATATACACTTGCTTGGATATCCTTTACATCAATCTAGTAATAGTTTTCGCTCAGCGATGTGTTACTTATTGGTCCTAAAGGGGCAAGGTACACAAATAATTGTGAGTACATGTTAGTTTTGGTGAAACTCAACGATATAAGTAAGGAGTCCTTTTATGTCGTGGCAAAATCGATAGGTTTACCTAATAAGTTCTTAGACGTACCTATCAACCAAGAATAGTTTCTAGACTATTAGCAAAAGGCTTTTGCTTACCTAAGATGTTTTAGGATTAAGTCGACAAACTGTGCTTAGTTCTTCAATGTTTTTGGATCTTGGAATCATTTTATTCACACCTGCCGGAACACATAACTTGAATAAAATGCTTAATAAACATTGAATTATGCATGTATGCTAGAATTTAAGTTTATTAAGAGAAACTGTGAATGGTTATTTATTTGTTTATTCTTTTCAATTGTAGTTTTTAAATGGCAAACAACAATTCATTCAACATTCGATCAATTCTCGAAAAGGAGAAGTTGAACGGGAAAAACTTCCTTGACTGGCAAAGGAACTTGCAAATAGTTCTTATGCAGGAAGAAAATGAGTATGTGCTAGAAGAGGCGATGCCCGAAGCCGCAGGCGACGGGGTCACTCAGGTAGCCCTCAATCGTTGGATTGATGCCAACAAGGATGTGAAATGTCTAATGCTCGCCACCATGAGTGCGGATCTGCAGAAAACGTTCATCAACTCAGATGCTTTCACAATCATCAGTGAGTTGAAGAACATGTTCCAAGATCTGGCTCGAGTCGAAAGATTCGAGACTCATAGGCAAATTCTTGAGACCAAGCTTAAGAAAGGCGAGCCCGTAAGTCCACATGTTCTCAAAATGATTGGACTCATTGAGAATATGAGTCGGCTGGATCAGCAATTTTCTCAGGAAATGGCTATAGACACCATCCTCCATTCTCTTCATAGCGGGTATGATCAGTTCAAACTGAACTACAGTATGAATAGTCTGGACAAAACGCTCACTGAGCTTCACGGTATGCTGAAGACCGCTGAAAAGACGCTCAAAAGTGATAAGCAGGATGTGCTTATGGTGCGTGGGGGCAAGTTCAAGAAATCTGGAAAGAAGAGGAATGCTAAGAAAGGTGGCAACAAGGCCAGCCCAACTAAGCAAACTGGCGCCAAATCTATAAAGAGGAAGGTCAGTCAACCCACTTCTGAATCCGAATGCTTCTACTGCAAGAAGAAGGGGCATTGGAAGAGAGATTGCTTGAAGCTAAAGGAAGATCAGAAGAACGGAACAGTCGTTCCATCTTCAGGTATTTTCGTTATAGACTGTATACTTGCTAATTCAACTTCTTGGGTATTAGATACAGGTTGTGGCTCACACTTATGTTCCAATCCACAGGGACTAAGAAGAAGTAGAAAGTTAAGCAAGGGTGAAGTCGACCTACGAGTGGGAAATGGAGCACGGATTGCTGCATTAGCTGTAGGAACTTACTATTTGTCGTTGCCCTCCGGGCTAGTTTTGGAACTGGAAGAGTGTTTCCATGTTCCAAGTCTTACTAAAAACATCATTTCAGTTTCTTGCTTAGATGCTAAGGGATTTTCCTTTTTAATAAAAGACAATAGTTGTTCGTTTTATTTTAAAGAGATGTTTTATGGATCTGCTAGATTAGTCAATGGACTTTATTTATTAGATCACGACAAACAAGTATATAACATAAATACCAAAAAGGCCAAAAAGGATGATTCAGATCTCACCTATCTGTGGCATTGTCGATTAGGCCATATAAACTTGAAACGCTTAGAAAGACTTCAAAAGGAAGGAATTCTAGAACCATTTGACTTAGAGGATTATGGTAAATGCGAATCATGTTTACTTGGCAAAATGACAAAGCAACCTTTCTCTAAAGTTGGAGAAAGAGCAAATGAACTATTGGGTTTAATCCATACAGATGTATGTGGACCAATGAGTACAAATGCTAGAGGTGGTTTCAGCTACTTTATCACTTTCACTGATGACTTCAGTAGATATGGTTATGTCTACCTAATGAAGCATAAGTCTGAATCCTTTGACAAATTCAAGGAATTTCAGAGTGAAGTAGAGAATCAATTAGGCAAGAAGATTAAGGCACTGCGGTCTGATAGAGGCGGTGAATATCTGAGCTATGAATTTGATGACCATCTGAAAGAATGTGGAATTCTATCAGAATTGACTCCTCCTGGAACACCACAATGGAACGGTGTGTCGGAACGGAGGAACAGAACCTTGCTAGACATGGTCAGGTCAATGATGGGTCAGGCCGAACTTCCATTAGAATTTTGGGGACATGCACTAAATACAGCTGCACTCACTATAAATAGAGCTCCGTCTAAAGCTGTCGAAAAGACTCCATACGAATTATAGTTTGGAAAGCCTCCAAATGTGTCTTTTCTTAAGATTTGGGGATGTGAAGTATACGTCAAACGATTAATTTCAGACAAACTTCATCCAAAATCTGACAAATGTATCCTTGTGGGCTATCCAAAGGAAACAAAGGGGTATTACTTCTACAATACATCTGAGAACAAGGTGTTTGTTGCTCGAGATGGTGTCTTTTTGGAGAAAGATCACATTTCCAAAATGACAAGTGGGAGAAAAGTAGACCTCGAAGAAATTCGAGTCGAACAACAAACTCTAGAGAATGCTCAAGATGACATTCAGGATGAAACTCAGAGATCTTTAGAAGAATCTGGTGAGAATCATGGTCAATCTAGAAATGTTACCCCGCGTAGATCGCAAAGATATAGATCTCAACCGGAAAGGTACTTAGGTATTTTGACGAACGAGAGCTATGACGTTCTATTACTTGAAAGTGATGAACCTGCGACTTACAAACAAGGTATGACGAGCCCTAGCTCCAAGCAATGGCAAGAAGCCATGCAATCTGAATTAGACTCCATGTCTGAAAACCAAGTATGGGATTTGGTCGATTTGCCAGATGGCTACCAAGCCATTGGAAGCAAATGGGTTTTCAAACTGAAAAAGGACAAGGATGGGAAACTTGAAGTTTTCAAGGCTAGATTGGTTGCAAAAGGTTACAGGCAAGTCCACGGTGTGGATTACGATGAAACCTTTTCACCAGTTGCAATGCTAAAGTCTATTCGGATAATGTTAGCAATCGCTGCATATTACGATTACGCAATATGGCAGATGGATGTCAAAACTGCTTTCTTAAACGGCGTTTTAACATAAACTGTGTTTATGACACAGCCTGAAGGTTTTGAGGATCCAAAGAATGCTAAAAAGGTATGCAAGCTAAAGAAGTCAATCTACGGATTGAAGCAGGCATCCAGGAGCTAGAATATACGTTTTGATGAAGCAGTCAGTGACTTTGGTTTCATCAAGAACGCGGACGAATCTTGTGTATACAAGAAGGTCAGTGGGAGCAAAATTGCTTTCCTAGTATTATATGTCGACGACATATTACTTATCGGAAATGACATTCCTATGTTGAACTCTGTCAAGATTTGGCTTGGGAAATGTTTTTCGATGAAAGATCTAGGAGAAGCACAGTACATATTGGGCATCAAGATTTACAGAGATAGATCTAAAAAGATGATTGGACTTAGTCAAAGCACTTATATCAATTAGGTGCTTGATAGGTTCAAGATGGCGGACTCCAAGCGAGGCTACCTACCCATGTCTCATGGAATGACTCTAAGCAAGACTCAGTGCCCAAAAACACTTGATGAGCGTAGACGAATGAATGGGATTCCATATGCATCATTGATTGGTTCAATAATGTATGCTATGATATGTACACGCCCGGATGTTGCGTACGCACTCAGTGCTACGAGCAGATACCAGTCAGACCCAGGAGAGGCGCATTGGACTGCTGCCAAGAACATTCTGAAGTACCTGAAAAGGCACAAAGATGACTTCCTGGTCTATGGTGGAGATGATGAATTAATTGTTAAAGGCTATACGGACACAAGTTTCCAAACCGACAAAGATGATTTCAGATAACAGTCTGGGATTGTCTTCTGCCTCAACGGAGGAGCAGTAAGCTGGAAAAGTGCTAAGCAAAGCACCATTGCGGATTCTACAACTGAAGCGGAGTACATTGCTGCACATGAAGCAGCAAAGGAAACTATATGGCTAAGGAAGTTCATAGGTGAACTCGGTGTAGTCCCCTCCATTAAAGGACCAATAGCCCTGTATTGTGATAATAACGGAGCTATTGCACAGGCAAAGGAGCCTAGACACCACCAGAGAGTCAAGCATGTACTTCGTAGATTTCACCTTCTACGAGAGTTCGTTGAAAGAAAAGAAGTCAAGATAAGCAAAATTGGTACTGATGACAACATATCAGATCCATTAACTAAACTTCTGCCGCAGGCGAAGCACAACTCGCACACTGCAGCTATGGGAATCAAGCATATTGGAGAATGGCTTTGATGTCTCTGTTTAATGTTTTAAAGTTTTAGAGTTTAAATCTTTGTAAAACATTATTGGTTAATCATTCACAATAAATGAAAAGAATTCATTTTTCCATTTAATTTGTGGTTTATTAAATGATGAGTCCCTTCAATTTGACGATATATTCAAGATAGACTGTCAGGACCAGTCCTGTGACTAAGAAATGTCTATCAAGTGAACTTGAATGTCAAAAATTGAAAATGGTCCCTAGTCGGAGTTTTCTATAAAATTGGACGCATAGAAAACGTTAGACGATTAGAATGCAAGATGACTAGTAGTTCTGTTTCTTGAACTATGTGGACATGGCAATGTCATAATCATTTGCATAGATACTTACTTTGGGAAGACTAGTATCGGACAAGACCTATGAAACTTTACTGTAAGAGATGAAAATCTGTCATAAGTAAATTTCATTAAAATTATTAGACACTAAATCCTCAATACCTGAGTGATTTGAGATTACTTGTTTGAGAACTGGTTGCTTTGACGTTGACCAACCGTCGCACCGTAAAAGGAGGCTATAAAGGCAACGCTCAGGTAATCACCTATCAAACGAAGTCTAATCTCAAGATCACAAGATTGGGATTGTCCTCCCATAAATCAGGATGAGATGCTTAAAAGTTGTACAAGGCCACTCGGAGAGCTAGAAACTGTGAAATGCATGGCCGTGCTCGGATGAATCATAGGCTATGATTATCTGTTTATTTGATCAGTTGAACTCTGAAACCGAGGAACACCTCTGGACATAATAAGGATGACAACTCTTACCTTATGTTCAAGAGCAAGCATCGAGCGACAAAGGAATTAGGAAATGCACACTTGTCCCTAAGGACAAGTGGGAGACTGAAGGAAATAATGCCCTTGGTCCAAGTATGCATTCTATGTTAAGTCTAATAAATGCGGTTCAGTATTAATTAACAAGTTAATAATTCAGTGAGATCAAGTGAGCTGAATGCCTAGCTAGAGGCCGCTTCAGTTCAAGTGGAATTAATGATATTAATCCACAGCTTACTCTTGACTGAACCCGTAGGGTCACACAAATAGTACGTAAACGGATCAAGTATTTAATGGCATTAAATACTCCATCTATGGATATTCGGAATCGGCGGATCTTGGTTTCAGTGGGAGCTGAGATCGTCACAGGCAAGAAATGAATACTCCGGAAACGATGATATTGCCGGAAACGGAAATATGGATCGTATCGTAAATATAAATATTATCCAAGTCGTAGATGTTGCCGGAAACGGAAACATGGTACGTATCGGGAAATATTATCGGAAATGGAAATATTGCCGGAATCGGAAATATTGCCGGAAACGGAAATATTGTCAGAATCGGAAATATTATCGGAATCGGAAAATAATTCCGGAAACGGAAATATTAAATATTTGTTCGAAACGGAAATTAATTCCGGAATCGGAAATATTAAATATTGTTCGTATCGGAAATGAATTCCGGAACCAGGAATTTAATCGGAAGCGTATCGTACGAATAAGCATCGGACGAGGCCTGCCGGACGAGGGCCCAGCACGAAGCCAGGCCATCGCCCAGCAAGCCAAGCGCGCCACACGAACAGCCAAGGCCACGCCAGGCCCAGCGCAAGGCCAGGCCCAGCAGGCCGTGGCAGCGCGCGCAGCGCGCGCAGCTGCGAGCAGTGGGCTGCGAGCATTGCTGCAGCTCGCATGGGCTTGTAGCTCGCGTGGGCCGTGCGGCCGTGTGGGCTGTGCGCGGGCATGGCCTGCACGCTTGCGGGTCATGCTCGCGTAAGTGTTTGTGTTCGCATACGAAACCTAAAACGTGCAGAATTCGTTTAATGATTAAATTCCTAATTCTATTTGATAAATTAATTAAATAAGTGTTTTATAATAATTCTAATTTAATTAACTCGTATCCTAATAGGATTCCAATTCTCTTTCCATACCCCTATAAATGTGTGGCCTGGGTTCACAATTTATAACGAGTTATTCAAGTATTCAAAGTGAGTTTTTGAGAGAAAAATTCAGTCACACATCTTGCTCAAAAGTGCCGAAAATTTATAGTACCTTAGGGGCGATTCTAGTTGGTCAATCTTAAGGCGAATCCGGACGTGCTGTGGACTATCTACGGAGGGACGACACTTGGAGTCCTAAAGACTTGTTCTTGTTCGGTTCGGGCGCAGCTGGGGAAGGCACGCAACAAAGAGTATGCATCTAAACTATGCTAAATGATTATGTGTAAATAATATGTATTCCTGGCTAAATGGTTTTTCCGCATGATTTATGAATTTTCATATGTATCATAACCTAACAGTAGCTCCCATCATCTTCTTCCTCACTGAAAAGTTTCGAGAAGTAACTCACCATGTGCTCTTTTACAGCTTCCTTGTCATGTATCCAATTTCCGTCATCGCCTTTGATTGCCACGATTTTGTTGCGCCATTGACGAACAATAGTACTTAGTTGGAAAAAGGTTGTATTATGGTCACCATTTTTTAACCACTCCACTCTTGACTTTTGGTACCAATGTAATTCTTCTTTAGCTAAGAGTTCATCAAGGTCCCTACGGAGACGGGCCTCTAATTTGATTAGCCCCCGATGATGACTGAGAGAAAGGGCTCTTTGGACCCCTTCAATTCGAGCCAGAAGTAGTCTTTTTTGTCGAAATATGTTACCAAACACTTCTTTATTCCAGTTTTGTAAGGCCTCAGAAAGGTTTGACAGTGAGTCTACTAAGAGAGCTGATTTGTCCCATTTAGTATGAATGAACTCTTGAAAGTTTTCATGTGTTAACCATGAGGCTTGGAAACGGAATGGACGGTTAATCGACTGTAATGGTGCAAACCCATTGGGAGAAATTTATTACTATATATTAGTAATTAATTCATTAAAATATCTACGTGGCAATCAATTTTTTTAATTCAAGAGAGCGCCACCTAGGATTACTAATGGTTTCGGCCAATGAAAAATAAGATTTCTAATTGAATTAAAAAAATTGATTGCCACATAGATATTTTAATGAATTAATTACTAATATATACAACTACATCTAAAATCAAACTCTAATAATTAAAAAATAAAGTTTAAATAAAAAATTCATCCAAAATCAAATACTAATCTAAAATAAATAAAATTCAATTTAAAATCAAACATTAATCCAATATTAGTGCGTCACGTAGGAATTCTAATGGTATCGGCAAATAAAAAATAACATTTTAAAATAAATTTTGAATTAAAAAATTCGAGTGCCATGTAGATAAATAGTCAAGTGCCACGTAGATATTTTTATTAATTAATTATTAATATTACGCATATATAATTTAATCCAAAAACAAACACTCTCATAATTAAAAAAAATCTAAAATGAAATTCAATACAAAATAAAAAAAAACTAATCTAATCTAATATATAAAATTGCTATATACATAGGAGTTTTATTTAAACATAACAATTTAATAGAACTGTACATCGCACGGGCAAAAATCTAGTGTATATATAAAAGTGACCCTCTTCTGTCTATCTATCTATATACTCTACTAAAACACAGGGCGCTCAATCTAGAGCTGACAAGTGTCCCTGTGTAAAAAAAAAAAATTATTTTTTAAAAAACTAAATTCCTAGTATATTTACATAATTAGATACATTAAATATAGTTAGCAATCTAATATAGAATATTCAGATGATATTTAAATATAATCTACTATAGAATATTAAGATCTTATAGTTCCAAATATAGAATAAGAATAACTTCTCCTAATATTGACTTCATTCAAAATATACCTATTAATATATATTAGTAGATTACCATATTAATTCGCAAGCACGGGTATTATTTATTAATATACAATTACTAATAGAGAATTTTCTTTCGTTTAGTATATAGATTATTAAGGAGAGTACGTAAAATAATAACTCATCTATTGTATAATAATTATTTAACCCATTTTCATAAAATAATTAACTTGAAATGATTAAAACGTAGCAACTCATAACAAGTAGGATAGTAATTCATTTCCCTTATAACAAGTAACCCAATTTTATAAAATAAGTAACTCGAAAAAAGAAAAAAAAGTATCACCTTTGAAAAAAGAGTTTATATTTTGTATCCCATAATACGTAGTAGTAAAATAGTAACTCATATGCCGTTAAATAAGTAATTAAAATTTGTAAAATACGTAACTCAAAATGATTAAAAGTAACCTTTAGAAAAAAAAAGTAATATAATATCCCTTGATATGAAATAGTAAAATAGTAACTCATCTCCCGTTTAATAAGTAACCAATTTTTATACAATAAGTAACTAAAAATGATTAAAAAGTAATCTTTTGAAAAAGGTTAATATCCTTTAATACGAAGTAGTAAAATAGTCCTATAAAAAAAGTAGTAAAATAGTAATTTATGCCCCGTTATTAAGTAACCAATTTTTATAAAATATAACTCGAAATGATTAAAAAGTAACCGTTCAAAAAAAAGTTAATATCCCTTATTATAGAGTAGTAAAATAGGGTTTTGGATCCTCTAGAGTTCTAAAATAACTCTACAAGGTAGAGTTTGAACATATCAACCATTGAATGAAAAACCAATGGTTCAAAATCATCTTTCCAAAAACTCCCCCAATTTTTTCTGATCAATATGAGTCATTGATTTTAAAATGTATGGTTTAGATGTAGAGTTTTAGTAAAACTCTAGAGGATCCGAACTCTAAAATAATAACACTAAATATTATATTAAGTAACTCCCAAATAACATAATAGGTAACTCAGGAAAATATGTCAAAATGACCCTTTAACAAAAAAAAATATACTGTGTAGACCGTAGTCCTCTTAGTTAACATTGTGTGTTTACTTAAAACCAAGGCGAAAAACAACCAGTAATGGGGTTCGAACCAAAATCGAGCAAGACACACTCAAATGTTTAACCACTATTCCATGTCGCTTTGTATGTTATTTTCTCTCGCGGATAACAAACAGAAATATTGGGGGTTCGTCTCTTTTTGTTCTTTACGTTTTCCCTTTTGGGTGAATTCTTTAATATTATATCAAAATTTGTGTCCGCTATTAAAGTTTTCCGCTATTTATTAACGTACTGGAAACACATAAATAAAGTAGAAACTATCACCAAACAAATTCTCCAATAACTTAAATTTTATGACTTTAAGAGTGCGGAGTATTCTCAATTCTATGATATTATTATCTTCAATATCTCAATAAATTATTTTATATCAAAATTAAAATAATAAAATAAGTGAAGCGGGTTGAATGAACAGTTGTCCGTTTCCCCCCTGTTAGATGTACGAGAATGTATAAGTAGTGATTCGACGAGTGATGGACATCCATAGAGATAAAATTGTATTCTTCGTGGTGATGTAGTATGTGGATTTTCTTTCGTTTTGCATTTTAGCAAACATAGTTTATTTCTTTCATAAATACTACTCCACAAAGTATAATCAATTATTTATTTATTATTTTGACCACATATGTAATAAGTGGGTGGAACAAAGAAAAATGGAGGTTGGGTGCATTCTCTTCGCCTTATTTGAAATAAAATTTTCAAATTAATCTGAACTTATCTAAACTTACTGGACTTGGAACTGATTAAATCAAATAAAATTTATGGATTTGTTTAGACCTGATTTCAAAAGAATATACTTGAGATTGGACAGGTACTTAAAATGGGTACGGGTAACACAATAAAATATGAGATAGTATTTGAACTGAATATCAGATCTAAAATGGGTCGGGTTGAATAGGTATAGCTGGGTTTCATCAGATTCAAGTTTATCTCGTTTCAAGTTTTTATCGATAAGTTCATACAATATGGATAAATCAGTAACGAGATAAAATGGGTAGAGGGTTAAACGTCGGGTCAGCCGAATTCGATTCCAAATTATGAAATCACAATTTTTAATACGTTTATAAATTCTAATATTGAGGCCTCAATTAGGAGGGTAAAGGCAATAACTGACTTTTAAAAGTGTTAAGAATTTAAGATTACTAGCGGGATTAAACAGGTTTTAGGTTATAATCGATTCGAATTAAACGGGTTACGGGTTGTAAACGGTTCGAATTAAGGGGGTACACGTTAAAAAAGTTGGTATTGTAAACGGGTTTTCCTCGGATTCAAACGGTTTGGATTGAAACGGTTTTTGGTCATTAACGACTTTCAGATCCATCCGGTTCGGGTTGAAATGGATCGGGTTGCTGCTAAACGAGTTTGTTACCCGGTTTCAGATCTCAACCGGGTTAATATATCATGTCGGTCCGGGTCTTCGGTTTCATCTCGCGGGTTATTCACGGTTTGGGTTCTAAATGATCGGACCAACCTAGCGGGTTCAATGGTTCAACTTGAGAATTGACATCTCTCAAAATACATGATGATAATGATTTTTATACCTAACATGAAACAATGGGTGGTACGTGAAAACGAATAAAAAATCTATGTATTTTTCTATGTTTCTTTTCTAATTTAATTGAACTTTGCACTTAAAGTTAAAATATATAAACCGTGCATCGCACGGGTACTATACTAGTTTACTATAATATAAGATTATAAGAGAGGAAACCAATGCGGTGATGACAAATGTCATTCCATGATTCACCTCTTCCATTAATTAAAAAAGTAATTAAAATTATTAATCTAAATTTAAGTTGTCTTATTTAAGGAAAAATATGCACTAGAGATTATATTATTGTTTTCCATGTAAATCTTAAAGATTCTGTTGATAATAAACATCCTAAAAATACTAAATAAAAATAGAAAATGTAAAAAAAATATGCGTAAGTAATATTTTATTCACGTGCTTATGTAAAATAGTGCACTTTACCATTTACAACGAATATTCTGCGAAATATAGCATGAATATACTTAAGTTGTCAGACACTACCTGTAAAGCTGACACGAGTCATGTCTATTTTTTTATGTTTTTAATAATATAGATATTAATATCATTAACTTTGGATTAAGGGTTCCAACGTTTTTTAAATCTACCACTCGAAACCTCCCTCGAAAGATAGGGTTTTGCTCCTCTCGAAAGAAATGGCGTTTTCTCCACCTCGTCGTGCTCTTATCTCCGGCTCCATGGCCGACGACCTCGCGGAGAAATGCTCCACGCTGCGTCTAGAAGAGGGTGAGGATGATATTGTTGACCTAGGTAATCTCTAATGCCCATAAACGGAGAATAAACTCGCGCTACTACTGGTGGGACGGCTGCTCACGGATAGGCCCTTTAACTCAGATGCTTTCAAGCGCATGATGACGAAGGTCTGGGCTCCGACAAACGGTATGGTGATTCGAAACATTGAACCAAACCTTTTTGCCTTTCAATTTCTCCATTGGAGAGATAAGGAGAAAGTGATGGAAGGGAGACCGTGGAATTTTGAGAACAATTTGATCCTTTTGACCAAATTACGGGGGATGAACAACCGGAACACGTAGCCCTTACCCATTCTTCGTTCTGGGTCCGGGTTCTAAAACTCCCCTTTAACTGTCGATCTGATGAAGCTGTAAAAGCCCTAACTGCGGGAATGGGAGATGTCATGGAGTTGGAGGAGGACCTCTTAGGGCTAGATAGGTTCCGACGCATACGTCTAATGATCGACGTTAGGAGACCTATAAAACGAACTCGGAAGTACAAAGACAAACGTAGTAACCTGATTGAAGTAGAGTTCAAGTATGAAAGGCTTCCCTTCTTCTGCCTTGCTTGTGGAGTTATGGGACACTCTGAGAGGGATTGTCTCGTTGTCACAGAAGAACAAAAGTGAAAGGAGCTAGGCTGGAGCCTCTCACTACGGGCTTCACCGAGGAAGGGATACACGAAGGAGATGGAGGAGGTGAAGGAGTTAACTTCAGGACGACGCAAACTGTGTTAGGTTATGATACATATGACAAATCATAAATCATGCGGAAAAACCATTTAGCCAGGAATACATATTATTTACACATAATCATATAGCATAGTTTAGATGCATACTCTTTGTTGCGTGCCTTCCCTAGCTGCGCCCGAACCGAACAAGAACAAGTCTTAAGGACTCCAAGTGTCGTCCCTCCGTAGATAGTCCACAGCACGTCCGGATCCGCCTTAAGATTGACCAACTAGAATCGCCCTTAAGGTACTAATAATTTTCGGCACTTTTAGGCAAGGAATGTGACTGAATTTTTCTCTCAAAAACTCACTTTGAATACTTGAATAATCTATGTAAATATGTGACCCTAGGCACCTATTTATAGAGTTATGGAAAAGGTTTTGGAATCCTATTAGGATACTAATTTATTTAATTATAATCCTACTAGGACTCTAATTAAATAATCATTATCTAATAGTTTTAGGATTTAATCATATTTCGAATCCCGATTGCTTTAGGATTCCCGCACAAGCATTGCATGAGCACCGTACACCCGCGCAAGCCTTGCGGCCCACGCTAGGCGCACAGCGCTCGGCCCACTGCAGTGCTCTCGCGCGCGCGCCCTAGGCCTTGGCTGGGCCTGGCCTTGCGCTGGGCCTGGTCGAGGCTTGGCATGCGATGGTGCGTGTTGGCTCGCTGGGCGATGGCCTGGCTTCGTGATGGGCCTTCGTCTAGCGGGCCTCGTCCGATGCTAATTCGTACGATACGCTTCCGATTAAATTCCCGATTCCGGAATTCATTTCCGATACGAACAATATTTAATATTTCTGATTCCGGAATCAATTTCCGTTTCGAACAAATATTTAATATTTCCGTTTCCGGAATTATTTTCCGATTCCGATAATATTTCCGATTCTGACAATATTTCCGTTTCCGGTAATATTTCCGATTCCGGCAATATTTCCATTTCCGATAATATTTTCCGATACGTACCATGTTTCCGTTTCCGGCAACATCTACGACTTGGATAATATTTATATTTCCGATATGATCCATATTTCCGTTTCCGGCAATATCATCGTTTCCGGAGTATTCATTTCTTGCCTGTGACGATCTTAGCTCCCACTGAAACCAAGATCCGTCGATTCCGAATATCCATAGATGGAGTATTTAATGCCATTAAATACTTGATCCGTTTACGTACTATTTGTGTGACCCTACGGGTTCAGTCAAGAGTAAGCTGTGGATTAATATCATTAATTCCACTTGAACTGAAGCGGCCTCTAGCTAGGCATTCAGCTCACGTAACCTCACTGAATTATTAACTTGTTAATTAATACTGAACCGCATATATTAGACTTATCATTGAATGCATACTTGGACCAAGGGCATTATTTCCTTCAGTCTCCCACTTGTCCTTAGGGACAAGTGTGCATTTCCTAATTCCTTTGTCGCTCGATGCTTGCTCTTGAACATAAGGTAAGAGTTGTTATCCTTATTATGTTCAGAGGTGTTTCTCGGTTTCAAAGTTTAACTGATCAAATAGACAGATAATCATAGCCTATGATTCATCCGAGCACGGCCATGCATTTCACAGTTTCTAGCTCTCCGAGTGGCCTTGTACAACTTTTAAGCATCTCATCCCGATTTATGGAAGGACAATCCCAATCTTGCGATCTTGAGATTAGACTTCGTTTGATAGGTGATTACCTGAGCGTTGCCTTTATAGCCTCCTTTTACGGTGCGACGGTTGGTCAACGTCAAAGCAACCAGTTCTCAAACAAGTAATCTCAAATCACTCAGGTATTGAGGATTTAGTGTCTAATAATTTTAATGAAATTTACTTATGACAGATTTTCATCTCTTACAGTAAAGTTTCATAGGTCTTGTCCGATACTAGTCTTCACAAAGTAAGTATCTATGCAAATGACTATGACATTGCCATGTCCACATAGTTCAAGAAACAGAACTACTAGTCATCTTGCATTCTAGTCGTCTAACATTTTCTATGCGTCCAATTTTATAGAAAACTCCGACTAGGGACCATTTTCAACCTTTGACATTCAAGTTCACTTGATAGACATTTCTTAGTCACAGGACTGGTCCTGACAGTCTATCTTGAATATATCGTCAAATTGAAGGGACTCATCATTTAATAAACCACAAATTAAATGGAAAAATGAATTCTCTTCATTTATTGTGAATGATTAACCAATAATGTTTTACAAAGATTTAAACTCTAAAACTTTAAAACATTAAACAGAGACATCAAAGCCATTCTCCAATATGCTTGATTCCCATAGCTGCAGTGTGCGAGTTGTGCTTCGCCTGCGGCAGAGGTTTAGTCAATGGATCTGATATGTTGTCATCAGTTCCAATTTTGCTTATCTCAACTTCTTTTCTTTCAACGAACTCTCGTAGAAGGTGAAATCTACGAAGTACATGCTTGACTCTCTGGTGGTGTCTAGGCTCCTTTGCCTGTGCAATAGCTCCGTTATTATCACAATACAGGGCTATTGGTCCTTTAATGGAGGGGACTACACCAAGTTCACCTATGAACTTCCTTAACCATATAGCTTCCTTTGCTGCTTCATGTGCAGCAATGTACTCCGCTTCAGTTGTAGAATCCGCAATGGTGCTTTGCTTAGCACTTTTCCAGCTTACTGCTCCTCCGTTGAGGCAGAAGACAAACCCAGACTGTGATCTGAAATCATCTTTGTCGGTTTGGAAACTTGCGTCCGTATAGCCTTTAACAATTAATTCATCATCTCCACCATAGACCAGGAAGTCATCTTTGTGCCTTTTCAGGTACTTCAGAATATTCTTGGCAGCAGTCCAATGCGCCTCTCCTGGGTCTGACTGGTATCTGCTCGTAGCACTGAGTGCATACGCAACATCCGGGCGTGTACATATCATAGCATACATTATTGAACCAATCAATGATGCATATGGAATCCCATTCATTCGTCTACGCTCATCAAGTGTTTTTGGGCACTGAGTCTTGCTTAGAGTCATTCCATGAGACATGGGTAGGTAGCCTCGCTTGGAGTCCGCCATCTTGAACCTATCAAGCACCTTATTGATATAAGTGCTTTGACTAAGTCCAATCATCCTTTTAGATCTATCTCTGTAAATCTTGATGCCCAATATGTACTGTGCTTCTCCTAGATCTTTCATCGAAAAACATTTCCCAAGCCAAATCTTGACAGAGTTCAACATAGGAATGTCATTTCCGATAAGTAATATGTCGTCGACATATAATACTAGGAAAGCAATTTTGCTCCCACTGACCTTCTTGTATACACAAGATTCGTCTGCGTTCTTGATGAAACCAAAGTCACTGACTGCTTCATCAAAACGTATATTCCAGCTCCTGGATGCCTGCTTCAATCCGTAGATTGACTTCTTTAGCTTGCATACCTTTTTAGCATTCTTTGGATCCTCAAAACCTTCAGGCTGTGTCATAAACACAGTTTCTGTTAAAACGCCGTTTAAGAAAGCAGTTTTGACATCCATCTGCCATATTTCGTAATCGTAATATGCAGCGATTGCTAACATTATTCGAATAGATTTTAGCATTGCAACTGGTGAAAAGGTTTCATCGTAATCCACACCGTGGACTTGCCTGTAACCTTTTGCAACCAATCTAGCTTTGAAAACTTCAAGTTTCCCATCCTTGTCCTTTTTCAGTTTGAAAACCCATTTGCTTCCAATGGCTTGGTAGCCATCTGGCAAATCGACCAAATCCCATACTTGGTTTTCAGACATGGAGTCTAATTCAGATTGCATGGCTTCTTGCCATTTCTTGGAGCTAGGGCTCGTCATAGCTTGTTTGTAAGTCGCAGGTTCATCACTTTCAAGTAATAGAACGTCATAGCTCTCGTTCGTCAAAATACCTAAGTACCTTTCCGGTTGAGATCTATATCTTTGCGATCTACGCGGGGTAACATTTCTAGATTGACCATGATTCTCACCAGATTCTTCTAAAGATCTCTGAGTTTCATCCTGAATGTCATCTTGAGCATTCTCTAGAGTTTGTTGTTCGACTCGAATTTCTTCGAGGTCTACTTTTCTCCCACTAGTCATTTTGGAAATGTGATCTTTCTCCAAAAAGACACCATCTCGAGCAACAAACACCTTGTTCTCAGATGTATTGTAGAAGTAATACCCCTTTGTTTCCTTTGGATAGCCCACAAGGATACATTTGTCAGATTTTGGATGAAGTTTGTCTGAAATTAATCGTTTGACGTATACTTCACATCCCCAAATCTTAAGAAAAGACACATTTGGAGGCTTTCCAAACCATAATTCGTATGGAGTCTTTTCGACAGCTTTAGACGGAGCTCTATTTATAGTGAGTGCAGCTGTATTTAGTGCATGTCCCCAAAATTCTAATGGAAGTTCGGCCTGACCCATCATTGACCTGACCATGTCTAGCAAGGTTTTGTTCCTCCGTTCCGACACACCGTTCCATTGTGGTGTTCCTGGAGGAGTCAATTCTGATAGAATTCCACATTCTTTCAGATGGTCATCAAATTCATAGCTCAGATATTCACCACCTCTATCAGACCGCAGTGCCTTAATCTTCTTGCCTAATTGATTCTCTACTTCACTCTGAAATTCCTTGAATTTGTCAAAGGATTCAGACTTATGCTTCATTAGGTAGACATAACCATATCTACTAAAGTCATCAGTGAAAGTGATAAAGTAGCTGAAACCACCTCTAGCATTTGTACTCATTGGTCCACATACATCTGTATGGATTAAACCCAATAGTTCATTTGCTCTTTCTCCAACTTTAGAGAAAGGTTGCTTTGTCATTTTGCCAAGTAAACATGATTCGCATTTACCATAATCCTCTAAGTCAAATGGTTCTAGAATTCCTTCCTTTTGAAGTCTTTCTAAGCGTTTCAAGTTTATATGGCCTAATCGACAATGCCACGGATAGGTGAGATCTGAATCATCCTTTTTGGCCTTTTTGGTATTTATGTTATATACTTGTTTGTCGTGATCTAATAAATAAAGTCCATTGACTAATCTAGCAGATCCATAAAACATCTCTTTAAAATAAAACGAACAACTATTGTCTTTTATTAAAAAGGAAAATCCCTTAGCATCTAAGCAAGAAACTGAAATGATGTTTTTAGTAAGACTTGGAACATGGAAACACTCTTCCAGTTCCAAAACTAGCCCGGAGGGCAACGACAAATAGTAAGTTCCTACAGCTAATGCAGCAATCCGTGCTCCATTTCCCACTCGTAGGTCGACTTCACCCTTGCTTAACTTTCTACTTCTTCTTAGTCCCTGTGGATTGGAACATAAGTGTGAGCCACAACCTGTATCTAATACCCAAGAAGTTGAATTAGCAAGTATACAGTCTATAACGAAAATACCTGAAGATGGAACGACTGTTCCGTTCTTCTGATCTTCCTTTAGCTTCAAGCAATCTCTCTTCCAATGCCCCTTCTTCTTGCAGTAGAAGCATTCGGATTCAGAAGTGGGTTGACTGACCTTCCTCTTTATAGATTTGGCGCCAGTTTGCTTAGTTGGGCTGGCCTTGTTGCCACCTTTCTTAGCATTCCTCTTCTTTCCAGATTTCTTGAACTTGCCCCCACGCACCATAAGCACATCCTGCTTATCACTTTTGAGCGTCTTTTCAGCGGTCTTCAGCATACCGTGAAGCTCAGTGAGCGTTTTGTCCAGACTATTCATACTGTAGTTCAGTTTGAACTGATCATACCCGCTATGAAGAGAATGGAGGATGGTGTCTATAGCCATTTCCTGAGAAAATTGCTGATCCAGCCGACTCATATTCTCAATGAGTCCAATCATTTTGAGAACATGTGGACTTACGGGCTCGCCTTTCTTAAGCTTGGTCTCAAGAATTTGCCTATGAGTCTCGAATCTTTCGACTCGAGCCAGATCTTAGAACATGTTCTTCAACTCACTGATGATTGTGAAAGCATCTGAGTTGATGAACGTTTTCTGCAGATCCGCACTCATGGTGGCGAGCATTAGACATTTCACATCCTTGTTGGCATCAATCCAACGATTGAGGGCTGCCTGAGTGACCCCGTCGCCTGCGGCTTCGGGCATCGCCTCTTCTAGCACATACTCCTTTTCTTCCTGCATAAGAACTATTTGCAAGTTCCTTTGCCAGTCAAGGAAGTTTTTCCCGTTCAACTTCTCCTTTTCGAGAATTGATCGAATGTTGAATGAATTGTTGTTTGCCATTTAAAAACTACAATTGAAAAGAATAAACAAATAAATAACCATTCACAGTTTCTCTTAATAAACTTAAATTCTAGCATACATGCATAATTCAATGTTTATTAAGCATTTTATTCAAGTTATGTGTTCCGGCAGGTGTGAATAAAATGATTCTAAGATCCTAAAATCATTGAAGAACTAAGCACAGTTTGTCGACTTAATCCTAAAACATCTTAGGTAAGCAAAAGCCTTTTGCTAATAGTCTAGAAACTATTCTTGGTTGATAGGTACGTCTAAGAACTTATTAGGTAAACCTATCGATTTTGCCACGACATAAAAGGACTCCTTACTTATATCGTTGAGTTTCACCAAAACTAACATGTACTCACAATTATTTGTGTACCTTGCCCCTTTAGGACCAATAAGTAACACCTCGCTGAGCGAAAACTATTACTAGATTGATGTAAAGGATATCCAAGCAAGTGTATATTTTGGCATGGCACCTTATAACTCAATTTTTAAGTTTGGAACTTAAGGCTCTTACTATGTTGGTTAGATTTTAAGTGAACTAAAATCCTTAATCATGCAACATAATCAAGCTTTGATCTCATGCATTTTAAGACATATTTAAAAGCAATAAATAACTTAAAACATGCATAAGATAAATATGATCTAGTATGGCCCGACTTCATCTTGAAGCTTTAACTTCAAAGTCCGTCTTGAAAATCTCCGTGGGAGGCACCATTTTCTTCAAATAGGATAAGCTATAATTAAAACTAATTACAACTATTTGATGGTACGCAGACCATATTTGAATTGAAAAACAACTTTGGTACTTTAGACCAATTACATTCAAATTAATGGTACGCAGACCATATTTTCTATCCTATTTGGGCCATACTAGTCACTTCATAACCTGCAAAACAGTACATATACAATATATACCATTCACCCATTCATTATCATGAATGGCCCACATAGCTGGTTAGTAAAACACATTATGCATCACGTAAACATTTGCAGCAATTAATCAAGGGCACCAATAATCTACCAATTATTCAGTCCTTATTAATTCTAATCAAGTTGTTTTAACCTTAAGGATTTGTAGACCTAATCAAGAGTTTATGACTAAAAAGGGCTCCCACTCAAACCAATAAATTCATATGCTTTACTAATTTTAAACATAAAAATTTATTTCTAGTCTAACCGGAAACATACAAATTTAATTAAAATTTAAAGCTCATATAAATTTATAATTGAATCCAAAAGTTTAATTTAATTTCAGTCGTATTTAAATTTATTCATGATTTTAATTTTAGTAAAATAATTAGAATAAATAAAATTTATTATAATTATAATATTCAAAATTAAAATCCAAGAAAATAATTTAAATTATTAATTTTAAAATTAATTAAAATTACGTAAACTGAAAATTTCAAATTAAAATTTTAAAACGATCTAATCGCAACACAAACACCTCACGCATCACACGCCCATGGGCCACACGCACACAGCCATCGTTGGCCATGTGCGCGCAGCCCATGCGCTGCGTCGCATAGCTGCTGCTTCTACCCTTCGCAAGCCATCGCGCGAGCTGGTGCTCGCTGCGCGCGCGCCAGCGCTCGATGCACGCGAGCATGTGCTCGCTGCGCGCGTGCCAGCGCTCGATGCACGCGAGCCATCGCTCGCTGCATTCGCTCGCTAGCGCTCGCTTCGTGCACTCGCCAGCGCATGCTGTGCGCGCTCGCTAGCGCTCGCTTGGTGCGAGCCAGCGCTCGCTGCGCGCGGCATCGACGCTGGGCGCAGCACTCGTGGCACGCGAGCTTGCGCTCGCTGCGCGCGAGGCTGCGCGCGCTTGCGCGATGCAGTGCGCGTTGTGGCGCAGCTCGCTTGCTGCCCACACGCGACTGCCGTGCCTTGCCTTCGCCCATGCCCATTCGTCCATTGCTCATAGCCCACGACACAAGGCAGGGCTGCTGCCTTGTGCTCGTGCACCATGCCCTTGCTCATTGCATTCGTGCCGCATGGGCGACGAGCTCCCTTGCTCGTCGTCACATGCCCGCACTATACAACACCCCTTAAGGGTAACACGTAGCGTCCATTGCTTTGTGCGTACAAGTTATATGAACGAATCGCATAAAATTTAAAAAATTTATATTTAAAATTAATGACAAATTAATAAATTAATATTAATTTCATAATTTTAGGGCGAAAAATCGAAAATTTATTATTCAATTGATTTCCGATTAACATGGATTCAAGTTTAGGTCATAAAAATTTAAAATTTATCATAAATTTACAATTTTTATGGTGGTTTTTAATCATAGGTATCTAATTAAATTATAATTAATTATGAAAATCAAATTAATTCTAAATTATTCTAATTTTCAACAAATTAATCATAATTACAAATTAGATTGCATAATTAACAAGGCTAGGCATTCAAACTTGTTAAACATATACAGTAGGTCAATCAAAAATTCAAGATTTATCAACAAGAATCGTAAATATTTAATTTAACATCTTAAATTTACGAAATTTTGCATTCGAAAAACTAAAACCTTCGAAAAGTCATAGTTAGGCTTCGAATTTGAGAATTCTGGGTTCGGCAGAAAAAACCTATTTTTGTCAAAATTTTAGAATGCCTTTTACATGCGGAATTGACACAAAAATCACTCGATTTGGATGAGTAACGAAGAAACTGCCGAAAAACTGCGTACGTATAATTAAATAAACGCAATTTGCAATTAATTAACAATTACGAAAATTAATCACCCCTTTTAATTCTTGCAAATTTGTAATATTTAACCATGTTCATGCAATTTAGATTATGAAAATAATAAGAGGCTCGTGATACCACTGTTAGGTTATGATACATATGACAAATCATAAATCATGCGGAAAAACCATTTAGCCAGGAATACATATTATTTACACATAATCATATACCATAGTTTAGATGCATACTCTTTGTTGCGTGCCTTCCCTAGCTGCGCCCGAACCGAACAAGAACAAGTCTTAAGGACTCCAAGTGTCGTCCCTCCGTAGATAGTCCACAGCACGTCCGGATCCGCCTTAAGATTAACCAACTAGAATCGCCCTTAAGGTACTAATAATTTTCGGCACTTTTAGGCAAGGAATGTGACTGAATTTTTCTCTCAAAAACTCACTTTGAATACTTGAATAATCTATGTAAATATGTGACCCTAGGCACCTATTTATAGAGTTATGGAAAAGGTTTTGGAATCCTATTAGGATACTAATTTATTTAATTATAATCCTACTAGGACTCTAATTAAATAATCATTATCTAATAGTTTTAGGATTTAATCATATTTCGAATCCCGATTGCTTTAGGATTCCCGCACAAGCATTGCATGAGCACCGTACACCCGCGCAAGCCTTGCGGCCCACGCTAGGCGCACAGCGCTCGGCCCACTGCTGTGCTCTCGCGCGCGCGCCCCAGGCCTTGGCTGGGCCTGGCCTTGCGCTGGGCCTGGTCGAGGCTTGGCATGCGATGGTGCGTGTTGGCTCGCTGGGCGATGGCCTGGCTTCGTGCTGGGCCTTCGTCTAGCGGGCCTCGTCCGATGCTAATTCGTACGATACGCTTCCGATTAAATTCCCGATTTCGGAATTCATTTTCGATACGAACAATATTTAGCATTTCCGATTCCGGATTTAATTTCCGTTTCGAACAAATATTTAATATTTCCGTTTCCGGAATTATTTTCCGATTCCGATAATATTTCCGATCTGAAAATATTTCCGTTTCCGGTAATATTTCCGATTCCGGCAATATTTCCATTTCCGATAATATTTTCCGATACGTACCATGTTTCCGTTTCCGGCAACATCTACGACTTGGATAATATTTATATTTCCGATATGATCCATATTTCCGTTTCCGGCAATATCATCGTTTCCGGAGTATTCATTTCTTGCCTGTGACGATCTCAGCTCCCACTGAAACCAAGATCCGTCGATTCCGAATATCCATAGATGGAGTATTTAATGCCATTAAATACTTGATCTGTTTACGTACTATTTGTGTGACCCTACGGGTTCAGTCAAGAGTAAGCTGTGGATTAATATCATTAATTCCACTTGAACTGAAGCGGCCTCTAGCTAGGCATTCAGCTCACTTGATCTCACTGAATTATTAACTTGTTAATTAATACTGAACCGCATATATTAGACTTATCATTGAATGCATACTTGGACCAAGGGCATTATTTCCTTCAAACTGTTCGTAAATAAGGTGGAACAAACACCTATCTCTCATTCTCACAAAACAAATGAGGATAGAAGAAAGCATGTAGAGATTAATGACGTCAGTAAAGGGCAGTAGCAGGTGACCAGTGGGGTTATGAGTACTCAACTATGTGCAAAGGGCCCACCCTCATCCGCAAGTGTGATAACCCCATCCATCACAATTGATGATAATGAGCAACATACTCCAAAGAAGGGGTAGACTAATGTACAGGATGATAAGGTGTTTGATAGGTGCATCACAGAAGAGAGGGTACAAGAACAGGAGAATGAAGACCCAACCCCTACTCAACATGAGGAGGGGTCCCCTACTCTACTGCCCTCTCAGGGGACCCTCCAAAGCAGTGAGTGTCATCTAAAGTTTGAAGTGGGAAAGGCCTTAGTGAATCCTAGGAAACTCAAAAGGGTGCAAAAAGTAGTACGTCGACCAACAGGAGGGATAGAGGTGGATAATGTGTGTGGGAAGTGGAAGGATATGATGGAAATTGATGCTGTTTTTTCAGGGGATGTGGAGCAGGGATTAAAGGAATCAAAGGTTGTGATGGAGAACAAGGAGGATAGGGTTTACAATCAAGTAGCGGAGGTTGCTCGTCAACCCCGCGAACAACAATGATAGGCCTATCGTGGAACTGCCGGGGTTTGGGGAGCCCCCAAGCAGTGAATGCGCTCAAGGGTGTACTTCAAATTGAACGTCCCCACTTTATCTTCCTCTAGGAGACAAAGCTGAAAGGTAAGGAATGGGATAGTGTTAAAATGAAGGTGAACTTGAATAATTGTGTTAGTGTGGACTGTTATGGTGAAGGGAGGCATAGGAGAGGTGGGCTAGCCATGCTTTGGAAGGATGATACGGATATTACCCTCCATTCAATGTCTTTAAACCACATGGGTTTTGTGGTTTCTATGAGCAACGACCTCAACTGGAGGCTTACGGGTATCTACGGCCATCCTGAAAAATATAGGAAAGATGATACTTGGAAGATGTTGGTGGAACTAGGCGATGGGAGTACAATGCCGTGGTTATGCTTAGGAGACTTCAATGGGATCCTCAACCATGCTGAAAAACAAGGAGGAAATTCAAACAATCAACGTCAGATTTATGGTTTCAGACAAGAAGTAGAATCGTGCCAATTGAGAGACATCCATTTTGAAGGATTCCCCTTCACATGGACAAATAATAGAGCAGATGGAGATAATGTACAATAACACCTCGACAGGGCGTTGGTGACTGACTCTTGGCACAACCTGTACCCGTGTTCTATGGTTGAGCACCTACCACGTAGGCATTCTGATCATTTAATCCTCATCAAAGAACAAGTACATGTTAGCAAACGGAAGAGAAAACGGAAACGAGGATTCCGCTTTGAGAAAGAATGGCTAAGGGATGATGAGTGTGGAAATATAGTGGCGGGAAGCTGGAGTATATCGAAGGGTAATGATGTGAGGAGCAAAATTGAATGTTGTGCGGGTTGGCTGAGGAGCTGGAGTAAGTTGTGTCCAAATGATTTTTCTAAAGAAATTGCAAGTAGGAGGCAACAGGTACTACATTTAATGTCCAATGACCCTACACCAACTATTTTGGGGGAAATAAGGAAACTTGATGCAGAGATTGATGAACTAGAGCTCCGGGAAGAAACCTTTTGGGCACAACGCAGTAGACAGGTTTGGCTACGTGACGGGAACAAAAATACAACATTTTTTCACAAAAAAGCCGAGCAACGTTGGAAAAGAAATACTATTAAGGGAGTGTTTGATGAGGGGGGAACATGGAGAGATGATGAGGAGGAGGCAGAAGCAGTATTTGTGAGCTACTTTGAACATTTATTCACAACAAATGGCACTGCTGAGATGGGACAAATTTTTGAGAAAGTGCAGCCAGGAGTTTCACGTGATATGAACATCTCTTTAACAACAAGATATACGGAGGAGGAGGTGATAATCGCTTTGAAGCAAATGCATCCCACAAAAGCCCCCGGGACCTGACGGTATGCCTGCTTTATTTTATAAAACAATTCTGGAGTGTGGTAGGAGAGGATGTGAATTTGTATGTTTTGGATATTCTTAATAATGGTGCCCCTATTGATCAAATAAATCATACTCATGTGGTACTTATTCCAAAAAGAAAACATGCCAGTCTACTAGAGATTACCGACCGATAAGCCTTTGTAATGCTTTATATAAGGTTGCTTCGAAAGTAATCTCGAACAGGTTGAAAGTGGTTCTGCCGAGTGTGATTAGTGAATCCCAAAGCGCCTTTGTTCCGGGGCGACTCATTCCAGACAATGTGTTGGTGGCTTATGAGCTCTTTCATTATCTCCGTAAGAAAAAGAAGGGTAAAAAGGGGTTTATGGCAATGAAACTTGACATGAGTAAGGCGTATGATCGTGTGGAGTGGGCTTTCATTGAAGGGATCGATGATGATGAAGTTGGGCTTTAGTGACAGCTTTGTGGGGCTCATTATGCGGTGTCTATCTTCGGTCTCCTATTCCATTTTGTTAAATGGGTTCCCAACTCGAAGAGTCAAACCAAGCAGAGGTATCCGACAGGGGGACCCGATATCTCCTTTTCTCTTTCTCATTTTTGCGGAAGGACTCTCGTCCCTTTTAAGGGACGCCGAGGCTCGAAAGGTGATCCATGGTATAAAGGTAAGCAAAAATGTTCTTCCTATTTCTCACCTATTTTTTGCAGATGATAGCCTTTTGTTTACTAGAGCTTGTGATGAGCGAGGAAGCGGAGGCCATGCTGGACATCCTTACGCCTTATGAAATAGCATCGGGCCAAAAGATTAATCTGGAAAATCAGAAGTCTCTTTCAGTCGTAATATGGGAGCTAATTCGCAGAATTCACTTCAATCGAAGTTGAACTTTACGGCGGTTATTGTTATTTACTACCTTAAAGTATGTTTTGTTTTGAAATCACTACCACTTTACAGTTTTCTCATCTTAAAATTAAGATATATATATTCCATTTCTTAATCATTTTAATTAGTTCGAAACTCATTCTTCTCATTTATGTGTAAGGATTATATTGATACCGTTCTTTTAAAATTTTGTAAAAGATAAAACGAATTAAAAAAAATGTGAATTATCAAACGAGTTGTTTTGAAATATCGTTCTCTGTGAAATCCTTGTAGAAAAATTTGAAAAAATGAGATTTGAATCGCTTTAAATGATTAAGAAGAAAAAGAGATATCTTAATTTTAAAATGAGAAAATGGTAAAGTGGTAGTGATTCCCAAACCAAAACGTATTTAAGTAGTAAATTACAATAAAATTTTCATGAGTTAGTTAATATAAAAATGGTGTATTTTAAGGTAGTAAATATCAAAATTTCCAAGAATCAACTTGGGGGAAAATTATAGGGTTTAACAAAATTCGTAATTCACGTTCTACATAATTTGAGTTTAACAATCTATATTCAATTACATAATTTAACCAGTAATTTAAGAAATCGGAAATTTATATGGTTTAACCTAATTCAAAATCAATTTGGGGAAAATTCTAGGGTTTATCAAGTTTTAAAATCTAAGAAAAGTAGATCTGAGACTAAATTGACATTGTAAAAATTTTATTCTTCATAAACTATATTTTTCGAGTAAAATACATCTTCTCCAAACATTGATATAATGAATCGGAAACTGAATTAAATTTCATTTTTTGTTCAATTTAGGTCTTCGATTCTTTCTCTATCCTCTTACAAAGTCGGCCAAAAAGAAAAGATAAACTAAAAAAACAATTTGAATTTTCAAAACAGGTCTGAAATTTCAAAGTGAGTGCAATGTGGGTCCCACGCTTTCAGTCAATAGGAACCCATTGCATGGTAGGACTACATGCACCCATTGTATATGTAGAGTTTTCATTGTAGAATGTCTCACTTGTTTAGTTTGAACATTATTAATTTCAATTTCAGTAGTCTAATACTCTGATGCATGGAAGCGAAAATTTCATGTAATCAAATAAGGGACATACAGAACAATCAGTCTTATATAACACATGGAGAAAATATTGAACCTTATAGTAATTGTGAGCTAAAAAAAATTGCATGTAGAAGACAAATACATAAATACAGGTACTATAAAAAGAAAAAGAAGTACATAAATACAGGTAATGGCAACCAACAGTTGAATTAAATGATAACAACGCACAAAATAAGGGGAAATTTCTGATTTTTGATGACAGAAATAACAGAAGGAAGTGTAAAAAGTAGAATATGAAATCAAAGATATTAGCTCATTCTAAATCTACAATCCCCAAATTGGAGAGAATGAGTTTAAGTTGATGAACGAAGTCAGATCCAGTTGCATACTCTGTCAGCATCCCAACAGCAAATCCAAACATTGCCCATCTGTGGGTAACAACAGCACATCAGAAAAGAGCAGTTCGTGTATGAAAAACTAGCAGGGTATTTTGGTAGGCGACGATAAAAGATGGTAATGGATGATGAATTTATATGTACATTTGCAAAATAAAGTATCATAACAATATCCGTGGTAATGTAACTCCATGTGTGTATGTTTATTTATAAGTTAGCAGCTCATCAAACTTCAGAGAAGTTTATTCATCTTAATAAAGGAATCTAGAATCAATGAACCATATTTGAGAAAATCATTCCAACACATAGCTGAATTTTGTGTAATAATAAAAAATAAAAAATAAAAAAAATAAAAACAGAAATAGAAATAGAAATTTAGTTTCAAAATGGCAACAGTTAGTCAAATCCTGGAATCACCACTAGTACTTGTGATCTCACTTATGAAAGCTTATACGGAGTAACAACTTTCTATTAGAAGGACTCGTTTATCCAAAAATTGCATTAGATCCCACACATTTCTACTTGGTTTGCGTACAAGGAGAGGTGTTTGGAAAAACCGTTTCAAATTTCAAATTTCAAATTTCAATACGAAGGGTGGAACAACCGTTTTGTAAAAACTTGCAATCAAAATCTTCACATTGCATATAGTGATATTGAATTATCATTGGTTTCTAATGAAAACAACTTCATGTGAACTTTTTTATCTACTCCTAAATTGTACTCCCCGTCCGTTACCTATCAATTCTTTTAAGGGCATGGGCATGCCCAACATTTCATGATTAATGCATTCGAATGTATATCGCTTTCAAATAATAGAGCATGTAAACTATTGGAATGATGCTTTCAAATAATAGAGCATGTAAACTATTGGAATGATGAAATTAAAATTAACCAAGAAATACACATACTCTAGTTTGACATTCAATTAAATATTATTCTATGTAAAATTACAAGCAAAACTCATTAGTAATATTTTCAATTTATAAGGTGGACATGAGATAAACGTACATACCTGCCATTACCAATCTCATTTTTAGGAACAAAACCAAAAGCAGGGCCTTGATCAGCTTCTTCAAGCTTCTTCTGCTTAAAATAATCTTGAAGTTCCCTAGCCTTAGCCCTCTGAAACTCCAACGTAACCAAACTCTTATCTTCAACCATTGTAGTAGCCGAAGCCGACACCGGCTTTGGAGGTGGAGGTGGAGGTGGAGGAGGAGAAGAAGAAGGTGGCTTAGGCGACTGCAGAGGAGGAGCAGGAGAAGGAGCAGTAGGTCTTCTGATGGGACCTTCTGTCTGTGAACACCTTACAGTAAATGATGACATACAAGGCGGCTTAGTTTGTGATAACCTTAAGCTAAAGTTAGTTGTTGAAGATGAACAACATGATGATGATGCTGTTGTTGTTGTTGTTGTTGGCAGTCTCATACATGGGATTGAAGTTGCTACTGACATATCAATTTTTTTATTTTTTTTTCTAGATTGTATGAGAGAGAAAATGGAGTTCAAGTGTTATCAGAATCAGAACAATTTGGTTAAGGGGTAGATGAAATGTGGCTATTGTTTATTGGGGTGTTGTGGATTTTGATTGTTTATCAGCAAGTGGATAATGCCTACTTGCAGTGAGAAGCGAGTGTGAATAACGCACCTTTCTAGTCTGAGGCTGTACCTTACTCCACTTGGCTGTTTAGAATTCAGAATAATGCATTTATGAGAACTGGTTTGTTAAATCATTTTAGAGGAAGATTATTATAGACTACGCTCCCTATTCTTCTTATACTCTCTACTTTTCTGTTGTCGGTCTTCAAAATGAACATGATTAAGGTCATTCATTATACAGCTTTCTTAAACTACTACAGATGTCAATTGAGTTTTTTTATTACCATAAACAGGAAAACCAAAACTGAAACAGAAAAGGAACCAAATTCAAACTCAACACATTAGCCAAATCTAACCAAACCATAATTAGTCTAAATCTAGTCCAACGACCCATCTGCTAGATCAGTACGAGAAAGAAGATCCAGAAACCTGGAAATGCATTGTGGTGTTAGATGACCGACTTGATTGTCATTTTATGTACAAAAACTTGCAAGTGGTATAGATAAGATTGAATACAAAAACACTTTAATTACGGCAACAAATACACACTTAGTCATGAAATTGAAAAGGGACATGATCTAATAACCCAAAAAAAGGATGGGTAATTGGGGAAGCAGTAGATGTGAAAAGAGGGAAGAAAAAATGGTTGAAAGAGATGACTGACAAAATCCAATCTGACGGTCCACCCAATTAAACAAAATTGACAAGATATTAACAAAATGAATCAGCCAGTAGAGGCATCCGAATGCCGAATCATAGCAGATGGCTGCACCCAGTACCCTCGAAACCTGAAGGACCTCGCTCTAGTATTCCCAAACTCACTCAGTAGGCGAATAAAAGGCTCAGTTACTTGAAGATGCTTAATTCACAGCAGCTAAGCCCCTTTCAACAAACAGCCCTATCTAAGGCCTCTTTCACAATGCAGAAGTCCAAACAATCAAGTGGCCCAAATTACATTATCCTGCAAGAACAAGTCTTCCCGTTCCCGTTGACAAACTCGTCATCAGATTCCCCATGTTCACTGCAATTTCAGTAAGATGTTGGTGAAATCAATGGGATAAATGTTGCATACACTAAGTTTATCTAAGAAACAGATGTTCTAACAAAGATGGAAATATGTTTCGAATTTTGCATACCAACAGATGCATCTAATAGTACTGTCACTGCTCGATAAATTAGAATCTCCACGGAACAAAACAATTTAACAGTCCATTTAATGGACAACAGAAATAAATAGAAAAGATAAAGTTTGAACAGACATAAAGATTCAAAACTATCACTGCTGTAGGGATTAGGGAACACAGACACTCGGGGTGAAAAGAATCCAATTAGCATCTGCCCTCACAACACCATCCAGTGCAGCACTAACGTTTGTGCTTAAATTTTACAATGAAATCCATCTAGACAGACAACGCTTCAAGGAAAGGCAGATGCAACTCCTAATGATTTGAAATCCAAAAAAAATACCATATTGCTAGTATAGCAGCATCTGATAGCATTAGACAAGGGTTGTGCGAATAAAGGTAGCATACAAGTGCTCAACTTCCAGCATATACAAGTTACAAAAGCATAGACATGCCCACCAACACAACCTGTAATCCTTTATAATCAAAGCTCTCAGTAACAGCTTCATCTGTGTCTCTTACATTTTAAGTTCGTTCGGGTTATAATTTCCCTGGAAGAAGAAAGAAGCAGACGCATCATATATTAACTCCATACTACTGAATTCCATTATCTAGAGAGAAGCTATATAGGTTGGTAGGGTTTCTGTAATGTAATCTTTACCATTCTTATCCTGCTACAGATAGTACATGTGCCCTTTTATAGGAAATGTTACACCCAAACATTCATATATTTCTTTATTACTGATTCGTTTTAAAAAACAGTCGCACAAAATCAGCTCACATTTTAAATGACTCTACCTTGAAAGAATGCAATTATTTCAAACAAGCTACGAGTCAACAAGCAGCCTATTCATGATTCTCTGTCCAGTGAACGTAAATTGCTTTTTTTCTCCTTTTTAAGTTAGTGTGCATATTTAAGTGAAAATAATAGCTGACGGGTACTGAATTCTTTGAGACTGTTGTGAAACAGAGATATCTCAAGCAACATACTTTCGAGACTTCAAAGGCTACTTTCAAAACACAAGAGCAATGTGTGTTTTTAATGAAAAACATGTACTGACTTCATCAATATACGAAAGTCAAGTGGGATCCAAACCAAGAGGTTACGGATTTCAACATCCCCTCTCCCAATCTCATAGTTAGGTACTAGTATTGTGGACTTCTTTTCTTTGTGGGCTGGGATATCTGTCTTGCTCCTATCAGAATATCAATGTTCTTATCCAACAGTTGGGAATGATAATATACGTGGTTCCACGCCTTGGCCTTTTATCTACAAAAGTAAGGCTGTCTTATCAAGTAGAGACGGGAAAAGGAAATACTTCAAAGATAGGTTTCAATCTGTCACTTGAAAAAAAATCAACACAAAGGATATGGCACTGAGCCATTTATCAGGCACTATTCTGATTGCGTCTTCAGCTTCATGGGGAATTGCCAGAAGACGAACACAAAAAAGGGAGGTAACACCACAAATTTATAGCATATTTCAAATAGAAGTAGACAGATCAGCATTAGGTTAATGCAAACAGTGAGGTCTTTGAAATTAGATGGAAAGTGGGGTAAATTCTCATTGATGATGTGTATTAAATATTGGACTCTCAGTCAGCTTTACAACACAGAATACAAAGAAGTAAGGTCAATACCTAGCTCAACCCATCCCTCTACAGGATCTATTGAAAATCAATACAGGTAAGGCTTCTCCTTTAGCTTTACAACACAGAACACAAACAAGTAAGCTCAATACCTAGCAGTCTAGCACAACCCATCCCTCTCCAGAATCTATCGAAAATCAATACAGTTAAGGCTGCTAATATCCCATTTGTACAGTACTTGCATGATGATTGATGTCAATGCAATTTTAACCACATATTGGGACAACTTAAGACAGATATATTTACTAATTTAATGGGATAGTGGGAGCACATATTAAGCTAAATAGAAATTCTATTGACTTCACGCAACGAGAGAAACAAAAGGAAATGATTTAGAATTTTTGATGCCAAATACTGGTCTGCACAGGGAAATTTCATCAATCAACCGACTAAGACCTAACGAAGTGTATGAAATGATTGGAAGTTGCAAAAGGCCATTTTCTGTGGACATATATGATCTTGGAGGGTTGCATCAGTTATCTAACAACAAGTGTAAACCCTAGAGCTATCCTACATGGATTCAGCCTTCTATATCCTAGGAGAATGAGTTGTGAACCTGATTACCTGCAATTCAAATTACAGTTAGCATTGTTCCATTTGGAGTTATGATAAGACCACAACTCATTAAGTTGACAAAACTTATCTCAACCAGGGTATGAAGGCATGACAAAGTTGAAACTAGTAATATAATGCCAAGGACAAGTGTTCTGCCAGAAAAGGAAAAAATATCAAAGTCCTTATGTTACATTACAAAGAGGAACCATAAAGGCTATGCTATTGAACTTCATGAATGTTACTAGTCCTCCATGAAGTAGGTAATATATTATTATCTTCCAGTAAGTACGGTAGACATAATGTGAGGGCCTAGCATTGTCTTAGAGTGAAGTAAAATACTGAAATGTGATAATAGTGCTTCGAACAAAACTAAGGACATGTGGCCTTAAATTATAGAAAAATAACTTCAGGTGCCATCAAATGCAGACCTGGGAAAATGCCAAACCAAGATTCCTTGTTCCAGGATTATCTTAAATATAGAGAGTACACAGAAGGCAACAATAGCAAGAAAGTAATACCTTATAGTCATCATTTCTTCACAGCAAAAAATTTATATTTAAAAGACATAAGAAATTATATCCTTTACGGTCATCATATACCTGAGCTCAAATTCTCTGATCTCTGCAAGATCTTTCCCACATGCATCTGTCCACTGTACTTTTCTCTTTTCTGTGTGTAAGAGATCATTATCCTCTTCAGCCAGGAGCTGCTTCTCATCACTACTGTTTTTGATAGTTTCTGAAGTGTCATGTGATGACTTCTTCAAGCTACTCTTGAGAGTGATATTTCTGGCAATGTAATTATCGTCAATAACAGTGCTTTCTTGAGTCTGTTCCTTTTCCCTCTCGTTTGCAGGACCACTTGGCAAGATATCCTGTGGTTGGGTTGGACCTACTTTAAGAGGCGACTGTCCATCAAGTCCTGCGGAAGCGCGACCAAAACAGACAAAGGTAGCGCACCCGCGGGAAAGTCGGTTCTTTCCAGAAGCCAGCTGGAGGTCACTTTCAGTTTCCTGATCCACCAACTGGTATTGATTCCAAGGAGCAACTTTCATGTGCTTTTCATCACTCTTCTGTCCCAAAAGTAAAAGGGTCAAACCCTTACTATACCCGGTTGCTGAAGAAGAGAAAAACCCTCCCCCTTCGACTGCTAATAACATCAGTTCTTCTCATCTGGGCACCAGACCTTTTAACAGTTCGAGTCCCAGACCCTTCAAAGTCTGATTCTGCAGTTTTCTGATAAAAACATACACCCATTTAGTTTATAAATAATGTAACAATGTCTCACGGAGAGAGAAAGCTTATGGAACTATAATATCCAAAATTCTCGAAATTGAAGAACCCATTATAGTTTACTACCAAAGCAGAATCTCCTAATCAAAGTGAAAATTTGTCAGCTGGTGACAATAATCTTAGCCAGTCGACTGCCTAGAATAATTCAAGGACTTGCATTGCTCTTTTTGTAGATTCTATGTCACTCCCTACATCCACGAGATCAAAGAGCTAACAGGCTATAGCATGCCAAGAAAAAGTATGAACACATAGATGCATCATGCATGTATAGGATACAGCATCAAATATAAGGAGTTACTTCAATTTCTTCCAAAGTCAATATTCTTCCAAAGTCTAGTACTCAGCAAACTTCAGCATAAATATAACTAAACAAGCCAATTACGTGCTGCCGATAAGCATGTTCTCTCTCAAGATTATAGCAACCCAACAATGTAACAACTTGCCGATGATGCATCAGAACCCTTTTGACAAAACAGCCAAAAAAGCTCAAAAGCTCAACTTATTCACATCATTGGGATAAAGAAAAAGTAATACAAAATAAAAAATAAAAAATAAAAAATATACTCTCAATTTGGGAACCAAGTTTAAGAGATCGTACACTAAAATTCTAGTTGCAGAAAAAGTAATCCAAACAAAATCAATGGAATCATAAACCTTTTAGGTGATCACAGCTACAACACAAAATCGACTGTAAAAATAGAAATTTAGCAACAAAAAAAAATATAAAACCCTATATTACAAAATTAAATGTTATTAACAATGAAAATGAAAACTAAGAACATGCAGAGATTCAAGTTCATATGAACTAACATTAACAACCCAGAACTGGGTTTATTACCCATTAACGGGAAAAAAAAATACCCCAAATCATAAAATTGTCAGAAGTTCAAAAGAAATGCAGATTAAAATTATAAAAAACCAAAAATAGCAATTAAAAAGTGAAAAAGACGAAGGGTAATCAGTAAAGGGAGTAGAGAAATGGAAGATACCTGAGGAAATAGAAAGAGGAGTAGATCTGAGAGAGAGATCTCCGGCTAGTAAAATCGTTGGAGGGATTTGCGAAGAGATTTGAGTTCGAAGTGAAAAGGGGGAAAGGAGGAGAGAGAAAATAAAAAAAGAGGAGAGAGAAAGAGGGATGGATGAACACTCTGAAAAAACAAATAATTTCACAATTGGAAAAAGATTAAAATTAAAGTGGACTCTTTGGGAGACTCAGTGTGGGTGTGGGGACTTCTTCTTTTTCTTTTTCTTTTTCTTTTTATTTTTCATTTTCATTTCCATTTTCATTTTGATATTGGTAATATTTTTTAGAGCGATTTCCTTCAATATTGTTTAAAGAACGTCAAATTCCCAAAATGCGCCACTTTTTAACTTAATTCCCACCATACCGTCCACGTCAGCATTAAAATCGGTCTCTTTTTTTTTTAACGAAGCGACACTAAACCGCTATCTCAGGTAGCGGTTAACTTAAGTTAACCGCTACCTGAGATAGCGGTTTATAATCACGTAAGTAGTACTATTTATAAATGGTTAAAAAAAAAACTGCATCAGCTAGGGGTCGAACCCACAACCTTTTGGTTAGGAAATAAACACTCTATCCACTAAGCTACAGACACTAATGTTGATAAGTTAAATTTAGAAATGTTTATAATTAATATTAATAAATGGTTAAAAAGAAATAAACACATCAGGTAGGATTCGAACCCACGACCTCCTGCGTAGAAACAACACACTCTATCCACTGAGCTACAGACACAATTGATGTCATAAGAGGTTACTTCTAAATTATATATCTATTTAAACTGTAATTCATGTTAAAAATAATTTACAATTAAGTAAACCGCCATCTGAGATAGCGGTTTTGTTTTAATACAAACCGCTATCTGAGATAGCGGTTTATAACATTGAACCGCCATCTGAGATGGCGGTTTGCTTTAAAACGAAACCGCTATCTCATATAGCGGTTCAATGCTGAACCGGAAAAAAAAAATTACTTCTCTTTCTCCCTTGCTTACGTGGACGGTATGGTGGGAAATAACTTAAAAAGTAACGTATTTAGGGAATTGTTGGATCTTTATGCAATATTGAAGGAAATCGCTCTATTTTTTAAGAAATGAAGTTTTGTTTGATAGGTTAGAATTTTTTTTTTTGGGCTTATATAATTTTATTTTATTTTGACAAATAAAGATATTTTATCACCAATGATTTAATGAATAATTAATACATCTAGCCAAGCTATAGACTAGTTAAGCACAAAATAAGAGTGCAACAGCAACACAAGCTCAAAAAATAATAAGCTAAACTAGCTCGCTCAACTTGAGTAACCAACATAGAGTTGGCTCAAGTGGTAAGCAGCTTGATGCCGCTTAAGGGAGGTCTTGGGTTCGAGCCTCGCCGTATGCAGAAACTCTTGTTGGGAGACTCACCCACCATAAGCAAGGTGTGCGACGCGGGTCGATCCGGATGTAGTCGGAGCTAAGCTCCGGTGAATCGGGTGTGCTATGCGTAAAAAAACTTGAGTAATTTCTGAATGTCAGTAGCTCTACAGCTACCCTAAACTTGATATCATGCAGAACCTCAGCAGGACTTCTACACTTTTGGTTAAACATTATCTCATTGTGTTGCAGCCACACATTATAGATGCATTCAGCAAACATCAACAACAGCTTATGCATATCACCAGTTCTTTTAATAGCTTCCAAATCCAGATCAGTTCCTGATCAAAGGCAGCAGGCCTCCTTAGAAACTGTAGGCTATGTAAAATCTTCACCCAAATACCAGCAGTATAATCACACTCAAAGAATATATGAGCCACTTACTCAACTTTAATGGAACACGGTGGGCAGAAATCACTAGTAACCACATTCCAAGACATCAATATGTCCTTACCAGGCAACCTTTTCCACAGAGCTAGCCAGGTGATAAAACGACTCTTAGGGGTAGCTGAATTGTTACAAACAATCCTTCTCCGGTTTACTTTCTCATGATTACCCAACAAGGCTTGATACATAAGCTTTATGGAAAACTTACACTTCTTACACACATGATCCCACCCTCCCACATCATCAATAAACTGATTTGAAGACAGAATCTTCCTCAATGGCCAAGACATTAAGGAAGTCCAATGAGTAGAAAGAGACCTCCATTTGATGAAATAGGTATGCACCCATCTGCACCATAGCTTATCTTTCTTATGAGTTAGAGCCCAAAGAAGCTTAGCCACGGCAGCTTTGTTCCTTAGGCTCATTTCTTTCAAATTCCAACCCCCTGCACTTCTTGGGATACACAAATTGTGCTAAGCAACAAAAGACTTCTTGGAGGGATCAGTATGACCTGTCCACAAGAAGTGCTGCAAAAGTTCTGAATTTCCTTGATAACCTTCTTAGAAAGGATGAAGATTTGGCACCAGAAAGACTGTAAACTAAGCAGAATGGTTTGAACCAGCTGCAACCTACCAGCATAAGATAGGTTCCTTGTTGTCCAACTTTTTTCTCTATTCACCACCTTATCAATCAAAGTTTTTCATTGATTATAAGCCAATTTTTTAGTAGTAAAGGGCACACCCAAATATCTAAAAGGGAACTGACCTTCAGCAATATGAACAGAAGCAACAATTGCTTCTCTTTCAACATTAGTAACTCCACCTATGTAGATATTACTTTTATCTAGATTAACTTCTAATCCAGAAGCCTTGGAAAACTGGGAGAAAGTAGTAAACAACATTTGAACTGACTAAATGTCAGCTCTTGAAAACATTAACAAATCCTCAGCAAACATCATACGGGTGATGGCTAGTTTCTCACACTTTGGATGAAAATTGAAATCAGGCAGGTGTCGTAACTGTTAGGTTATGAATAATACAACAATATAATTCATGCGGAAAAACCATAAAGCCAGAATCCAAATTAATTGCCACATAGTCAATTAGCATAATTTCGGTGACATACAATGTGATGCGTGTCTTCCCTAGCTGCTCCCAAACCAAACAAGAACAAGTCTTTAGAGCCCCAAATGTTGCCCCTCGGTAGAAAGTCCACAGCACGTTCGAATCCGCCTTAGGTTCAACCAACTAGGATTTTACTTAAGGTTTTATGTATTCGGGTAGGCTTGTATTATGTTCTCCCTTGAACACAATGGGAAGAAAGAATATGTTTTCAACTTAATTGATGTGTTATAATTATGAGGCTCTAGCCTTATATTTATAGTGTAGGAAATAAGGAGTTTGAGTTTTACTAGGAATAGAATTACCAAACCTACTAGGATTGAAATTCTTATTCAATTAGATTTGCAATATTAATTAAACTCTTAATTATTTGAATTCTAGTAAAACAAGGAATACTTAGTCCAAGGTTACTTGGGAACTAAGCAATCAGATATTTCTTGGAGCCCAAGACGAACAACCCAACGTAGCCACGATGGGCCACGTGGGTCTGCGTGCTGCCTCGGCCCATGCCTCGGCAGGCCTTGCGCACGATGCTCGCAGGCTGGGCGCAGCCCACGCGCTGCTGCCTTGCCGCAAGCTTGGCGTGTTAGGTTATGATACATATAACTTAATATCAATCATGCGGAAAAACCATTAAAGTCAGGAACTCAAATTAATTGCCACGTAACAATTAGCATAATTAGGATGCATAATCTTTGTAGCGTGCCCTCCCTTGCTGCGCCCGAACAGAACAAGAACAAGAACAAGTCTTTAGGACTCCAAGTGTCGTCCCTCCGTAGAAAGTCCACAGCACGTCTGGATCCGCCTTAAGCTTAACTAACTACAATCGCCCTTAGGTACTATTATTTTCGGCAATGTGGGGCAAATAGATGACTGAATTTTTGCTTAAAAATTTCTCTCTTTTGAATACTTAAAGATCGTTATAAAATATGAGCATTAGTCACATATTTATAGGCTATGTTAAAAGTAATCGGATCCTACTAGGATACGAATTAATTAACTAGAATCTAATTAAAACTCTATTAATTAATTTATCCATTAGGAATAGGAATTTAATCATTAAACGAATCCTACATGATTTAGGTTTCGTACGGAAACACAAACACTCACACGAGCATGACCCGCATGCGCGCAGGCCATGCCCGCGCAAGCCCACGCAGCAGCCGCTCAGCCCACGCGAGGCTCGTAGCCCACTGCTCCCAGCCACGGCCTGCTGGGCCTGGCCTTGCGCTGGGCCTGGCGTGGTCTTGGCTGTTTGTGTGGCGCGCGGGCTTGCTGGACGCGGGCCTGGCTTCGTGCTGGGCCTTCGTCTAGCAATCTCGTCTGATGCTTAATTCGTACGACGCGCATCCGATTCATTTCCCGATTCCGGAATTCATTTCCAATACGAACAATATTTAACATTTTCGATTCCGGAATTAATTTCCGTTTCGAACGAATATTTAATATTTCCGTTTCCGGAATTATTTTCCGATTCCGATAATATTTCCGATTCCGACAATATTTTCGTTTCCAGCAATATTTCAGATTCCGGCAATATTTCCATTTCCGATAATATTTTCCAATACGTACCATGTTTCCGTTTTCGGCAACATCTACGACTTGGATAATATTTATATTTCCGATACGATCCATATTTCCGTTTCCGGCAATATCATCGTTTCCGGAGTATTCATTTATTTGCCTTTGACGATTTGAGATCCGACTGAAACCAAGATCTGTCGATTCCGAATATTCATAGATGGAGTATTTAATGCCATTAAATACTTGATCCGTTTACGTACTATTTGTGTGACCCTACAGGTTCAGTCAAGAGTAAGTTGTGGATTAATATCATTAATCCACTTGAACTGAAGCGGCCTCTAGCTAGGCATACAATTCACTTGATCTCACTGAATTATTAACTTGTATAATTAATACTGAACCGCATTTATTAGACTTACCATTAAATGCATACTTGGACCAAGGGCATTATTTACTTCAGTCTCCCACTTGTCCTTAGGGACAAGTGTGCATTTCCTAATTCCTTTGTCACTTGATGCTTGCTCTTGAACATAAGGTAAGATTAGTCATCCTTATTATGTCCAGAGGTGTTTCTCGGTTTCAGAGTTCAACTGATCAAATAAACAGATAATCATGGCCTATGATTCATCTGAGCACGACCATGCATTTTACAGTTTCTAGCTCTCCGAGTGGCCTTGTACAACTTTCAGCATCTCATCCCGATTTATGGGAGGACAATCCAAATCTTGCGATCTTGAGCTTAGACTTCGTTTGATAGGTGATTACCCGAGCGTTGCCTTTATAGCCTTCTTTTACGGTGCGACGGTTGACAACGTCAAAGTAAGCAGTTCTCAAACAAGTAATCTCAAATCACTCAGGTATTGAGGATTAGTGTCTAATAATTTTAATGAAATTTACTTATGACAGATTTTCATCTCTTACAGTAAAGTTTCATAGGTCTATCCGATACTAGTCTTCTCAAAGTAAGTATCTATGCAAATGATTGCGACATTGCCATGTCCTCATAGTTCAAAAAACAGAACTACTAGTCATCTTGGATTCTAGTCGTTTAACATTTTCTATGCTTCCATCTTTATAGAAAACTCCGACCAGGGACCATTTTCAACTTTTGACATTCAAGTTCACTTAATAGACATTTGTTAGTCACAGGACTGGTCCTGACAGTCTATCTTGAATATATTGTCAATTTGAAGGGACTCATCATTTAATAAACCACAAATTAAATGGAAAAAAGAATTCTATTCATTAATGTGAATGGTTAACCAATAACGTTTTACAAAGTATTAAACTCTAAAACTTTAAAACATTAAATAAGGACATCAAAGCCATTCTCCAATATGTTTGATTCCCATAGCTACATTGTGCGAGTTGTGCTTCGCCTGCGGCAGAGGTTTAGTTAATGGATCTGAGATGTTGTCATCTGTTCCAATCTTCCTTATCTCGACTTCTTTTCTTTCAACAAAATCTCGTAGAAGGTGAAATCTACGAAGTACATGCTTGACTCTCTGGTGGTGTCTAGGCTCCTTTGCCTGTGCAATTGCTCCATTATTATCACAATACAGAGCTATTGGTCCTTTAATGGAGGGGACTACACCAAGTTCACCTATGAACTTCCTTAGCCAAATAGCTTCCTTTGCTGCTTCATGTGCAGCAATGTACTCCGCTTCAGTTGTATAATCCGCAATGATGATTTGCTTAGCACTTTTCCAGCTTACTGCACCTCCGTTGAGGCAGAAGACAAACCCAGACTGTGAAATCAAATCATCTTTGTCGGTTTGGAAACTTGCGTCCGTATAGCCTTTAACAATTAATTCATCATCTCCACCAAGACTAGGAAATCATCTTTGTGCCTTTTCAGGTACTTCAGAATATTTTTGGCAGCAGTCTAATGTGCCTCTCCTGGGTCTGGCTGGTATCTGCTCGTAGCACTGACTGCGTACGCAACATCCGGGCGTGTACAAATCATAGCATACATTATTGAACCAATCAATGATGCATATGGAATTCCGCTCACTCATCTACGCTAATCTAGTGTTTTTGGGCACTGAGTCTTGCTTAGAGTCATTCCATGAGACATAGGTAGGTAGCCTCACTTGGAGTCTGCCATATTGAACTTTTCAAGCACCTTATTGATATAAGTGCTTTTACTGAGTCCAATCATCTTCTTAGATCTATCTCTGTAAATCTTGATGCATAGTATGTACTGTGCTTCTCCTAGATCCTTCATCGAAAAACATTTCCCAAGCCAAATCTTGACTGAGTTCAACATAGGAATGTCATTTCCGATAAGTAATATGTCGTCGACATATAATACTAGAAAAGCAATTTTGCTCCCACTGACCTTCTTGTATACACAAGATTCGTCTGCGTTCTTGATGAAACCAAAGTCACTGACTGTTTCATCAAAACGTATATTCCAGCTCCTTGATGCTTGCTTCAATCCGTAGATTGATTTCTTAATCTTGCATACCTTTTTAGCATTCTTTGGATCCTCAAAACCCTCAGGTTGTGTCATAAACACAGTTTATGTTAAAACGCCGTTTAAGAAAGCGGTTTTGACATCCATCTGCCATATTTCGTAATCGTAATATGCAGCGATTGCTAACATTATCCGAATAGACTTTAGCATTTCAACTGGTGAAAAGGTTTCATCGTAATCCACACCGTGGACTTGCCTATAACCTTTTGCAACCAATCTAGCTTTGAAAACTTCTTGTTTCCCATCCTTGTCCTTTTTCAGTTTGAAAACCCATTTGGTTCCTATGGCTTGGTAGCCATCTGGCAAATCGACCAAATCCCAAACTTGGTTTTCAGACATGGAGTCTAATTCAGATTGCATGGCTTCTTGCCATTGCTTAGAGCTAGGGCTCGTCATAGCTTGTTTGTAAGTCGCAGGTTCATCACTTTCAAGTAATAGAACTTTATAGCTCTCGTTCGTCAAAATACCTAAGTACCTTTCTGGTTGAGATCTACATCTCTGCGATCTACGCGGGGTTACAAATCTAGATGGTCCTTGATTCTCACCAGATACTTCTAATGATCTCTGAGTTTCATCCTGAATGTCATCTTGAGCATTCTCTAGAGTTTGTTGTTCGACTCGAATTTCTTCGAGGTGTACTTTTCTCCCACTTGTCATTTTGGAAATGTGATCTCTTTCCAAAAAGATACCATCTCGAGCAACAAACACCTTGTTCTCAGATGTATTGTAGAAGTAATACCCCTTTGTTTCCTTTGGATAGCCCACAAGGATACATTTGTCAGATTTTGGTTGAAGTTTGTCTAAAATTAATCGTTTGACGTATACTTCACAACCCCAAATCTTAAGAAAAGACAGTTTTGGAGGATTTCCAAACCATAACTCATATGGAGTCTTTTCAACAGCTTTAGACGAAGCTCTATTTATAGTGAGTGCAACTATTTTTAGTGCATGTCCCCAAAATTCTATTGGAAGTTCGGCCTGACCCATCATTGATTTAACCATGTCTAGCAAGGTTCTATTTCTCCGTTCTGACACACCGTTCCATTGAGGTGTTCCAGGAGGAGTCAATTCTGACAGAATTCCACATTCTTTCAGATGGTCATCAAATTCATAGCGCAGATATTCACCGCCTCTGTTAGACCGCAGTGCCTTAATCTTCTTGCCTAATTGATTCTCTCACTCTGAAATTCCTTGAATTTGTCAAAGGATTCAAACTTATGATTCATTAGGTAGACATAACCATATCTACTTAAGTCATCAGTGAAAGTGATAAAGTAGCTGAAACCACCTCTAGCATTTGTACTCATTGGTCCACATATATCTGTATGGATTAAACCCAATAGTTTAGTTGCTCTTTCTCCAACTTTAGAGAAAGGTTGCTTTGTCATTTTGCCAAGTAAACATGATTCGCACTTACCATAATCCTCTAAGTCAAATGATTATAGAATTCCTTCCTTTTGAAGTCTTTCTATGCATTTTATGTTTATATGGCCTAATCGACAATGCCACAGATAGGTGAGATCTGAATCATTCTTTTTGGCCTTTTTGGTATTTATGTTATAAACTTGTTTGTCGTGATCTAATAAATAAAGTCCATTGACTAATCTAGCAGATCCATAAAACATCTCTTTAAAATAAAACGAGCAACTATTGTCTTTTATTAAAAAGGAAAATCCCTTATCATCTAAGCAAGAAACAGAAATGATGTTTTTAGTAAGATTTGGAACATGGAAACATTCTTCCAGTTCCAAAACTAGCCCAGAGGGAAATGACAAATAATAAGTTCCTACAGCTAATGCAGCAATCCGTGCTCCATTTCCCACTCGTAGGTTGACTTAACCCTTGCTTAACCTTCTACTTCTTCTTAGTCCCTGCGAATTGGAAAATAAGTGTGAGCCACAACCTGTATCTAATACCCAAGAAGTTGAATTAGCAAGTATACATTCTATAACGAAAATACCTGAAGATGGAACGACTGTTCCGTTCTTCTGATCTTCCTTAAGCTTCAAGCAATCTCTCTTCTAATGCCCCTTCTTCTTGCAGTAGAAGCATTCAGATTCAGAAGTGGGTTGGCTCACCTTCTTCTTTTCAGACTTGGTGCCGCCAGATTGCTTAGTCGGGCTGGCCTTCTTGCACCTTTCTTAGCATTCCTCTTCTTGCCATATTTCTTGAACTTGCCCCCACGCACCATAAGCACATCTTGCTTATCACTTTTGAGCGTCTTTTCAGCGGTCTTCAGCATACCGTGAAGCTCAGTGAGCGTTTTGTCCAGACTATTCATACTGTAGTTCAGCTTGAACTGATCATTCCCGCTATGAAGAGAATGGAGGATGGTGTCTATAGCCATTTCCTGAGAAAATTGTTGATCCAGCCGACTCATATTCTCAATGAGTCCAATCATTTTGAAAACATGTGGACTTACGGGCTCGCCTTTCTTAAGCTTGGTCTCAAGAATTTGCCTATGAGTCTCGAATCTTTCGACTCGAGCCAGATCTTGGAACATGTTCTTTAACTCACTGATGATCATGAAAGCATCTGAGTTGATGAACGTTTTCTGTAGATCTGCACTCATGGTTGCAAGCATTAGACATTTTACATCCTTGTTGGCATCAATCCAACGATTGAGGGCTGCCTGAGTGACCCCATCGCCTGCGGCTTCGTGCATCGCCTCTTCTAGGACATACTCCTTTTCTTCCTGCATAAGAACTATTTGCAAGTTCCTTTGCCAGTCAAGGAAGTTTTTCCCGTTCATCTTCTCCTTTTCGAGAATTGATTGGATGTTGAATGAATTGTTGTTTGCCATAGTTAAAACTACAAATGAAAAAAAAAGAATAAACAAATAAATAACCATTCACAGTTTCTCTTAATAAACTTAAATTCTAGCATACATGCATAATTTATCATTTATTAAGCATTTTATTCAAGTTATGTGTTCCGGGAGGTGTGAATAAAATGATTCCAACATCCTTAAATCATTGAAGAATTAAGCACATTATGTATTTAATTCTAAAATATTTTAGGTAAGCAAAGCCTTTGCTAATAGTCTAGAAACTACTCTTGGTTGATAGGTACGTCTAAGAACTTATTAGGTAAACCTATCTCATTTGCCACGACATAAAAGGACCCCTTACTTATATCGTTGAGTTTCACCAAAACTAACATGTACTCACAATTGTTTGTGTACCTTACCCCTTTAGGATCAATAAGTAACACCTCGGTTAGGCGGAAAACTATTACTAAGATTGATGTAAAGGTTTATCCAAGTAAGTGTTATTTTGGCATGACACCTTTTAACTCAATTTTTAAATTTTGGAACTTAAGGCTCTTACTATGTTGGTTAGATTTTAAGTGAACTAAAATCCTTAATCATGCAACATAATCAAGCCACAATCTCATGCATAATTAAGAAATATTTAAAGCAATAAATAACTTAAAGCATGCATAAGATATAAATGTGATCTAGTATGACCCGACTTGATCTTGAAGCTTCAACTTCAAACTCCGTCTTGAAAATGGATTGTAAACTCCGTCTTGAATTTCACCATGGGAGGCGCCATTTTCTTCAAATAGGATAAGCTATAATTTAAACTAATTACAACTATTTGATGGTACGCAGACCATTTTAAAGCAATAAAATTTGGTACTTTAGACCAATATTACATTCAAATTAATGGTTCGCAGACCATATTTACTATCCTATTTGGGCCATACTAGTCACTTTCCATAACCTGCAAAACAGTACATTTACAATATACCATTCACTCATTCATTTATCAATGAATGGCCCACATAGCTGGTTAGTAGAACATATTATGCATCACATAAATATTTGCAGCAATTAATCAAGGGTTCCAATAATCTACCAATTATTCAATCCTTATTAATTCTAATCAAGTTGTTTTAACCTTAAAGGAATGTAGACCTAATCAAGAGTTTATGACTAAAACGCTCCCACTTAAACCAATAAATTTACATGCTTTACTAATTTTAAACATAAAATTGTATTTCCTAGTCTAACCGAAAACATACAAATTTAATTAAAATTTAAAGCTCATATAAATAATTATTTGAATCCTTTAATTTATTTTCAGTTTATTAAATTAATTAATTTAAATTTAATCAAGGTTTTAATTTTAGTAAAATAATTAGTATAAATAAAATTTATAATAATTAAATCATTCAAAATTAAATTCTGAGAAAAAATTAAATTACGAATTTTAAAATTAATTAAAAAAACGTTTTCCAACTGAAAATTTAAATTAAATTTAAAGTGCATCAATAGGATCAAGACGAGGCCATGGGCTTGCGCCCATGCCCCGTCGAGTCACGAGGCAGAAGCGCCCCTCACGAGTGATTGCACAGCAAGGCACGAGCAGCAGCCACACGCAAACGCAGCAAGCCAAGCCATGCTTGCGCGCAACAATGCTCACTGGCTTCGTAGCGCAGCAGCTGCTTGGCGAGGCAGCGCTCGCTGCTGCGGGCATCCCTCGCTGCCCGCGTTCGCCTGCCTTGCTCGCTGGCCTTGCTTGTTCGCCCATCCGCCCATGCCCATAGTAGCACTCGACGCAAGGAAGGGCTGCTGCCTTGTGCTCGTGTGCCACTCGTCTTGCTCGCTGCATTCGTACCGCATGGGCGACGAGCTCCCTTGCTCGTTGTCGCATGCCCGCACTATACAACACCCCTTAAGGGTAACAAGTACCATCCATTGCTTTGTGCGCGCAAGATTCATGAGCGGATTATATAAAAATCAAAGCTTTTTATTTCAAATTTATAGACAAATTAAAAAATCATATTAATTTCATAAACTTAGGGCGAAAAATCGAAAATTTATTATTCAAATTAATTTCCGATTATCATGGATTCAAATCTAGGTCATAAAATTTAAAATTTACCATATTTAACAATTTTTATGGTGGTTTTTAATCATGGATACCTAATTAAATTTTCAATTAATTATGAAAAACAAATCAAATTCTAAATTATTCGAATTTCAACAAATTAATTACAATTACAAATTAGGTTGTATAATTAACAAGCTTATGCATTGAAATTTGTTAAACATATACAGTAGGTCAATAAAAAATTCAAGATTTACAAACAAGAATCGCAAATATTTAATTTAACATCTTAAAAATTACAAATTTTGCGTTCGAAAAACTAAAACCTCCGAAAAGTCATAGTTAGGCTTCGAAGTTGGGAATTCTGGGTCCAGCGTCAAATCTTTGATTTTAGTCAAAATTTTAAAATGCCGTTTAAATGCGAAATACAATATAAAATTATACGATTCCGACCATTATTGACTAAACTGCCGAAAATTCTGCGAACATATAATTAAATAATCGCACGAATTTGCAATTAATTACAAAAAATCGAAATTAATCACCCCTAATTCATTGCAAATTTACAAAATTTAACCATGTTAACTAATTATTATGTAATTAATTAGAGACTCATGATACCACTGTTAGGTTATGATACATATAAATTATATATATTTCATGCGGAAAAACCATAAAGCCAGGAAACCAAATTAATTGCCACATAACAATTAGCATAATTTAGGATGCATACTCTTTGTAGCGTGCCCTCCCTAGCTGCTCCCGAACCGAAAAAGAAGAAGTTTAGGACTCCAAATGTCGTCCCTGCGTAGATAGTCCACAGCACGTTCGGATCCGCCTTAGATTTAATTAACTAGAATTGCGCCTAAGGTATTATGTTACTCGAATATTTGAGGCAATATGAACGTTAGTTTTAATCCTTAAAACTATGTGAATACTTGAAATTATGTGTGTTCATAAATTGTGAATGCCATCACATATTTATAGGGTAGGAATAATGGAATTAGAAGTCTACTAGGTTTCAAGTAATCTAATTCTATTAGAACTAGACCTTAATTAAAACTAGTAACTTTAGGAAATTAATCTTTTAATCTAATCCTAATTTCTTAAGGATTTGATGCATGCACGAACTTCAACACACACACGCGCACGGCCCACAAGGGGCGCAGGCCATGCGCGCGCTGAGAAGCCCACACGCTGCTCGCAGCCCACGACTTGCTCGCAGCCCATGGGCGCGCTGGGCCTGGCCTTGCGCTGGGCCTTGCGTGCCTTTGCTGCTGTTGCGTTGCTTTGCGCGCTAGGCTTGCTAGGCGCGGGCCTGGCCTCGTGCTGGGCCTTGTGTCCAGCAAGCTCTTCCGATGTTTATTTCGTTCGACGCGCTTCCGATTAATTTTCCGATTCCGGAATTCATTTCCGATTCGAACAATATTTAATATTTCCGATTTCGAAATTAATTTCCATTTCGAACAAATATTTAATATATCTGATTCCGGATTTATTTCCGATTACGATAATATTTCCGATTCTGACAATATTTCTGTTTCCGGCAATATCAATATTTCCATTTCCAATAATATTTTCCGATACGTACCATGTTTTCGTTTCCGGCAACATCTACGCCTTGGATAATATTTATATTTCCGATACGTTCCATATTTCTGTTTCCAGCAATATCATCGTTTACGGAGTATTCATAATTTGCCTTTTGACGATTTCAGCTCCCACTGAAACCGAGATCCGTCGATTCCGAATATCCATAAATGGAGTATTTAATTCCTTTAAATACTTGATCCGTTCACGTACTATTTGTGTGACCCTACGGGTTCAGTCAAGAGTAAGTTGTGGATTAATATTATTAATTCCACTTGAACTGAAGCGGCCTCTAGCTAGGCATACAGTTCACTTAATCTCACTGAATTATTAACTTGTTTAATTAATACTGAACCGCATTTATTAGACTTAGCTTTAAATGCAAACTTGGACCAAGGGCATTATTTCCTTCAACCACTATCTACAAATGCCAGGTAGAAAGTTCGGAAAATTTTCAAAATTCAAAAATTCAAAAATTCAAATCTACAAGTTCCAACAGTTCCAGTTCAAGTGGCTGTCAAACAATTCTCTACAAAGATTCAAGAAGCCTAAGCATACAAGCATCGTTCTAAAGTACAAGAAAGATCAAAACTACATGCAATCCTAGAGATTATTTCATAAGCAAAAACATGAAATACTTACATGGACAAGGCAAGAACAGGACCAAGGGGAGAGATTATTCGACCTTTGAGAGAGAATGAAGCAAGAGAATACAAGTGATTTCTCTTCAAATGGCACGGCAAGGGGTGCTTTTATAGCATAGCCCCGCGTCGAACGCCAAGCTCAGCGCGCAGCGCTGCCTGTTGCATGCGCAGGAATCTTCAGCGCGCGGTCTCCCGTGCTGATTGCACGTCCTTTGCTGCTACGGTTTTCTGCACCAGACATCAAACGTCAAATCGTGCTATCCTCCGAAAATACAGGTATACACCCTTATCTCCAAGCACAAACAGATAAGCATTTCAAGAATATGAAGTCCAAAAAATACAACGACTCAGGCGTTCGACTCCCAACGGACCCAAGCTCCAGGAAAGTCAGCCGAAATTTCAAAATCCTAAGAGCCAATAAAAAGCTCTTATCCCCAGTGAAACGCATCCCCACCGGATTAATTCCGGGTATTCAAAATTCAAAATTCAAGATTCAAAAATTCAAAATTCAAAAATTTTCGATGCCAAGATCCGTCCCCGACCGAAGGCGGAAGAGCAGTACAAGTACAAATCGTAGTCGTCACAACCGCACGGAGGTAGACTCTATCCTTTTTTTTTTCTAACACCTGTTTTTGTGCAGATACCGGCGTACAAAGATTGGTCTTGATTGCAGAACATCTTGATCATTCTCCGTCCCTTTCGAATACTTTGACTAGCGCTTTCCTAACCGAACGCTCAGTCAAGGTGGGGGCTTCTGCAGACATTTAATTCGTGTCTCCCCACTAGGATGATGACGATACCATTATCCTTATTAGGCGGTTGGAGCAACTCCGTGCGGAAATCCCAATTGCTAAGAACATGTCCAAAATCCAAGAGCCAAAATCCAATCCCCGAGGCCGTTCCCATTCCAGAACTCCGTACAAAATGCAATTTTCAAAAATCAATTTCAAAATCCAAGTACAATCTCACCCAATGAACCATTCCATTGGTTTTACAAGGCCTTTTCCAATCAAAATGACATCAAGCAATCCAAATTCGGGCGCCGACCCACTAAACCGAGCAAGCCGGGCCTCGTCCCGTAAAACCGAAATTCAAAAACCCGAAACGGCTTGTTTTTAGACGCAAATCAAGTCTTAATACCCAAGCAAACACTACGTGCCAAACTTCGTATAAATCGTACGAAGGTACACCAATACAAGACAAAGCAAGGACGGAGCCCGCGTCCTTGTTTTGGCGGCATCCGCGCCACGTCACCAGTGCTGGGCGCTTCCAGCTGCGTGCTGCGCTGGCAATGGCTGGCGTTTAGCAGCAAATCCTCCTATAATACCCTTAATTCTAAGCATTAAGGGAGGAAAAATCGAAACATAACGTCGTAATACAAAAATTGCCCCTCAAATCAAAATCCAAAAATCCTCCAAAATCTCATACAACATTTCAAGTTCTAAGCAATTGGGAGCTCTAAAAGGAATTCTTGCCTAAGCCTAAATAGGTAATTCCGAATCCCACCATATTCAATCATGTTTCTTTGATTTTCCTATTTCAAAAATGATTAGTAAGTTGGCATTTTTAACAATAAAAATGTCACTTACAACAATCATACATTTCTTTCAAAATCCAAACTTTATGTGATACAAAATACAAACTTCCGAGATTCAATGATGTTCACGGTTGTTTCTAATCACTTCCTTGAACTAGAATCAACTTAAAAATATGGAGTAATTAAAGATGATACCTTTCTAATGTTTAAAGGTTTAGTCTTTGAGATTCAAGACTCCACTTTTCAAATTTCAAGTTCAAGTTTCAAGATCCAATGATGTTTAGGGTTGTTCATAATCACTTCCCTAAAACTAGGATCTTTTCAAAGTAAGAGCTCATCAAAGATCTAACCTTTTCAACATTAAAAGGCCCGATCTTTGAGATTCAAGTCTCTTAAGTTCAATATTTCAAGTTCAAGTTCAATATTTCAAAGTTCAAAATTTCAAGTTTCAAACTTTTCAAGTTAAAGTTCTATATGCAAAATCTAGGATACTTTGGGTGAACAATCCATCCTAAGTTGAGATTTTTTAGCTTTGACTCCGTGTCGGACCTCATGTGCTTAAATTCTATTTCAATATTGCAATTTCTATTCCGCAATTTCAATTATGCACCTTTCAATTACGCACCTTTCAATTCTGCACCTTTCAATTCCGCAATTTCAATTCCGCACCTTTTAATTACGCAATTTCAATTCCGCACTTTCAATTCCGCAACTTTACTTGCCTAGTCCTTCTAGGCAATGTGGACCTACTCCCTAGTCCATTTCTAGGGGGTCTTGTACTTTACTAATTCCGCACTTATTTTCAATTATGATGTTGCTTTACTTGTTTATCGCTTTCATCACCTCACATGCTAAATTAAACAAAACACAAGGTTACACCACGCTTAACAAAGATAATTTCTTGGACAAACCGATCTTAGGTTCCCTTAAATTAACTTTAAAGCAAAGTGACCACCATACAAAGTAGAAACTCTATTTGTCCTAAATTCAAACCCACATAATCTAAACTAGGGGTATTTTCGAAAATGTTGTGTCATGCACTTGAATTATTTCTAAAGATCGCGGAATAAGCATCTCGTTCCCTTGCCCGGATCTCACCCATCCGTTTCGAAGATTCAAAGCCTTATCCTAATAGAGTCATTTTCGGTCTTTCCAAACGAGACCCTAAACAATGTTTGGTGGCGACTCCTACAAAGTACAAAAATACAAAGGTTTCCAAAAAAAGAACCGCCCCGTAGGAAGAAATAAAACTGTCCTACAGATTGTGTGTTGGCTTGCCATAAGGCCTTATGCCTTAGTCGGTCAACCACAATAATTTCCTAGGTTATTTTAATAACCTAACACACATGTTTTCCAATCTAACCTAAGTCATATACTAAACCCTAACACACCTTGAGATTCTCAATTCTCTCTCAGTGCCTCCATAGTGTCTTCATCCCAAAAGCCTAAACCCTTTAATAGAGATATATCTATCTATATTCAAGGCGGATCTGCACGTGTAAATGGACGTTTATAGAGGAACTACGTTTCGAGTTTTCGATCGTGTTCGTAGAATAATTCGGGAGTTCACGCTACAACAGTATGTATTGCTTAAACTATACTTTTTACATGAATCTTGGACTCGGGATTATTCCGCTTATATGTAAATTTGATTAAATGTAAATCCCATCACTTAAGTACCTATAAATTGAACATGGGGTTTCCATTGGGGATGCATTTGGTTGATTGATTTGGTATTTCATGAATGCTTGCTTGATTTGCCATCATAAAGGAATTATTTAGGTACCTTTAGTGAAGGATCGAAAGATGAAGTTCAGGGGTTGCTTGAAATCGATCACTAGACTTGGAGGACCATGAAAATAGGGACTACATAGTCTAGGGGACTTTCTTTTATTGTTTATATTCATCACGTCTATAGATATGCTTAGTTCAATGCCTTAGCCATGAAAATAACTCTTTGGTTGGAGATTAGGCTAACCTAACTAGCTTGAAAGAGTAGTTAGAGTACCCTTGGATGAACGATTCTCCTCAAGTGATCCCTTTTGTTTCTTTCTCATTTTGATTGCTTGGTTTATGAATTATTTGATTGGTGGATACCCTTTTTCAAGGTCCTTTTTTAATTGTTGTTCTTTTTAACCCAAAAATCATCATCGCAAAAAAGACTTGGCCTAGCTTATCATATGTTAATATTTTATCGGTGCTCTCCTTAGTCCCAGTGGATCGACCCTTGCTTTCCCTTTCTACCCATTAGAGAGACCAAGTTAGGTTTTTTTTAATTTTTTGGTAGGCTTGACGACGACCTTATCAAAATTTTAACGTCGTTGCCTCTCATATTTTCATACTCTCTCTCTCTCTATATATATATATATATATATATATATATATATATATATATATATAATTAAACTCATGTACAAGTCTCTGCTTGGTACTCATGCCAAGGTGCCATGTAGGAGAATTATATGCAAGAACATGGCCTCTCCAAGGAGTGTGTTTTTTTCATGGCTTGCATTGTGGAACCGATTACCTACCCTTGATCAGCTGCTACAATGAAAGTTGTTGCTAGTAATGTTTATTGTTTGTGTGGGTTTACACCTGAATCTACTTCCCATCTTTTCTTTCAATGCACTTACTCTGCCACAATTTGGGAGGAAGTGTTACTCAAACTTGGGTTCTGTAGACAAGCAGGGAACTTCAATGCCGAAATTGAATGGGCCATAAATTGTAGCAAGAGGAAGGGAAAAAAGCACAAGATATACTTGATATGTTTTGCTGAGACTATCTACCACATATGGATACGAAGGAATGAGAAGACCATATAGGTAACTGTAAAGGGCTAGATGTAGTTTTCAGATATATCATTTTCAAAGCTGCTTGCAGATGCCTTGATCAGATGAAAGATTTTCTTATTCACATTTAGCTTGCTTTTGTGCAGTTGTTATTTGTTTGCTAATACTTTTACTGTTGTTTCTTTGTACTTTGCGTTATGAGCTATTAAAATAAAAATAGATAAATATAGATTTGGTAAAAGATAATAAGATATAAATCACGTAGTATATTCTTTATCATTTATGTACGAAGTAAAAGATAAAATTTCAAATCTTATCATTTTCTCATTCAAGTCGATCATTTAAAAGTAAAACCTTGTATACCCCTATATAAGGAAGAGTAGAATTAAACCGTCACTGGGTGTATGAATATTAACTCGAATATTTAAGATAGAGAGTACTACTCGTACCTCAATATGGGAGGTCCCTAAGTAGTGTACAATGACACCCACCAACCGAGTAACAGTAAAACAATAAATACATTTTTATATTAATTAACTAAAAAAGCTGTAGTTGACAATATTTAGTTTGTTCTTTGATGATTGAATTCTACTAACTTTGCTTTTGCAAGTACCACACTTGACTACTTCATTTGTAGTTATATACGAAGTATTTGCTTTCTTTTTGGTGCAAATATATTTGCTTGTATGTTCATGATACTAATTCATGTATTTAGAATTTGATATCCATCTAAGTATTATACATCTTTCTAAATATTGTCTCTGCATGACCTACTACTTTAGCATACTTATGTTATTGCTCCGCACATCAAGAGAGTTCTGATAATGATCAGGTTCTTATAGATAAGAAAGGTTATTATGGAGTATTCTCTAAGTTTTCTACATATTTCCAAATTGTGATTCATGGACAAGAAGATTTGTTCAAACCTGATCATACTTAATGCTACTCTATATATTTTTGTTTATATACAATCAAGATGAAAAAATAAATTTACCAAATGAAAGACATCAATGAACAACATAATATGATTTCAATGGAAACTTTTATAGAGATTTTAGAAAGAGTAGATCTCTTTCACACATTTTATCATAACAAAAATTATGGATATGAAAAAAAGGTTGAATATTCCATTAATTTTTAATTTTCTTATGGGTCATCTCTTATTGGACTTATACTCCATCATTCACTTACCCAATTAGTCTTTATAAGATTTATATTTTTTATTTTGTTTTTATCAAAAGATTAAGATCATTAATAACATAAACATAAGCATCACATCAACCATTATCGCAAAAAAAAAAAAAAAACACACACACACACAAATAATTTTTTTTTAAAAAGAGTACCATTAAAAAAGTCATTTTTAATATACACTTAGTAAAATATAATCAATCTATGAGAATTTAATACTTCGTTAGATATACAGAGTAACAACCTAATTATCCGATCATATTTTAAGATAGAAGGAAGATAACCTCTAAGAATGAGATAAAGATATGATGAAACTAGATTAAATAAAAACTCAAGTATGTTATCTAGAGAATCAGGGGAAAAATAATTAAAAGGTATGGACAGTGACTAAAAAGATAGTGTGATAAAATTTAGTTGTAAAATGGGTACAATAATATTTTCTATAATAAACAAAATGGTAAGATCTATAGTTCGATTATCATGGAAAACTCGTGCATCGTACGGGCTTAAATCTAGTATTTTGTTAAAGCACAACTTCTTAGTTAGTGATTACATTCACTCATGGTATGTCTTGTGAGTAAACTGACATCAAGTATTTGTACAGAAACCACTACTAATGTTGTAATATAATTATTTTCAGAAAGTATGTATTATAAACATAAGTGCTTCGGGGTTGAAACGATGCCATGATGATGGTGTGAGTGTCCTTGACGTCTTGAGTTTCGAACACGTAAAGTGTCTGCAAGATGAAGTCCGGACAAAGGGGGGGTGGTCCCCGATGTGTAGCCTCCGACGCTCAAGTCAATACAATTTATGTACAAATGAGAGTATTTTTGGGGGAAAGAGAGTATGGTGGCTTCTCTAGGGTTAGAGAATGGCCATTTTTTTTTACCTTGCCCTATAAGGGGTATATTGGGCCTTTGAGGCCTTATGAGTGATATTGAGCTTTGATAAGCGTATTTTCCGTCGTTGATAGAAAACCACCTAATCAAACAAAATTTATAAAACACCTAAACTACCGGCTATATTGACTATAGCGGCAAGCATAGGGATCGTCCCATAGGAATGGATATGTTTGACTATTCAATCTATGCGTTCACAAGCTAGTTCGGAAGGAATTTGAGTTTTTGAATTAATCTAATGAAAGCTAGAAATGCAAACAAATATAGATACTCTAGAGGATTCGGGAATCGGCTATGAAAATCGAATCAAAGGAAGCACAAGGTCCAAACAATCATGAATATGCAAAGACATAGCAAGTAGGGGAATGAAAACTAATGACGAACCCGCCACCTCTCGGATAGGGAACGCTAAGCGTCTAATCCACGGAAGAGCTTTCGCCTAATCCTAGATTAATCTAATTAACTAGCATATAATAGGAACTATCATTCACTTGCACAATTAGGCTCACAATGTCTTGCCAAACCTAATCATACATTCCAATCTAATCCAATCGAATAGCATTCGCGACTACTACTCAACTAGTCATGGAAATCCTATCACTAAATCACATTTAATCACAACATCAATCATGAACTTCCCCAAAAATTCTCCAAATTCAATCCCAAAGCTTCATCCCTAACCTGTAGACTAAACTACTCAATTAGCATGATTAACATCAACATTAAACTAATATCAATCTTAATCATGAAACTAATTGAAACAAAGAAATTCAGAAAATTCAAACCACAAAAATTGGGGAAAAATCAAGCAAATTCAAAATATCAAACTAATTCTAGAATTCAAGCATGAAATCAAAGCATAACGAAATTAACAAAGCAATTAAAGAATGGAAGTACAAAATCAAAAGAAGAATTAGAATTATACCTTGGAATGAAGAAATTGCATCAAACTTGAAGCATAAAATTGAAGAACAAAACTCAAAGCAAAGAGAAAAGGAAATCTGAAAATGATGATTGAATTGAATTTAGAATCAAGAATTTGAGGCTAAGAATCCTTAATCCTAATCTCTAATCTAAGCCCTAAACTAAATCTAGAGAGAGAATTCTAAGAATTGCGTAATGAAAATCTAATTAAGCCTAACTAAGCCTAATGCGATTTCTCGTATATATAGCAGCCCCGCGTCCGTGTGTTCGCACGAAAGGGTGTGTGTGTTCACACCAAACAACAAGGAGTTACTGCATCAATATTGCCAATTCGTGTGGTCGCACAGGTCTGCAGTGTGCTCGCACAGAACTGCAGTGTGCTCGCACTGATCAGTTGCTGCTCTCGCACAGCCTGCTGGCTGCGAGCTACTGCTGCGAGCTTGGCTTGTTGCTGTGGCTTGCTGCTGCAGTGTTGCTGCTCCATACTTCGTCGCTGCACATTGAACACCATCGTATAGCATATCAATAAAATCTTAACACATGTTCCAAAATCGTCTAGCACGCTCAAAAATCGTATAGCACATTATTAAAATCGGAAAACGCATTATTGAATCGGAAAATCACATATTTAATTCGTTTGACATTTTCGCAAATCGTAAAGCCATTTAAATCATCGTCTAAGCCAAAAGTCGTATTATTTAGCACGTTAACACTCCAAATGACCCCCACGCTACAAGATTGATCATAAAAGACGTATTTAGAGCGAAAACGGCTAGAATATACGCAAGACGAGAGAATGATACGATTAATGCAAAAACGCAACAAACGAACTAAAAACGATAAAACTAAGCGAAAATAATAATAAAAAGCTAATAAAATGAACTAAAATCCTAAGCTAAGAGCGACATAAATGTCGCTCATCAAGCTTGATTGTGTTTTATTAGCTTTTGGGCTAAATTGGTAATGCCCATTTTAGCACCCAAACAACATGCCCCCAAACCCAATTCTATTTGAAAAATGGGTTGGGTTTTGATTTTGATCACGCCCAAGTGAAAATCGATTTCAACTTGGAATTTTATCCCTTTAGCTCGGAATTCAACTTTGGGTTTTATCCTTCGGCAATACATTTTATCCTTCAAATTTTTAGGCCGCTGTGAGGGGGTCGAAAAAGCGCGAGGCTAATGCGTGACCTTGTCCCTCGTGGGTGTGACGATTCTTTTTTATTCAATCAAGTGTAATTGGATTTCCTGTGAGTATACACCCAATTGACTAGTAATATAGGAGTCGCCATTCAGTTTTTAACAACAATGAGAAAAACTGACAAAACCCGGTTATCGTGACATAAAGGGAGTGCAATTATGTTTGACCACGACGGCCGTAGGTTCCCTTGTGATCCCTGGTGTGGGGATCTCTCAATATACACCCGCAAGGTAGAGATTGAGGGTTCGGGGGACTGTAACTACCGAGAGGAGTAATTCGCTCGTCGATAACTACAGAGGCAGGATATCCTTACTAGCTCAGCATAAATAATTGAAGGGACATGCGTTAACTATTAAACTAATCTGAATTGATTTTAGCAATATGCAACATATAATACTAATTCGATCGTGATTATCTGATTTAAATAACATTAAGGGACCTAGCATGATAATCCGATTTCAAAAATATTATATTCGTTAGGCGTGATAGAACAATCATATTAGGTTAGTTTAACAGTTCATAAAAAGGGTGAGGAAAGCAGTTAAATCATCGAAAAGGGACACATTACGACGCACCCTTGAGAGGTGCGTCACGGTTCTCAGAAAACTAACCACTTTGACTTTGCTATTTCTCCTTTTATTTAACGAATCTCAATTATGGGACAGGATACGTTCTGTTTGATTTATGGATCGATTGCGACAGAACGCGTGAACAGTTTCGCAGCGAGAGGCTTAGGCTCAGGGGTTTAGAGTCAATACTCAGAATATATTATGTGTTGTTGTGTGTTGTGTCACGTCGAAACTAGGGGCCTATTTATAGGGAAGAGTTCGTGGAAAGATAGAATTGCAGAGTTCTAATCCATAAAGAATTAGGAAAAAACACGTCCCAGGTAATTTCGGCGCCCAGCTCTGGGCGTCAAAGATTTCGGCGCCCAGGGCTGGGCGTTGAAAATAGAGATCCATGCAATTTCAGCGCCCAGGGCTGGGCGTCAAAGATTTTGGCGCCCAGCTCTGGGCGTTGAAAGTGATGTCTAGGCCGAATTCTTTGTCAGATTCGGATTCCTGAAATCCGTAGAGCTTGAGATTAATTCGAGTCTTTTAGCGCGTATTAATTTTGTGACGGAATGCGTCTGGGCCCGTTACGAACTCTAGGCTCGTTAGAATTTTAATTAATACGTAACTCTTATTTTCGTATCCTATTAGGAATAGGATTCTCACAGTTTTCTATCTCATTTAGGATTTATGTTGTGGTGCAACACCTAATTCTGACAGGTTTCTATCTTTTATGATTTTGCCACTTTTAGATGCTACCTTTTACGGCAGTTACTATTTTTAGCAGGTTTCTATAAATAACAGGTTTCGGGTGAAATGAAATAGGGAATCGAGATTCGTTTATTTTATAGGAGATGCGTTGTCAAGTGGAGTTTTTATGCTTTCATCATCGAACCTTTCCCTTGCGGGAATGGGGACAAAAGTAGGTGTCTACAGTTAGCCCCCACTTTGACTGAGTCTTGGAGTAAGACGATGGTCAAAGTATTAGACGGAGTGCGTCACACAAGCCATGGTGTATGTGGCCTGTTTTGCGAGGGTCTCACGAGCCCCCGAGTGATAACATTTGACTTAAGGGTCATCACTTGAAGTGTCGACATATCCCTGACGTGTCATTGGGATTTGTCAACTGATAGTATAGAAACTTCCTCACTTTGTCATTGGAAGGATCTAAAGATGCGTAGAAACTCCCTCACTTTGTCATTGGGAGTAACTACAGATGTTTTCGAAATTAAAGCTGTAAAGTGTAATTGGGCCTGGCCAAGCCCAATCACGAGGTAAAACGTTTTTAAAGATTCTCATTTTCAGGGCTAGCTAAACGAGAAAACCCCCTTGTTTTTATAGGACGTAAAACGAAGGAAAATCCAGTACCCTTGTTTTTATAGGACGTAAAACGAAGGAAAATCCAGTAAAAGTTATCGCTGCAGTGACTAAGGACCTGCGCTGTTAGTGACGCAGACCCCGCTCGCTGAAGGTGGGCGAGCCTGTCCGCTGAGGGTGGACCCCCCGTCCGATAGAAGTGGACGAATCTGTTTTGATGTTTTTGAAAATAAGGACCTACGCGGTTTGTGACGTAGACCCCGCCGGCTGAAGATTGCGAGCCTGTCCGCTGAGGGTGGACCCCCCGTCCGATAGAAGTGGACGAATCTGTTTTGAAATTTTTTTTTTTTTTTTTTGAAAATAAGGACCTACGTGGTTTGCGCCGTAGACCCCGCCGGCTGAAGATGGCGAGCCTGTCCGCTGAGGGTGGACCCCCCGTCCGATAGAAGTGGACGAATCTGTTTTGAAATTTTTTTTTGTTTTTTTTTTGAAAATAAGGACCTACATGGTTTGCGTCGTAGACCCCGCCGGCTGAAGATGGCGAGCCTATTTTAAATTTGAAGACTTTATTTTTTGTCGAAACTGAGGACCTGCGCGGCTAGTGACGCAGACCCCGCCTGCTGAGGGTGGGCGAGCCCATTTTGAATTTCTTATTTTGCCTATGTAGAAGAGCTTTTGGTGATTACAACCTATTGGTGGGTCGTAATATTTCCTGATTAGATGTGTCCTATAAGTGGGTCCACACTGTGTATTTTTTTGTTTAACAATATATTTTTTGAGATATCCAAACACGGGACTTCGTACAGCGTAGTTTGGGAATATTGTTTTTAACTTTGCATAATATATTTTCTCTCGAGCCCCCAAGCACTCGTGCTTGACGGTCATTTCTTGTCAAAGAGGTTCTTTGGGGATACGCATTCTGTAATGTCTTTGATCGTGTTTGGGATTGTGCTCGTAAGTGCGAGCGACCTTTGTAGTGGTGTGCTACTCTTGACAAAGTCGTGAGGTGCGACTTTCAATAAGCAAATCGGCAATTTTTGAGTCAAATGGATGCGGCAGGGCCCAATAGAAGTTAGGGCCTTTTTGAGTCTGGAATCATCTTCGGCGCCCAGGCCTGGGCGTTGAAATAATTCACGCCCAGGTGGGGCGTTGAAAGTGTTGTTTGGGCTGGTCTTTTGATGACGCAGTTGGCCTCTTGTTCATTCGTTCATTTTACTTGGAAGTTCTATGTATTCTCTTTTCTTTTGTTTTTTTTCTTTGTTTTTAGAACGTGATGATTTTCTTGAGAAGCCGTAGCCGATTGGTGGACTACGGTGCTTGTCGCTTTGGGACGATTATTTTAAGGAACTGTTGCTCTTAAGGTGTACAGTTATTGCAATAGTCGGGCGAGTCTATATGGCCCGAGGAACATACCTTGAGGTGTAAGAATTTGATCGCTCTTATATTTTTTGAACGTGTTCGTGAATGATGATATGTATGTGCGAACGAGCGTTCATAGAATGGCCGTTGTGTGCGGTCCATTAATCAGTTTGCTTGAATCATTTTTTTTTTTTGAGCAATGACTGATTTTGAATAGTTTGCTTAGAAGCTTGATAGGGGTCAGGTCCATTCATGAAGTGGTATCAAACATCGTGCCCTTTTGATTGTTCAAACATTTTCTTCGAGATTTTTTATTTTGCCATGGTTGTTTCGTAGCATGGAGCCCCCAAGTATGCATGTTGGGATGCTTCCTTTTGGCGTACGATTTTGTAGGTTCTTTCGAGAAAGATGCCTTGGGGTTCCGCTCGTGTAGGTGCGAGCTATCCCTTTCGTGGTAGGTAATATTTTGCTACCTTTAATCCTTAATGTAGAAGTCGTGTGGCTTGCATTTTGAATTTGGGCGATAAGTAGTCTTTGCCTCTTTTACACATGCTTTTCGGTCGTGCCCGCATTAGTGCAATATGCCTTACTCTCTTTTTTTTAGACTTGTACCGTGGGATGGTTGAACTTATGGTGCGACGTAGGCTTGTGTGGCCTAACGGCGTGTCTTAGAACATTCCTCCAGGTGTTGGGATTTATTTTTTTGCATTGGAGTATTTCATCATGCCTTGTTCAGGTGCTTGAATAAGTGTGGCACCTTCTGCGTGGGTTTGCACGGCTTATTACTTCGTTCGATGCGATGATTCATAGGTGTTTCTTTCTCATTTTTGTATCTGGGCAAAACTTGGCTAGCAGAAAGATTCAGCGCCCAGGCTGGGGCGTTAAAGATATCGGCGCCCAGCTCTGGGCGTTGAAATTGATTTCTGGGTATATTTTGATGATTTTTTTTTTGCTTTTGCTTTGGAACGAGGTAGACTGTGTAACGAGTGCTTATAGGGCGAGCGTTATGTGCAGTAGTTTGATCGGAGTTTTGGTGACTTGCGATTTTCAGTTACCCTTGTTAGTGGGGTGACTTTATACATTCTAAGTAGTGCTTAGAATTTGGGAGGGGTCGGTTCGTTTTACACGATTAAAGCTTAGGACTGTGCCCCTATGACGTATGTATAGCATTAGCGTCGAGAATTTGCGATAAAATCGTCATTTCGAGCATTTTTAGAGTGTTTTTCTCAAGCCCCCAATTGTAGCTACGGGATTGGCTTGGTGCTATAATGCTTTGCATACGTCTTTATGCATTCATGGTGACACGGATCATGAATAGTTTGAACCAGACTCGTTTAGTGCGAGGTACGTTCGAGTAGTGATTTTGCTACTTCTCTTGTAAATGTCGTATTATGCGACATCGCCATGGTCAAGGTAGTAACATGTGGAAGTGTGCCTTGACCAAAAGTTAGGTGCCTTTCTTTACCCATAATCATATTTAGAAATCTTTTGACTCACTTTGTAACATCGAGATAAACACATACTTAGCTTAAACCAACGACTCTTTATTATGTTCGAAGAAGTCTTTAAAAATCATTTGAAAATTATTTAAAATCCGAGTCCTACTGTGTACAATCCGAGGTGTCATAAGTAGGTTGAGTTATAGAAGGGTTCGTACAGGATTACATGAGTGAATCAAAATACGATTTTTGGAATGCTGTCTAAGGGTTTGCTGGAAGCCAGGGTGCGGGCGTCAAGATATACTTGTGCCCGTTTGGCGTATGCTTTAGGCTTTTAGGGCCATCTTTTCTAGAATTTGCGGGAATATAAACCGTTTTCAAATCGACTTAGATTTACTTGGTGTATGTCTGCTTAAAAGGTCAAGGTATACTTAGTTCTTTCCCTAACTCTTTCATTTCAATTTTTAGCCCCCAGTTGCTATTATGTCTTCCCATTAATGATGCTTTCAGATTTCGATTTTAGATGCCCGAGTCATATTCCTGAGTAGGGTGAGCCTTGAGTGCCAAGTCCTATTGACAATGTACCATTTTTTTATATATTTTTTTAAAAAGGGGATTAGCAAGCATTTGAATTACCATGAACGGGTGCCTTTAGCTCGAAGGAACGATGGGGCGATGCCGTAGAACAATCCTCTTTATTGCAAGCTTACTGCCCTTACTACTTGATCATGACTGTGTCTAGTGGTGAAAGAAGGTCTTTAAGCGAACGACTATGTCTAGTGGTGAAAGAAAGTCTTTAAGTGAGTTAGTTCGCTTTAGGGAGGGTCAAGTCGAGTACTTTAGAGGTCATGGACGCTTGCGTTAGCCCCCATTCAATTGAGGCAGAGTGATCTTTTGAGTCTTGGCTAAGTGCCTAGGAGTGTGAGTGCTCCTTCTGGCAAGGGTACGTGCCTTTATTATTTTCGATGTGTGCTCATTAATTTTGGCATCTTGATGACTTGGATTCTTTTTCATGCTTTCAATTTTTCTTTCGACTTGGGTTGCAAGTAATTAAATTTCAATAAGGGACTTCTATTTTTATTCTTGTTATTCTATAGGCTTTAATATTTTTGCAAATTGGTTGGACCAAATCATGGATTGTCTACGTATCCGCCTTAAATAGATTTAATTTGGAATCAGGTCTTGCGTAGTTCTCAGCCTAGAAAATGGTCTCATAGGATGCCGATTTTAAACAAGTATGTTCTGAGGTGGAAACATATTATTTGAAACGGTAGAATAAGTGAAGTTTATTATTATTTAAATCTGCTGCCTTGCCGTAAGCCAAAAAATTTGTTTTATATTTTTGAGTACATGTATTTTCTTTTCATGTTTTTTTTTGGTACGTATACCTGAATACGTGTTGTACCCCCCAAGTGTTCGTTATTTTTCCGTGCATGTGCGGATAAAATGACGAGCACTTCTGGACAAATTTTTCAGCAAGCAGAGAGATTCGGCGCCCAGCTCTGGGCGCTGAAAATGGTTTATGGGAGGATATTTTTTGGTGCGCTAAATGCTTCTTTATTTTTCTTTTTAGACTAACTTTAGAGGCGCTTTTGCAAAGTTTCTTTTTTATTATTCACATTTTATTATTATTTTTTGCACTTTTCATTTGTTTCCTTTTTTTTTTGTTTGTGACTCAAGACGGCTTGAAAGATGGGTTGAATGAGATAGGAGGATTTGTATAGGTGTTGGTCAAGCATGAGGATTATATCTGCTAGGGCTCACAATTTGCAGCTTCGTGCTAGTGTCACGAGTTTACATCAACCAAGGCCAATGAGCAGCATGGGGACGGCTCAAGGGTATATCAACAGGATGTATCCACACAAGTTATATGGTCATTATGCTAATGGTGGTATAAGAGCAGGTTTTGGAAATAAGGGGTATGACGCACGTGTCAATGGCCGTGCGTGGTTTGCAGTTGACAACAAGTTCAAGAACAAGAGTCGAGGTAATGGTTTCTTGGGTTATGGCAATGAGAACATGGATGGGTTAGATGAGCTGAACAGGGGCCCAGAGCGAAGCCGTCTAAGAACATAAGGATTGGAAAGGGTAGATATCGTAGAACTTTATGATTTGGATTGGTTGACTCAATTCTTTTCCTTCGTTTACTTGGGTAAATTTCGCACTTTGGGAGGTACGGGCTAAGTATTTCATGGCTCGCTCTTTTCGCTCTCCCTTTTCTCTTTCTATTTTTTCCTTTTGCTTGGGATTTCTCCCCAACATAAATCCTTCAATCAATTTTTTATTTGGGCTAAAAGGTAGATGGTTGTGGTCTTTGAGTCACGAGGCGAGGCTGAGTGAGCCTCGTTTGGTAGGCCTACAGTGGGCCTTTTAATTTTAGTAGGCCTAGGGTGGACCTTTTAAATTGTTTTACTTTGCAAGCTTATTTAGTCGTTTCTTAAAATGTGCGAATAGCGTAGATTCAAAATGTTATTTTTACCTTATTGAAATTTAACGAAAGAATTACATCGAAAATAATTTTTTTTGCTTCTTTTCAGATTCCAGTTTTACGGGTTTTAATTGGAAGTTGTGATTTAGACTCGAACTTTCATTAATCTTTCTAATTATAACCCGTGTATGAATACAAGGAGGTGGCCTAGACTCAAAATAATGACATGGCGTAAGCCTATAATACTTGACCAAGCGACTCTCAGACTTAGGCTGATTGGACCATAACTTTCGTTGGTTGACACTTTAGATTTTAACCCTTGGGTGTTCATTTGTCATGCGCCATTTTGCTTAATGTTGGCAAGGTAGTTAATTGGGGAGATCGAATTTCCATTTTTACAAGGCTAGAATCATTAGTGCGGCTTCCCTCTTAGTGTGTATTGCTTTTACCCCAATGGTAGACTTATGGTATGCCGATTTGGTTATTTTCATGGTTGGTCATGTTGCATTCATGGAAAATCTTTTAGTCCGTACTTAGTAGTATTTCAAGGAATGAGTGACTCGAGAGGACTATGATAGTCGTGACCCAATGTGATCCTAGGCCTTGAGGCTATTAATTTTTGCTAACGGTATTGACACCTTAGGTTCACTTTGGGGTTTGTGCGACTATGGGGGAATGATTTTCAGAATGTGACCGTTTCCATTTTGTAAATACTATGATTTTCAGTATTAAGGCCGTTGATTCTTAGCAAAGGATGGCAATTACATATGGGTGCTTATTGATTTAAATGTTAGGAGAGGAGACTCAATATGGTTTAACCTTTTAACTTGCAGAACGACACCAAGCATTAGGACCGATTCTATGGATAAGACAACTAAGACTTAGGATTTAGATTGTACTTTGGCATAGCCTAGTCTAGACTCGGATTTATTTTTTATTCGAACATTATTTTCCTTTGAAATCTTTATTTGAACATTATTTTTTGAATACTTTGCCCATGTGACATTCAAGGTTTAATTAGCATGCTCGGTTTTGATGCCGAGCATTGTCGTCGTAGGAGGCCTAACAACGACACAAAGAGTTATTTATTTTTATTATTTTTTTTTGTCGCTTTTAGAATCGAGTGCCTTTTCATACGCCCTTGCAGCAACTTTCACGAAAAGTTTTTTTTTTGCTACGTGTTTTTTTTTGCGCGGGCACCGAGGCTGCTGTGCCTGACCAAAAGGCCAGGCAACAACTTCAGCGCCTAGCAGTGGGCGTGAGAAATTTCGGCGCCCAGCCAGGGGCGTTGAAAATGCGTCCCTGGCTGGTTCTCGTTTTCTGTTTGCGTATACTTTTGTTTTTGCAACTTTAATTTTGCGTGCTTGCCTTATAACGTTCTTTACGCGTTTGTGCAGCGTTTGTGGGATTCGTTACAGGCCATCCCGAGCGTCGCTTATTTTTGTGGCGATCGTTCGGGCTTGCGGAACACGTATTTTGGTATAACTCTTTGGCCAATTGTTTTATGAATGTTTGGGCAGTTTTTAAGGTCGTCGTTGGTTTTCTAGCATTATTTGTCTAGCATTATTCGTGCGCACAATCATAACATAGTCACATAGTTCGCTACACATAACTACATTACAAACATGGATTTGAAAATTAAATATGCCACGTAGTTTATGATAGGTTTCTATGGGTAGTTTATTTGCGCCTGGCTTGGTACCGCTTCTATCGTAGATCCAACACATGCCCCGGTCGAGGTAGTGTCTTCAACAGACGAATTTCGCTCAAGAGGCCAACCCGCAAGTGCAAGCCAAGGGGGCATGCAGGCGAGAGGGACCTAATGGGCGAGCGATTGGGTTCGGGATAGGTATACTACCTGCACAAGTACCGAGTGGGAAACATGCGCGGGTATGCACCCCCCTATTGGCGAAAAAAGGTATCCTTAGTCCCAACTCCCGAGGGAGCCGAGATTCGTTATGCGGTTCTGCCCGTTCACATTAATATGCTGATTTTCAGGTCGTCCCAACTTGATGGGGAAATAAACGCGGGGTAGGATCGTTTCACCCTTCGGCTATTTTGATTACCTACAAGCACAATTATTTCCTTCACTATCCCCAGTGGAGTCGCCACTGTGAGGGTGTCGAAAAAGCGCGAGGCTAATGCGTGACCTTGTCCCTCGTGGGTGTGACGATTCTTTTTTATTCAATCAAGTGTAATTGGATTTCCTGTGAGTATACACCCAATTGACTAGTAATATAGGAGTCGCCATTCAGTTTTTAACAACAATGAGAAAAACTGACAAAACCCGGTTATCGTGACATAAAGGGAGTGCAATTATGTTTGACCACGACGGCCGTAGGTTCCCTTGTGATCCCTAGTGTGGGGATCTCTCAATATACACCCGCAAGGTAGAGATTGAGGGTTCGGGGGACTGTAACTACCGAGAGGAGTAATTCGCTCGTCGATAACTACAGAGGCAGGATATCCTTACTAGCTCAGCATAAATAATTTAAGGGACATGCGTTAACTATTAAACTAATCTGAATTGATTTTAGCAATATGCAACATATAATACTAATTCGATCGTGATTATCTGATTTAAATAACATTAAGGGACCTAGCATGATAATCCGATTTCAAAAATATTATATTCGTTAGGCGTGATAGAACAATCATATTAGGTTAGTTTAACAGTTCATAAAAAGGGTGAGGAAAGCAGTTAAATCATCGAAAAGGGACACATTACGACGCACCCTTGAGAGGTGCGTCACGGTTCTCAGAAAACTAACCACTTTGACTTTGCTATTTCTCCTTTTATTTAACGAATCTCAATTATGGGACAGGATACGTTCTGTTTGATTTATGGATCGATTGCGACAGAACGCGTGAACAGTTTCGCAGCGAGAGGCTTAGGCTCAGGGGTTTAGAGTCAATACTCAGAATATATTATGTGTTGTTGTGTGTTGTGTCACGTCGAAACTAGGGGCCTATTTATAGGGAAGAGTTCGTGGAAAGATAGAATTGCAGAGTTCTAATCCATAAAGAATTAGGAAAAAACACGTCCCAGGTAATTTCGGCGCCCAGCTCTGGGCGTCAAAGATTTCGGCGCCCAGCTCTGGGCGTTGAAAGTGATGTCTGGGCCGAATTCTTTGTCAGATTCGGATTCCTGAAATCCGTAGAGTTTGAGATTAATTCGAGTCTTTTAGCGCGTATTAATTTTGTGACGGAATGCGTCTGGGCCCGTTACGAACTCTAGGCTCGTTAGGATTTTAATTAATACGTAACTCTTATTTTCGAATCCTATTAGGAATAGGATTCTCGCAGTTTTCTATCTCATTTAGGATTTATGTTGGGGTGCAACACCTAATTCTGACAGGTTTCTATCTTTTATGATTTTGCCACTTTTAGACGCTACCTTTTACGGCAGTTACTATTTTTAGCAGGTTTCTATAAATAGCAGGTTTCGGGTGAAATGAAATAGGGAATCGAGATTCGTTTATTTTATAGGAGATGCGTTGTCAAGTGGAGTTTTTATGCTTTCATCATCGAACCTTTCCCTTGCGGGAATGGGGACAAAAGTAGGTGTCTACATCCGCTAAATTTTTAATTTGCACTTGATACAAATTCATAAATCTATTTATTTTGAGGTTTTAGGTCGCTTAGATTTTAATTTGCACTTGACACAAATTCAGAAATCTATTTTAAGAACATGCTAGCCCGAAGGTAGTACAAGATGTTTAATTATTTCCAAGTTCTTGTGATCCGAAAATCTGGGCAAGAACCTATTTAATTATCCAAGCAGATTATTTTCGGTATCCCCAAGGCCATGCCGATGTTCTTTATTTCCAAATTTTTGTGATCAGTGGATCTGGGCAAGAACTTGCTTAATTATCCTAGCGGATCAATTTCGGTAGCCCGAAGGCAATGTTGATGTTAATTATTTCCAAGTTCTTATGATCCGTGGATCTGGACATAAACCTGCTGGATTATCCAAGCGATTAATTTCGATAGCCCGAAGGCAATGTCGATGTTAATTATTTCCAAGTCCTTGTGATCCGTGCATCGAGGCAAGAACCTGCTTAATTATAAGCGGATTAATTTCGGTAACCCAAAGGCAATGCCGATGTTAATTATTTCCAAGTTCTTGTGATCCGAAGATCTGTGCAAGAACTTGCATATTTTTCCTAATTCTTGTGATCCGAATATCTGGGCAAGAACTTGCATATTTTTCCAAATTTTTGTGATCTGAAGATTTGGGCAAGAACTTACATATTTTTCCAAATTCTTGTGATAAGAAGATATGGGCAATTGCATGTTTTTCCAAATTCTTGTGACCCGAACATATGAAGATCTGGCGAGAACTTGCATGTTTTTCCAAATTCTTGCGATCTGATGATCTAGGCAAGAACTTGCATGTTTTTTCAAAATCTTGTGATCCGAAAATCAGAGCAAGAATTGGCATGTTTTTCTAAATTCTTGTGATCCGAAGATCTGGGCAAGAATTTGCATGTTTTTCCAAATTCTTGTGATTCGAGGATCTGGGAAAGAATTTGCTGAGTATCCAAGCGGATTATCCTTGGTTGGTTGAGATGCTCTATCACACAAAGGAATTTGACATTAGTCTTTGTTCAATTTAATGTTATGAAGTTGACTTGCAAATTTGATAGTGTAATATATCAACAGAGAAGTACATATAAATATACACGCAGATTGCACTGTTTGGCCATTATTCATGGTTTTAAATATGAAATCAAGTTTATTTTTAAAGAAATATTTTCTTACTCTTTAATACATATTCTCAGTATGCCTCCCACTCATGACTTGAGTTTTGGTCAACTTATCAATAGTTTTGGATAAGGTAAGTATAATGTAGTTGTGCTTGGATGATCATTTAATGAAATATTATCTTCAAAATGCACTAAGTTTGCTATTAGTTGATTTTTTAACCGACATTGAGCTTTACACGTCTTGTTGGTAAATCAAGTGAACGTTACAATACAAGTATGCTCGGCTAATATGCTTTATCATTGTCAGATAAATGCCAAGACAAACAAGATTATGCAAAAAGCATGAGACGAGGCTACACAATTTTGAGCTTGATTTTTAGTGTACTTATGTTTGTCAAATGTGAATTTATAATTTGTTTCGGACATGATAGAAATTTGAGGTATACGCGCTTGCAAAAAGACTTAGGATTAGACAACGTCTTCCAAATTAAGCCTCCAAAAATATCTGGCATTTTACCAAATTTTATCAAGTCAAATAAATCATTATATTGACAAAGTATAAAGCTTAAATAAATAGAGGAGACTTATCTTTGAGGTAGCTGCAAGGTGGGTAATATTAACTGAATGTCCAAGCTTCGAGGACTAGGATAAGGCATCCGGGGTCCTGGAATTGGTTAATCTCGTGCTCTTTTCAATCTAATTTTGTTTACCCAATTTACCTCAAATTTTGTTGAGACCATGCTAGCCCATCAAATTATAATAAAGTCCTTCCTTTTTTTGTTAGTTAGCCCACAAGAGTACTCCCTACGTCCCAGATTAGTTGTTACACTTGCCTTTGCATAAAGTTTTAGGTGATATGTGGTTGTTTGGTCATCAATTGTTATTTTATTGAAAAAGTAGATTTGATAGGAGTTAGTGAGGTATTTTTTTATTGAATGAGAGAGGGTGTAGGGACAAAAAAAAGTTAGTGGGAAGAGAGAGACAATATAATAATTGTGGGGTCATTCCTAATTTAGAAGTTTAATAACTAATCTAGGGTGGATGAAAAAGGAAAGTGTAACAACTAATCTGGTACGGAGGGAGTATTAGCTTAGCAGCCCCTAGAGTTGGCCCACTAAAGTAAAACAAGCTCCTAGCCTTTTTGATACGACAACAAACAAGCTTATCATGAGCTTTTATGAGTAAAACAAATTGATGATGTTTTTCTCAAATAAAGAGTAGCCAGCTTCGTCTACTACCAAAGAGGCATTAACCTCGACATTCCCTCTATCTTCATTTCACCGCAGCTCGGATATTCATGCTGAAGATAAGTCCGAGCTAGGGCACAAAATAGCTCTTTCCTCATGAGGTTGACCTCGAGAGGTGATCTTCGGGAGTACACACCTCTTATATATGCTCAATAAACCGAGTTTATTCAAACCAAATTCAATCTTATGGTGTACAAGTGAATTTGGGTAGAATACTCCAAAGTGATCGAATGAATTTCCAAAGTTGATAACAACATTGCTTTTCAAATCAAATAAGTCAAAGATTTTATCTTCAAAGGGATTCTTATTTTTGTAGTTCATGAAGAGTGCAAGTTGGAACTCTTCCCTCGGAAACCTGGCATGGGGAAGCGCTGGTTTCATTTTGATCTCTTTTGAGATAACCTCACCTCGATGGTCAACTCGGGGATACTTGGCTCGGACCTCGGCAGGTGGAACTTCGGGCCTTCACTGCTGAGTATGCTCTGCCTCGGGAGGTCAGAACTTCGGGCATACCTGTAGGGGAATACGGTTAAATACATATTAACATAGCGGAACGATGCCCAAAGCCAGGAAGCATGTATAAAATACAGATTAAGCAAACTTACATTCGAAGGGTGTTTACCCTAGTTCAACGATTCATGAACACGAACAAAGAACTCTAATTGTCGTTCCTCTACTTGGTTCACCGACACGTTCAGATCCGTCTTGAGATTCGTAGCTTAGACGTCACTCAAGAGTTTGCGCTTTTGGGAAGAACAGATCCATGAAGGCTAAGAGAGAATTAGGGTTTTTCTATCCTCCTTAGGGTTTGATGTGTAAAACTGATTTTTTGCATTAGGTTAAGGAAAAAACATATTAGAATAGGCTATTAAAATAACCTTTCTAATGGACCAAGCTAACTGGCCAAGCACAAGGTTCAACTGGCCAGCAAGGCCCACGAGTATACGAGCAAACGCAGCTAGCATGCTGCTGGGCCGCGGGCCATAACGCAGCAGCTGCTGCCCCTTTTGTGCACGCATCCAAGCAGCCAAGGCCTTGGCTCAGCGCTGCAATCATGCGTGCTACGCCCATGGGCCTTGCGCCTCATTTGCTTGGCTCGTGGATTTGCTTTCGTGTTTGCGATTAAATTATCCTTCGACAATTTATTTATCGTTTCGTACTTGACGATCCATTGTTGTACAATACGATTATTCGTCTCGCCTAGCTTACGAATATATGCAATCACGATATACGATTTTACGATCCAATGTTAAATCATATAATTATGTTTTCCAAACTAATTTCCCGAAAATCTAGCTATTAAATGAATATCCGATTCATTTAATCCGATGATCTGTTACATGCCAATGGTGTGACCTTATAGGTTTAGTCAAGAGTAAGTTGTGAGCCTATTATAGATTTGGAACTCACTGATCGGAAGCATTGCTCCAACTAGCTATTCCGATCACTTGATCTCACTGAATTAATTGTTCATAATTAATCTGAACCTTGGTATTAGACTAATGCACCTTGGGTGAAGGACATATTTCCTTCAGTCTCCCACTTGTCATTCAGATAAGTGTGCATTCCGATTCCTTTGTCTCTTGGTGTTACTTAGTGAAGATAAAGTAAGATCCAAGCCATCCTTATTAGGTCCAGAAGTGTTTCTCGAATTACTGAGTTCAACTTTACAGAAGGTTAAGCCTTAACCATTCTGAGCACGACCATGCATTTTCACAGTATCTAACTCTTCGAGAGGCCTTGTACAACGACAACACCATATCCTATCAAAGATAGGAGGACACTCCCTTCTTGTAACTTACGAACAACTTACTTTGATTCATAGTACGCACAATAACTGCTTTTATAGTCTCCTTTTACGGTGCAACGTCTAGCGAGCATTAAAGCGAACTAATTCTCAAACAAGCAGCCGCAACTACTCAGGTTCCGAGGAATAGGTTCCAATCACCATTAATGAGAACTACTTATGACATGACTTTAATCTCTTAAATTGTTCTCATGGTCAATCCGATACAAGATCCAATAAGTATCTATGCAAATGATTTCTGACATCCAGTCCATCTAGTTCAAGAAACTGAACTATAAATCAACTTGCAATCTAATCTTCACTAGTCATTGGTTGTCCAACCTTTCAATGACCTGGATTAGGTATCCTTTTGTGATTTCAATATTCAAGCTCACTTATGGGTGTTTCTTTGTCAAAGAATCCATCTTCACATCCCATTTGAATGTTTTCAATCACTTGGACTTCATCATTTAATAATAAACCAAGATTAAATGATCTATGAAATACAATTTCATAAATGATAAATATTTAAACCAAATGCTTACCAATTTGTGGGCTTCTAACCCAAAATCAAGCATTTAATGTTTTAAAGATATAGGCCTTTCACCCAATACTTAAAACATTCATGGAACTCAAACTTGATTCCATTTCTGCATATGAGTGTTGTATCTCATTCGATGCAGAGGTTTAGTTTATTATACTTTGCTATTCTTAGCATCTTTTCCATCGAAAGCCTTTCGATATAAGATGAAAAGATATTTGAATATGTTTATAGAATGATCTAGTCTTTCATTGTTGTTTAGAATGATAATCATATTTAAATTAGAAAATCATCCAGATAGCAGACTTGTGATCAACCTGAGTTCATTGAAGAACTCCCACTAGAAACAATTCCCTTTCATTGCTTCTTAGGCAATAATGAGTTCGTTTCAATTATGTAAAATTGCAAATGATGCTTCCCTCTTGGAATACTCCAACCAGTTCATAGAGACATGGGAGACACATCTTTCAACTGAGAACTTGGAAACTAATCATTGATTCAGTTTCCCATGATCACATATGGTTTAGAACCTATGTTACCACCTTTTAATCACGACGCCTAATTGCCCGTGTATATTTGTGGTTTGCCTAACAACAAGATTCAACTTTTTCTTAGGCAAATGCATGTAGCATCAAAACTTTAATTCATCTTCACTTCCTCTTATCAAGTGCTCATCCTCCATATCCAAATGTATTGGATGTTCTTGATATTGTTCTAATGATCTTTGATCCAGATCAATAGAGATTGGTATAAACTCGTCAAGATCCAATGTTCATGAGTTATCTTGGCGATCTATATATCACAACATACATGATTGATTCTAATGCAAAAACCATTCGCATTTTGAAATCTATCTATGTAACCTTTTACTTATTCTGTTTCAAGAGATACTGAATCTTGCTTTAATCTTGGCATTGCCATGTGATATAAGGTGAAGGCACCTCTTCAAGGTCCTTCATGTTTAACTTTAGTAATAACAGCCTACCTTTATACTTAGTTAAATCATTCATTACTTAGACTCACTCATATGGGTTGAGAGTCTCTTTTGAGTCTTTCAATTGTGTTTGATTTACTAATTACTTTTACAGAATCCAAACAACGTTTTAGATCCTATCCAATAGATCTTTAACCCAGTATGTTCTAAGTTTCACCATGGATCTAATACTGACAAATACTTTGAAATCTAACCTTTTAGAATTTGAATGTCATTTTCAATAGAGAGATATGTATCTCACATATACAACCAATAAACATGACTTAGCTCCAACTAAACTCCTCATCAAGATGATCCATATTTTCATAAAGCTATGATTGCTCAATAGCCTTGTTGAAAAATATGGTCCAATTCCCACTTGCATGCTTTAATCCACGAATAGATTTCTTAAGCTTGCTCTTTTATCTAGCATCCAAAACTTTTACATTGTGTGATGTACACAATTCCTTTCTACAAGTCCAATTGAGGAAGGTGTTCCGTTTTCCAATTTTCATATTGCCATATGCAATGATTGCTAGATTTATCCAAAATAGTTCAAGCATTCCAACTTGGTGAAAAAGATTTCAACCCTATCAACGCCGTGAAGTTGTTTATAATCTTTTACCACCAATCTAGCTTTTCTTTTGTATGTGTATACAATATCATCTTTGTATGTTTTGAAAACATGTTTGCAACTAATGGGAGTGAACCCTTTATGCAAATCAACGTCGTATGTTTAGAAAACATATTTGCAACTAATAGGAGTGAACCCTTTGTGCAAATCAACCAAATCATAGATTTGATTCTTTAAGATGAAGATATTTCAGATAAAATGGCCTCAAACCATTTTATATGGCCTCGAACCATACTATGTTTCTGATGGCCTCAAACCATACTTGGGAATTTTAATTCGTCGTAGCTAACTTGTAAGTCGTATGTTCTTGAAGCACTTCCAAAGTCTTCATAGTTTTCATTCCTCAAGATATCTATGTATCTATCTTGGTTTAATTCTATTCCTTATACAATTTACATAGGTATTGAACATCAAACATTAGTGTCTATAATGACATTACTCAAGTCCTTTGAGTATTAGGATTCTCTTGAAGCACTTCCAAAGTCTTCCTGAAGCTCTTCCAAAGGCTTCTAAGTACAGAGCTTTTCCAAAGACTCCTAAGTATCCTACTTTGTTTGTTGCTTGACTTGAAGTTCTTTTGAGGCTACTTCGAGGTCATTTTTCTCCCACTTGCCTTTTTGGAAATATGATGGTTTCCTAAAAGACATTATCTAGAGCAAAAACCATATGTTCTTAGATTTGTGGTGGAATCAATACCTTTTGTTTCTATGAGTCGCTCATAAAGAAACATATATCTCTTCTTGAGTTTGTTTGATGTAAACACTAACTCCCACTAGGTTTGACAACCCTAAGTATATATACGCTGAAAAGATGTGCTGAACCGAAGTTCAATCCTTATGACATCTTATCCTTAGCTTTGACAACTTTTTTTAGCGTGATAGTCACTTGAGAGTATCATTTAGAAACTATATAGGAAAATAGTCGTGAGTATCGTTAATCGAATAGATTACGATTTCTCCATTTGGACATACCATATTCTTATGAAGCATCGATTGTAATAATGCCATATAAACAATCTAGATAATCTTTCTTGGCTCATGCAAACATCACCTTGACCCAGCCTAGATGTTCCAAAATTCTTGCCAAGTTGATTTTATACCCTTTTGTGAATCGCATTGAAGCATTTTACATTTTTCACCTTTAGTAAATATAGCCATATTTTTTCAAATTCTTGTGAAATAGGTAAGTAATAAAATCCATCTTTGGTCTATGAATATAATTGTCTAGAACCTTCTAACAATAGTCCATGTATATGTAATGTTCAACAAGTAAGACCCACGTGTCTTAAATTAATCAACTTTCAAAAAATCTATACCTTGGAATTTTAGAATGTTGTCTTGCTGATATGGTCGTATGACATTGCCAAAGATATGTGGAACAAAAATCAAAATATTTGATTTGAACCTTCTGAAGTTTGAGTGTGAAGAGATTTGTTTGTTTATTAATCAATCATATGACTCAACCCGTAAATTACCATTTCATTCAAATAAACACTCAACGAATGTTTTTGTTTACTTTGAATGTGAGTCTTTCTGTTGTCCAAACAGAAATTGTTTATGATGATTAATGGAACATAATACCATTAAGTTCCAGCCTTTAGAAGGACTTTAAAACAAACATTATGACCCTACAATTAATGTAGCACAACTTTGCTTCATTTTCCACTTGTAGCTAGGTCAATAACCACACTTAGCTCCCGGAATTTGAGTTCTTAACAAGAGTTAGAACCTCAAGTAATCTAATACCATAAGAGTTCATTTTCTAAGTCGTTTCTCTTTAACGCAAACTTTTAGGTAGAAATTAAATCTTAAATTCATTTCTTTTGTTCTCGTTTCCTATTCTTTCTTGCGCGCACGTTTTCTTATAGTCCAAAAGATTTTACTCTTTGCTTGATCTTCTTACTTTGTTATGCCTACAAAGTCCCTTTCTTTTATTCACTTTGAATGACAATATACAATGAGTCTAGTTCATTTATCGAACCAAAATAAAATTGGTTGTTAACCATTGGTTATACATGAGCCTTTAACTCAATACTCATTATTCTAAAACTACCCAGTATTCTGAATATATGAGGTCCAATTGGTCTACCGTTCAAATTTTAGTTTGAAAACAACCATGAAGATCACTATAAGAAAATAACATTCAAGATAAGCTCTCACTCTCCTTTTCTTTGAGACTCGCTATCAAAATTAGTTACCAATCGATCGAGGAAATATCGTAATTCTATTGTCCGAACGCAATAAGGTTGAAGATTTACAACTCTACAGAATGAACTAGCAAAGAAAACATTTATCATACTTTAATAACTTGAATAAAAGCATTCACGCAATCATTAAAGCTATTAAAAATTTCATTCATGTAGAAATAAAACATGGTCCATAATGAATGAAACGATTCCAAGACCGTAAAAGTCCTAAACCCTTAAGCAGCTTTGGCATGTCTTAAGTCTTTTAAGATTTTAGCTAAGTAAAACCTATTGCTAGTAATCTCCAAATTACTCTTGGTTAATAAATTAATACCATAATTTATCTCATTGCCACATGCTAAGGCGATTTTCGCGTCGTTATACGAATACCACATAATCAAACAATATTTATATAACACCTAAACTACCGGTTATATTGACTATAGCGGCAAGATAAGGATCTTCCCAAAGAAATGGAGAGGATTGAGTTTAGAAGTTAAGCTAGCTTAGACCGAGATTGAATTGAACTAATTTCTAGGAAACTAAGCTATCAAACGAATTAAGCCAAATAAGGGAAGCCCTAGGGAATCGGGGATAGGCTAGGGGAATCAGGGAAGGACAAAGGAATCAAATAATCATGATGCAAAGACTTGATGCATAGGGGAATAGAAACTAATGACGTGTTCACCACCTCTCGGATGGAACATGCGAAGCATCTAATCAATGGAAAAGCTTTCGCATAATCCTAAAACTAGACCACTTGCATATAAGACCTACTATTCACTTGCATCAAAGAGGTTCACAATGCCTTGCCAAACCTAAACAATGCATTCCAATCAATCCTAATCAGCTAGGATTTGCAACTACTAATTAATTAGTCATGGAAATCCTATCATCAACTCAAATTTAATCACATCAACAATCAACATTCATCCTTCAATTTCCCCCAGTTTAGCCCTAGATTCTCCCCTATCCCTAACTAGAATCTACTCACTACTCATGCTTGTAACTAAAAAATTCAAGAATTCTAAGCTAGTAGTCATGGAATCGAAAGATTATAAGCAAGGAATCAAGAAACTAGAAATTCAATTGCAATTAAGGAGAATTAAGAATCAATCAAAAGTTATTATCAAAGCAATTAAGAATTTAAAACTTCAAGTAGAATATGAAAGCATAAAGAAAATTGAATTAAATTGCAAGAGAAATCAAAGAGTTGAGAGAGATTACAAATTGAAGCTTCTCCAATAGAGCTTTCTCTCTCCTAAAACCCAAGCTTGAAGACTAAGAAACCTTTCTAAATTTTATGAAAATCTAATTCTGCAATTAATTGTTCAATAATAAAACGAAAAATCTATTCATACGACCCTTAGAAAGAAAAATTTTAAACTCGGAAATGCTAGCCCGCGCAGCGATGCGACCGCGGAGACCCAGGTGCGAACGGGTGGCAGATCTGTGCGATCGAGCTCAGCGACGACTTCTCTTCTACGCACCATGCGAATGGGCTCCATTTCTGTGCGAGCGCACGTCCTTGAGATAGGCAAACACCCAAAAATCTTCATGTGCTCGCACGAAAATTCTGTGCGAGCACACGAACAAACTGTGCGAGCACACGAACAAACTGTGCGAGCGGGCTGGAAACGGGTGCGAGCGCACAAAGTTCTTGAAAGTTCCTGCATCATTTTTGCGATTTTGTGCGAGCACACATTTCTTGAACTCGATCGCACGGCTAGCATGACTTCAAGACCAAGTCTATTGACCCGTGCGAAGACACATATTTCCCGTGCGATCGCACGGGCCTGATTCGAGCATTTTTCCATTCATTTCCCATCATTCTCCAATATTTTCCTGAAAAATGCAAAGATGGTATAAGGGCATAAAAATGTAACAAAAGCTATATAAAACTACCAAAAAGCATAATAAAATTCTATAAAATCCTAAGCTTAGAGCGAAATAAATGCCGCTCATCAATCTCCCCCAAGCTAGGCGTTTGCTAGTCCCTAGCAAACTAAGCATGAGAATAGGGAAGAATGAGCACATACTTAAGACTCAAGAAACTACAAAAACGAGAACTACAAGAATATACAACCTAACTCAGTTTCGTAGGAATCACGATTGCATTTAAGCACATGCAACAAGCTCCTTAAACCCAACAATCGCTCATGAGGGCGAGTGGGATCTCGCAAGGGTTTACAAAGAGAAACACCCACAACTCTTCCAAAAATTTGAATCAAGGCAAGACCTAAAAGGAAAACAAACCAAGAAAAATAAAAGAAAAGGAAAGAAAAGAAAAGAAAAAGAAAGAAAGGAAAAGAAAAATAAAAAAGAAAGAAAAATGAAACTACAAAATTCAAGAAAAGGGCCTTTATTATGGAACGAGCACAAAAGAATGCTAATATTACTAACCAAATAAACGAATGCACGCTAACCAATGTTCTAAGTCGAGTGAAGGATTCAAATGCCAAGCAAAGAGAACTAAGGGTTCGCACTTATCCATTGCCCTTCAACTGAGCATACCACGTCAACTCTTTAGATCCCATCCACCCTTAAGAATAGTTTCTCATGATGCCGCGAAGGCGCCGGAAAATAAGAATTGCAAGGGAGAAGAGAAGGCTACTCGACATCTTAGCATGACAATCTCATTCCATAAATTTGACCAAATCCTCCCTCCACCTACAAAGACACAACTCAAAAGGGTTAAGAGGACTTTTTAGGGTGTATCGTTAGGCTAGGGGGTAAGGTGTGGAACAAATTTGGTAATTGGTGCTCAAACCTAAAGTGAAGCGCAATGAATGAACTCAACTCAAGCAAATCGAACCAAAACAAATCATACCACTTATTTGGGGTACCCCCAAGCTTATTCAACAACAAAACTACACTAAAACTCTTTTTGAACTTTTCTTGATTTGATTTTCTCTTTTTTGTGTTTCAATTGAAACTTTTCTCATTGCCTTGTTTTTTTTCTATTTTTGGCTTTTTCAAAACTTTCCTTTCTCTTTTTTCTTTTGCTTATTTATTCACTGTATACAACATATTTCCCAAACTTTGCCATTCATACCAATATCAATTATTCTTCAACTTTTCATAATCATTCAAAACCACCAAGCGTCATAATTCAAAGCTTTACTATCACTTGTAAGGGTGAAAATAAAACAAAGGCTATTAGGGTTGTAATGTGCTTATAAGAAATGAAGGGGCAAGGCTCAAATGGCTAGCAAGGGGGAAAATGCAAACAAAAATATATGAGAAAGATAAAAAATAAAGTCCTAAACTAAAAAGAAAAATAGTCACCGAAATAAATGCCTCTATCGTCCCCTAAAGTAGTTCGGTCGTGGTCTCGGGAAGGAAAAAGTCAAATTCGGGAGATAAGAAAGTCAATGCCAAGGATCCATGCCACTCAATATATGTATACAATGTGTTTGGGCTAATGTGAACATGATCCTCACCAATGGGAGAAAATACTACCCTCTCCGGTTTCAAGTCACTAGAGAGATCGACACCGTCTTACCAAAAACCAAGCGTTCAAGACTCATGCTACCCAAAGTTCTAACCGACTTTCTTAACACCAAAATCCTAGATTCGATCCAAGACATTGAAAACCGTGCAAACATCTACCAATTAGGAATAAAAGCATTCTAGCCTACAAGTTTCATTTTTATTATTCCCAAACCAAGAATATTGCCTAAGAAACCTAGAAAAACTTGCCTTGACAAAAGGAAAGGAAAACAAAGAAAAAGGAAAGAAAAAGGAAGAAAAGAAGAACTCAAAACAAAAAGAAAACAAAAGAAACTAAAATCAAAGAAACTAATATATACATGTGCACACAAAGCATGATTTCAAAGATATGAGCAACACAATTGGCAACCACACAACAAACCCCCCCCCCCCAAGCTTGAATTAGGCCATGTCCCCAAGGCCTAAAACAGAAGTAGGAGGGGCACAACTAACCATCCAACCAAAAGCCCCATATGAAATATGCCCGTCCCAAAGAATGCAAGTGAGATAGAAGGATATTACCGGAGATGCCGTGGGAGCAAGTCCCGCAAAGAACCGGTAAAAAACCGAACAAACTCACCAAAAGGATCGACGAGCATGGCAATGATGGAAAGTATGAACCCACCTCAACGAAACCATACCAAAAGCAAAACTCAAAAATAATCAAGAAAAGATGTTAGTAGACAAGGCCAAATGGCCAAAATAATCCTAAAACAATCGTAAGCTCATCATATATACACAACCACTCAAAGTGGCGAGAAGATCAACAAACACTAAAAACCATCAAAAAGTCCTCATAGCAAACCTCCACTCCCCACTTCTCCCCCAAGCTAAATACAAGCATACCATCACAAAAGAAGATGGGGGAGAAATGGAGTGAACCCTAAGAGGTGCCCGGGGCATGCCCTTTACCCTTCGCATCATAACGCCGCCAATAATCATCAAGACGATGAGCACGAGCCTCCTCGTCGGTGAAAGGGGTGAAATTGTGAGCGGGGTCCACATCGGAACCCGAAGCATCGGTATAGGGCGGCCAAGCATATTCGGGCCGAAGGGGGTAATTGCCATGGGGTGGCTCTCCTCGGGGACCGTCCCAACCTCCAACATATCCCTCGGGCCACCCGGTGAAATCCTCGGGCCAACCACTAGGACGATCAACTAGTGGGGGAGTGGGATACATCGGATCACCACGGTAATCACTCCCTCCCATCATAGTATAATCATAAGGCGGGAAGGAGGGGGGGAGTAACACCGGGTTGGGAAGGCCCCGTCCAATACGGGTAAGTGGGTGTACGCTCCTCATTCCTACAAGGGATGGACCCTTGTTTGGGAGGGTGATAAGGGTAGTTAACATAGGAGGCAAAATCCCCATTGTCAACATGAAAATTGTACACCCGCCTACCGTAGTAGGACGAGTAAAAATCGTGATGAGAATACACCACGCGGGGCTCGCGAGGAGCAAGAGAAGACAAAATGTGAGCTTGGTCCTCTTGCCCTTGCAAGATGTCCGCAAGGGTGGATTGCAAACTAGACAAATTAAAATGAGGAGGACATACCACCCTCAATAGGGGAAGGCTCCGTGATCGGAGGAGGACCATGAGGAGGAGACTCCGGGGTGGGTTGAGGAGGAGGAAGCATAGCATCTCGGGCAATGAATTGAGGATCTCGGGGGAGCAAATACCTCTCATTGGGGGTCCAAGAAGTGATGGAGGGATCGGGGAGGAGGCACCAATCACGTTGCTTGACCGACCAAACAAACTTACCCTTCTTGGCGGGCTTGATCCACTTGGCATTGGAGAGAGCCCGCAAGTCAAGGAACTCACCTCCGGGAACCGGATCCAAGGATCATGGGGGAGTGCCCTCAAGAGAATGTCCCCACCAATGAGAATGTCCCCACTAGTCGGTTGCCCATCCCGAATCTCAATTATCCGGGTGATCAAAAGCTGCCCAAAATTCAAAATGCCACAATCCCTTTCAGTGGCTAGCCACAACGCTCCAAGCTCCGGGCTCGACAAAGACCCGGTAGCCCCCTTTGCAAAGACCGCGTATAGAAGCATGCGGTTCATGTAACGGATGGCGGGGTCATGAAATAAAGATGACTTGGCCGAAGAGGAGGTGAACTTCTTCGGCTCTCCCGTGAGGTCTCCCCACCATATGTTCTCGTCATAAGAGGCCGCATACTCCGCCACCGGGTTGATGACAAGACCCCGGTTTGGGTAGATAGTGAAGAAATCATTGATCTTGTAGACACCTACTTTTGTCCCCATTCCCGAAAGGGAAGGTTCGATGATGAGAACGTAAATCTCCGCTTGGCAACGCATCTCCTATAAAATAACGAATCTCAAATCACCCTTTCATTTCAGCCAAACCTGCTATTTATAGAAACATGCTAAAAATGGTAACTGCCGTAAGAAGTAGTTGTTAAAAGTGGCAAGACATAAAAGATAGAAATCTGTCAGAATTAAGTGTTGCACTCCAACATAAAGTCCTAAAAGAGATAGAATTGGCAAAGAAATTCTATTCCTGTTATAATTCGAAAATAAGAGTTACTTATTAATTAACTTCCTAACGAACCCAGAGTTCGTAACGGGCCCAGACGCATTCCGTCATAAGTTGATACGCACTAAGAAACTCGGATAAGTCTCAAAAGCTTCGTGATTAAGAGTCCAAATCTGAAAAAATGCTCGGCTCAGACTCTATTTTCAACGCCTGGGTCTGGGCGCCGAAATCTTCGGCGCCCAGCCCTGGGCGCTGAAAATACCTGGGACGTGTTTTCTCCGAATTCTCTTTGGGTTCGGAATCTAAAGATCTATTCTTCCACCAACTCTTTCCCTATAAATACAGCCTCATAATCGACGAAAAGGAACACACAATTCATAATCTGAGTATTGACTCCAACCCTAAGCCTAAGCCTCACGCTGCGAAATTGATCCCGCGTTGTGTCGCAATCGACCCGAAAGTCGAACAGAACGTATCCTGTCCCTTGTAGCTGAAGAATTAAGCCTAAATACTGGAACACTGCTCAGAAACCCGAGATTCGTTAGATAAAAGGAGAAAAAGAAAAGCCAAGTGGTTAGTTTTCTGAGAACCGTGACGCACCTCTCAAGGGTGCGTCGTAATGTGTCCCTTCGCATGATTTAATCGCTTTCATCACCCTTTATAAAATTGTTAAACTATTAATCTGATTGATCTATCACGCCTAATAAAGATAATATCTTGGACAAACGAACTATCATGCTAGGTACCTTAAATCAATCTAAACAAGATAATCACGATCGATTTAGTATTATGCGTTGCATATTGCTAAAATCAATTCAGAATAGTTTAATAGTTTACGCATGCCCCTTCAATTATTTATGCTGAGCTAGTAAGGATAACCTGCCTCTGGAGTTATCGATGAGCACTCCTCTCAGTAGTTACAGTTCCCCGAACTCTCAATCTCTTCCTTGCGGGTGTACGTTGAGCGATCCCCACACCAGGGATCACAAGGGAACCTATGGCCGTCGTGGTCGAACATAATTGCACTCCCTTTATGTCACGATAACCGGGTTTTGTCAGTTTTTCTCATTGTCGTTAAAAACTGAATGGCGACTCCTATTACTAGTCGATTGGGTGTAAACTCACAGGAAATCTAACTACACTTGATCTGACGACGTCACGCCCGCGAGGTACGAGGTCATGCATTAGCCTTGTGCTTTTTCGACCCCCTCACAGTGGCGACTCCACTGGGGAACGTTAATGAAATACTCGTGCTCGTAGGTAATCAAAATAGCCGAAGGGTGAAACGATCCTACTCCGCGTTTATTTCCTTATCAAGTTGGGACGACTTGAAAATCAGCATATTAATGTGAACGGACAGAACCGCATAACGAATCTCGGCTCCCTTGGCATGTTTCATCTCGGGAGTTGGGACTAAGGATACCCATCGCCAACCGGGGGGTGCATACGCTTCGAATGTTGTCCACTCGGCACTTTTCGCTAGTAGTACACCCATCCCAAACCCAATCGCTCGCCCACTAAGGTCCCTCTCATTGGTGCATGCCCCCTTGGCTTACATCATGATTGGCCTCTTGGGACGAAAATCGTCTGTTGAATGCACTACCTCTACCGGGGCATGTGTTGGATCTACGATAGAAGCGGTACCAAGCCGGCGCAAATATTACCCATAGAAGCCTATCATAAACTACGTGACATATTATTTTTCTTCATGTTGTAATTTTAGTTATGTGTAGCGAATTACGTGATTGTGTTGTGATTGTGTGTGACAAATAACGCTAGAAAACCAACGACCCTAAAAATTGCCCAAACATTCATAAACACCAATTGGCCAAGGAGTTATACCTAAATACGTGTCCCGCAGTCCCGGGCGATCGCCACAACAATAAGCGACGCCCAGGATGGCCTGTAACGGATCCCACGACGCTGCATAACGCGCAAAGGACGTTATTGGGCAAGCACGCAAAATTAAGTCGTATGTACGAAAAAGTAGACGAACAGAACACGAGTACCAGTCAGGGACGCATTTTCAGCGCCCCTGGCTGGGCGCCATTTATTTCAACGCCCCTGCTGGGCGCTGAAGTTGCTGCTTGGCCTTTGGGCCAGGCACAACAGCCTCGGTGCCCGCGCATAAAATATACGTAGCAATAAAAAAAAATTGGCAACAAATTTGCTACGAGGACGTATGGAAAAAGGCACTCGATTCTAAGAACGACTTATAAAATAAATAACTCCTTGTGTCGTCACTAGGCCTCCTATGACGACTAGGTTCGGCACTAAGCCGAGCACGCTGATTGAATGACCTTGAATGTCACATGGGCAAAGTATTCAAAAAATGATGTTCAAATAAAGTTTCCAAGGAAAAATAATGTTCAAATAAAAAATAAATAAATCCGAGTCTAGACTAGGCTATGCCAAAGTACAATCTAAATCCTAAGTCTTAGTTGTCTTATACATAGAATCGGTCCTAATGCTTGGTGTCGTTCTGCAAGTTAAAAGGTTAAACCATATTGAGTCTCCCTTCCTAACATTTAAATCAATAAGCACCCATATGTGATTGTCATCCCTTGCTAAGAATCTACGGCCTCAATACTCTCTCTCACCAATAAAAAAGAATATATTATGTAATTCAAGAATTTGCAAAATGGAAACAGTCACATTCTGAAAATCATTCCTCCATAGTCGCACAACCCCCAAAGTGAACCGAAGGTGTCAATACCATTGGCAAAAAAATTAATGGCCTCAAGGCTTATGATCACATTGGGTCACGACTATCATAGTCCTCTCGAGCCACTCGCTCCTTGAAGTACTCCTAAGTACGGACTAAAAGATTTTCCATGAATGCAACATGACGAACCATGAAAATACCCAAGTCGGCATGCCATAAGGCTACCATTGGGGTAAAAGCAATACACACTAAGAGGGAAGCCGCACTAATGATTCTAGTCTTGCAAAAATGAAAATTCGATCTCCCCAACTAACTACCTTGCCAACATTAAGCAAAATGGCGCTTGACAAATGAACACCCAAGGGTTAAAATCTAAAGTGTCAACCAACGAAAGTTATGGTCCAATTAGCCTAAGTTTGAGAGTCGCTTGGTCAAGTATTATAGGCTTACGCCACGTCATTATTTTGAGTCTAGGCCACCTCCTTGTATTCATACCCGGGTTGTAATCAGAAAAATTAATGAAAGTTCGAGTCTAAATCACAACTTCCAATTAAATCCCGGAAACTGGAATCTGAAAAGAAGCAAAAAAAAATTATTTTCGATGTAATTCTTTCGTTAAATTTCAATAAAGTAAAAACAACATTTTGAATCTACGCTATTTGCACATTTTAAGAAACGACTAAAATCGCTTGCAAAGTAAGACAATTTAAAGGTCCACCCTAGGCCTGCTAAAATTAAAGGTCCACTATAGGCCTACCAAACGAGGCTCACTCAGTCTCGCCTCGTGACTCAAAGACCACAACCATCTACCATTTAGCCCAACTAAAAAGGGGGAAAATCCCGAGCAAAAAAAGAAAAAAGAGAAAGAGAAAAGGGAGAGCGAAAAGAGCGAGCCATGAAATACTTAAAGAGAAAGAAAGGGAGAGTGAAAAGAGCGAGCCATGAAATACTTAGCCCGTACCTCCCAAAGTGCGAAATTTACCCAAGTAAACGAAGGAAAAGAATTGAGTCAACCAATCCAAATCATACCACAAAAACTACAGAAAGTTCTACGATGTCTACCCTTTCCAAACCTCATGCTTGACTAATACTTATACAAATTATCCTATCTCATTCAACCCATCTTTCAAACCGTCTTGAGTCACGAATAAAAAAAAAGAAGACAAATGAAAAGTACAAAAAATATATAAATAATAAAAAAGAAACTTTGCAAAGCGTCTTTTAAAATTCGTCTAAAAAAAAGAGCATTTAGAGCACAAAAAAGATTCGCAAATATTTGGCACAAAACGAAAAGAAGTCTCCCCAGGAATCACTTTCAACGCCCAGAGCTGGGCGCCGGAATCTTTAACGCCCCAGCCTGGGCGCTGATTCTCTCTGCTTGCCAAATTTTGTCCAGAAGTGCTCGTCATTTTATCCGCATATACACGGAATAATAACGAACACTTGGAGGGGTACAGCACGTATTCAGATATACGTACCAAAAAACACATGGAAAGATTTTTGTGCAAATACATGTACTTAAAAAATAAAACAAATTTTTGGCTTACGGCAAAGCAGTAGATTAAAATAATAATAAACTTCACTTATTTCACCCTATTTCAAACATTACGATTCCACTCGAACGTACTTGTTTAAAATCGGCATTCTAAAAAACCATTTTCTGGCTAAGAACTACGCAAGACCTGATTCCAAATTAAATCTATTTAAGGCGGATACGTAGGCAATCCATGATTCGGTCCAACCAATTTGCAAAAATGTTAAAGCCTATAGAATAACAAGAATAAAAAATAGAGTCCCTAATTGAAATTTAATTACTTGCAATCCAAATCGAAAGAAAAATTTAAGTCAAAGGAAGAATCCAAGTCATCAAGATGACAAAATGAGCACACATCGAAAAATAATAAGGGCACGTACCCTTGCCAGAAGGAGCACTCACACTCCTAGGCACTTAGCCAAGACTCAAAAGATCGCTTTGCCTCAATTGAATGGGGGCTAGCGCAAGCGTCCATGACCTCTAAAGTACTCGACTTGACCCTCCCTAAAGCGAACTAACTCACTTAAAGACCTTCAATTCTTTCACCACTAGACACAGTCATAATCGCCAACAAGTAGTAAAGGCAGTAAGCTTGCAATAGAAATGATTATTCTACGACATCGCCCCATCGTTCCTTTGAACACAGGGCACCCATTCATGGTAATTCGAATGCTTGCTAATCTCCTTTGAAAAAATCAGACATTGTCAATAGGACTTGGCACTTAACCAAGGCTCACTCTACTTAGACATATGACACGGGCATCTAAAATCGAAATCTGAAAGCATCATTAATGAGAAGACATAATAGCAACTGGGGGCTAAAAATTGAAATGAAAGAGCTAGGGAAAGAACTAAGTATACCTTGACCTATTGTGCAGACATACATCAAGTAAATCTAAGTCAATTTGAAAACGGTTTATATTCCCGCAATTCTGGAAATGATGGCCTTAAAAGCCTAAAAGCATGTGCCACACGGGCACAAGTAATATCTTGACGCCTGCACCCTGGTTCCAGCAAATCCTTAGACAGCATTCCGAAAATCGTAACAGTATTTTGATTCACTCATGTAATCCTGTACGAATCCTTCTATAAGTCAACTTACTTAGGACACCTCGAATTGTACACTGTAGGACTCGGATTTCAAATAATTTTCAAAGACTTCCTCGAACATAATAAAGTGTCGTTGGTTTAAGCTAAGTATGCATTTATCTCGATGTTGCAAGTGAGTCAAAAAGATTTCTAAATATAATTATGGGTAAAGAAAGGCACCTAGCTTTTGGTCAAGGCACACTTCAACATGTGACTACCTTGACCATGGCAATGTCGCGCAATACGACATTTACAAGAGAAGTAGCAAATCACTACTCGAGCGTACCTCGCACTTAACGAGTCTGGTTCAAACTATTCATGATCCATGTCACCATGAATGCATAAAAACGTATGCCAAGCATTGTAGCACCAGGCCAATCCCGTAGCTATAATTGGGGCTTGAGAAAAACACTCTAAAAATGCTCGAAATGACAATTTTATCGCAAATTCTCGACGCTAATGCTATACACACGTCATAGGGGCACAATCCTAAGGTTTAATCGTGTAAAACGAACCTTAGAATGGCTACAACCCCTCCCAAATTCTAAGCCCTACTTAGAACATATAAAGTCAACCCACTAACAAGGGTAACTCCGATCAAACTACTGCACATAACGTTCGCCCTACAAGCGCCCGTTACACAGTCTACATCGTTCCAAAGCAAAAGCGAAAGAAAAATCAAAGATAAAAACAAGAAAGAAACATCTATGAATCCTCACATCGAACGAAGTAATAAGCCGTGCACACCCACGCAGAAGGTGCTACATTTGTTCGAACACCTGAACGAGGCGTGATGGAATACTCCAACGCAAAAAATAATAATGATATCCCAACACCTGGAGGAATGTTCTAAGACACGCTGTTAGGCCACACAAGCCTACGTCGCACCATAAGTTCAACCATCCCACGGTACATGTCTAAAAAAAAAGAGTAAGGCATATTGCACTAATGCGGGCACGACCAAGAGCATGTGTAAAAGAGGCAAAGACTACTTATCGCCCAAATTCAAAATGCAAGCCACACGACTTCTACATTAAGGATTAAAGGTAGAAAAACATTACCTACCACGGAAGAGATAGCTCACACCTACACGAGCGGAACCCCAAGGCATCTTTCCCGAAAGAACCTACAAAAATCGTACGCCAAAAGGAAGCATCCCAACATGCATACTTGAGGGCTCCAAGCTACGAAACGACCATAGCAAAATAAAAAAATCTCAAAGCAAATGTTTGAACGATCAAAAGGGCACGATGCTTGAGCCCACTTCATGAATGGGCCTGAACCCTATCAAGCTTCTAAGAAAACTATTCAATATCAGTCATTGCTCAAAAAAAATGATTCAAGCGAACTGATTAATGGACCGCACGCAACGACCATTCTATGAACGCTCGTTCGCACATACATTCTAAGTATCGAACATTCACGAACACGTTCAAAAGAAAAAAAATATAAGAGCGATCAAAGTCTTACACCTCAAGACATGTTCCTCGGGCCATATAGACTCGCCCAACTATTGCAATAACTGTACACCTTAAGAGCAACAGTTCCTTTAAATAATCGCCCAAAGTGACAAACACCGTAGTCCACCAATCGGCTACGGCTTCTCGAGAAATCATCACAAGAAAGTCCTGCCTGGGACGCACTTTCAATGCCCAGGACCAGGCGCCAGATATTCCGACGCCCAGCTCTGGGCGCTGAAAATCAAAATAAAGAAAAATAAAAGAGAAGAGAATACGTAGAATTTCCAAGTGAAATAAAAGAACGAACGAGAGGCCAACTGTGTCATCAAAAGACCAGCCCAAGCAATATTTTCAACGCCCCACTTGGGCGTGAAATATTTCTAACGCCCAGGCCTGGGAGCCGAAAATGAGCCCAGGCCCAAAAGAAGCCCGAATTTCTATAGGATCCTGCCGTATCCATTTGACTTGAAAATTGCCGATTCCTTTACTGAAAGTCGCACCTCACGGCTTTGTTAAGAATAGCACACCACTACAAAGATCGCTCGCACTTACGAGCACGATCCCAAACACGATCAAGGACATTACAAATGCGTATCCCCAAGGAACCTCTTTGACAAGAAATGACCGTCAAGCACGAGTGCTTGGGGGCTCGAAAGAAAATATATATTTCAAAAGAGAGTATGCAAAGATAAAACAATATTCCTTGACTACGCTGTACGAAGTCACGTGTTTTGATAATCTCAAAAGATAAAACTGGATTACGACCTCAAGACAAAGGTCGCCGTTGATACCTATATATAGTCCCCTAATCAAGGACCCAAGTAGTGGCAAAATTGAGCCGTAAGGACTAGCTCAAAACCATGAAAGATGATGACCACGAGACAATGGTCCGTCTAAGCACGTTGTCAACCCACATTCAGGTTGCAACTAAAACCGAGCATCCCTCGAAAGAAAATAAATTCTTCAAAAAAACAAAAACAGGCTCGCCATCTTCAGCCGGTGGGGTTTGCGTCACTAACCGCGCAGGTCCTCAGTTTTCGAAAATGAAATCTTCAAAAACACAAAACAGGCTCGCCATCTTCAGCCGGCGGGGTCTACGTCACAAACCGCGTAGGTCCTTATTTTCAAAAACATCAAAACAAATTCGTCCACTTCTATCGGACGGGGCGTCCACCCTCAGCGGACAGGCTCGCCCACCTTCAGCGGGCGGAGTCTGCGCCACTAACCGCGCAGGTCCTTAGTCATTGCAGCAATAACTTTTCCCGGTTTATCCTTTTCCAAAAATCAAAGGATGGTTTATCTTTTTCCAAAAATCAAAAGGTGGTTTATCTTTTTCCAAAAATCAAAAGATGGTTTATCTTTTTCCAAAAATCAGAAGATGGTTTATCTTTTTCCAAAAATCAGAAGATGGTTTATCTTTTTCCAAAAATCAAAGGATGGTTTCCCTTTTCCAAAAATCAAAGGACCGTTTCTCTTAACAAAAATCAAAAAGATTGTTTTTCCGTTTTCCCAAAAAAAAGCGATGTGCTGGATTTTCCTTCGTTTTACGTCCTATAAAAACAAGGGGGTTTTCTCGTTTAGCTAACCCTGAAAATGAGAATCTTTAAAAACATTTTTACCTCGTGATCGGGCTTGGCCAGGCCTGGTTACACTTTATAGCTTTGATTTCGAAAACGTCTGTAGATACTTCCAATGACAAAGTGAGGGAGTTTCTATACATCTGTAGGTACTTCCAATGACAAAGTGAGGGAGTTTCTATACTTAACAAATTCCAATGACACGTGAGGAATGTGTTAACACTTCAAGTGATGACCCTTAAGTCAAATGTTATCACTCGGGGGCTCGTGAGACCCTCGCAAAACAGGTCACATACACCATGGCTTGTACGTCGCACTCCGTCTAATACTTTGACCATCGTCTTACTCCAAGACTCAGTCAAAGTGGGGGCTAACTGTAGACACCTACTTTTGTCCCCAATCCCGAAAGGGAAGGTTCGATGATGAGAACGTAAATCTTCACTTGGCAACGCATCTCCTATAAAATAACGAATCTCAAATCACCCTTTCATTTCAGCCAAACCTGCTATTTATAGAAACCTGCTAAAAATGGTAACTGCCGTAAGAAGTAGTTGTTAAAAGTGGCAAGACATAAAAGATAGAAATCTGTCAGAATTAGGTGTTGCACTCCAACATAAAGTCCTAAAAGAGATAGAATTGTCAAAGGAATTCTATTCCTGTTATAATTCGAAAATAAGAGTTACGTACTAATTAAATTCCTAACGAACCCAGAGTTCGTAACGGGCCCAGACGCATTCCGTCATAAGTTGATACGCACTAAGAAACTCGGATAAGTCTCAAAAGCTCCGTGATTAAGAGTCCAAATCTGACAAAAGGATCGGCTCAGACCCTATTTTCAACGCCTGGGTCTGGGCGCCGAAATCTTCGGCGCCCAACCCTGGGCGCTGAAAATACCTGGGACATGTTGTCTCCGAATTCTCTTTGGGTTCGGATTCTAAAGATCTATCTTTCCACCAACTCTTTCCCTATAAATACAACCTCATAATCGACGAAAAGGAACACACAATTCATAATCTGAGTATTGAATCCAACCCTAAGCCTAAGCCTCACGCTGCGAAATTGATCCCGCGTTCTGTCGCAATCGACCCGAAAGTCGAACAGAACGTATCCTGTCCCTTGTAGCTGAAGAATTAAGCCTAAATACTGGGAAACTGCTCAGAAACCCGAGATTCGTTAGATAAAAGGAGAAATAGCAAAGCCAAGTGGTTAGTTTTCTGAGAACCGTGACGCACCTCTCAAGGGTGCGTCGTAATGTGTCCCTTCGCATGATTTAATCGCTTTCATCACCCTTTATAAAATTGTTAAACTATTAATCTGATTGATCTATCACGCCTAATAAAGATAATATCTTGGACAAACGAACTATCATGCTAGGTACCTTAAATCAATCTAAATAAGATAATCACGATCGATTTAGTATTATGTGTTCCATATTGCTAAAATCAATTCAGAATAGTTTAATAGTTAACGCATGTCCCTTTAATTATTTATGCTGAGCTAGTAAGGATAACCTGCCTCTGGAGTTATCGATGAGAACTCCTCTCGGTAGTTACAGTCCCCCGAACTCTCAATCTCTGCCCTGCGGGTGTACGTTGAGCGATCCCCACACCAGGGATCACAAGGGAACCTATGGCCGTCGTGGTCGAACATAATTGCACTCCCTTTATGTCACGATAACCGGGTTTTGTCATTTTTTCTCATTGTCGTTAAAAACTGAATGGCGACTCCTATATTACTAGTCGATTGGGTGTAAACTCACAGGAAATCTAACTACACTTGATCTGACGACGTCACACCCGCGAGGGACGAGGTCATGCATTAGCCTCGTGCTTTTTCGACCCCCTCACAGATCTCCTCGTCGGTCAGGTTGTGTTGATTATTGAAGGCTTGAAAGTGAAGCTCGACCGTCTCTCTCTAGTTCTCAAAAACCCTTTGCATTTGAGCCGAAGCAAGAAATTCAAGGGTTACCCTCTTGTAAGTCTTGGCGCTCATCTTCACGAACTCCTCAAGATCGAGCCCCTCTATCAAAGTATTGAGCTCTTTCTCAATCCCCAAGTCTTGAACGGTCTTCTTATCATAGAATTTTGTCGGGCGGATGGTCCGCTTGGACAACTCTTCAAAATAACTCCAAGACCGTTGTTCCGGGAATGCGATGCCGTAAGTTTCGAACTCCGGCGGGGTGGGTGCCTTGCGCTTGTTTGGTTGGGCGTTGGGCCCCTTCTTGGATCGTTTAGTCATCATGATGAACTTTTTAGAGAACAAGAATCTACACACAAACAAAGAAAACAACCATAATCCAAAACAAAAGGAAAAACTAAGTTAGTATAAAAAGCCAACAATCTACCACCAAGACTACCGCAAGCAAATACTAATACACCACCCAAGTTCAAAGTGAACAAGAGTACTCCAAACAATACTCTTCAACTAAAAACAACAAATCAACAAGAATTTCACTCAATATTTCACCAAAAATCTACCAAGAGACTAGAATTTACAAATTTTAGCAATGAAGCATACATAACATGTCTAGATTATCAAGGAGCAAACACAGAAACAAACATGCATCACTAACCACCCAAAACCAAAAAAATTCAAAAATTTCCAACAAATAGTATGAACAATGAGCTAAAATGTAGAGAAAATGGAGAAGGGAGGGAAAGAAATTGTCACCACTAGAAGAGGATGAAGACAAGATCGCCCCAAAGAACTATCCAATGCTCCAATTACACCAATTAACACAAAATCAAAGTCCAAACCAAACCCTAGAATTTGGGTGTTTTTGAAGGAAAATCTGAAATTTATGGATTTAGAGTGAGGGAAAGGGATGGATTTGTGAATGCGAGTGATTGAGAGTGAAAAGTGTGAGTGAAACTAAGTAGGAAATGTGTAGAAAGAAGAGTTTGAAGAGTTAGAGTGGAGAGAAGAGGAGAGTAATGGTGAAGAATGAGAAACGAAATAAGAAAAGAAAGAGAAGGGGTCAGTGATTTTAATTAATAGCTCGACCGCAGAACTGGGTAACCCGATACGTGCGAGCGCACAGAACTTCCGTGCGATCGCACGATAACGGTGCGAGCGCACTAAAAAGCCCGTGCGATCGCATGGAAAGGGCCCAAGCGCACAAATTATCAACTCGATTGCACCAAGGTCAGGTGAGCTACGGATCTATATTTCCAGTTTTGTGCGATCGCATAAATGTGCCGTGCGATCGCACAAAGCTGGATTATGGCCTTTCTTGCTCCTTTCATACACCCCTGCTCTTTAAAAGAAAATAAAACTACAGAAAGAATGGTTAGTAAACAAAAACAAATTAAAACTAGAGTTTAGGTAACCGGGTTGCCTTCTGGGAAGCGCTCGTTTAACGTCATTAGCTTGACGAATCCCAAGTCAACTAGGGGTCATCACAAGTCAAAAAGCTCTTCTTTGCCCCTTTGGGCACAAACAACTTACCAAAACCGCAACTCATGGAATGGGGACAAAACCAATTCTTCTTAGGCTTAGGGTCGCCTTTCTTGGATTTCTTGCTCATGGATTTCTTACCATTGATTGCCGGAGTGTGTGCTCCCAAATCATCAAGATCCATCCCCGGCAACGGCGCCATTTTGATAAGGCAATTTTCACGTCGTTATACGAATACCACCTAATCAAACAATATTTAAAAAATACCTCAACTACCGACCTATATTGACTATAGCGGCAAGATAGGGATCGTCCCAAAGAAACGGAGCGGATTGAGTTTAGAAGTTAAGCTAGATTAGATCGAGATTGAATTAATTGAATTGAACTAATTGCTAGGAAACTAAGCTATCAAACGAATTAAGCCAAATAAGGGAAGCGCTAGGGAATCGGGGATGAGCTAGGGGAATCGGGGAAGGACAAAGGAATCAAATAATCATGATGCAAAGACTTGATGCATAGGGGAATAGAAACTAATGACGTGTTCACCACCTCTCGGATGGAACACGCGAAGCATCTAATCGATGGAAAAGCTTTCGCATATTCCTAAAACTAGACCACTTGCATATAAGACCTACTATTCACTTGCATCAAAGAGGTTCACAATCTCTTGCCAAACCTAAACAATGCATTCCAATGAATCCTAATCAGTTAGCATTTGCAACTACTAATTAATTAGTCATGGAAATCCTATCATCAACTCAAATTTAATCACATCAACAATCAACATTCATCCTTCGATTTCCCCCAATTTATCCCTAGATTCTCCCCTATCCCTAACTAGAATCTACTCACTACTCATGCTTGTAACTAAGAAATTTAAGAATTCTAAGCTAGTAGTCATGGAATTGAAAGATTATAAGCAAGGAATCAAGAAACTAGAAATTCAATTGCTATTAAAGAGAATTAAGAATCAGGCAAAAGTTATCATCAAAGCAATTAAGAATTCAAAACTTCAAGTAGAATATGATAGCATAAAGAAATTGAATTAAATTGCAAGAGAAATCAAAGAGTTGAGAGAGATTACAAATTAAAGCTTCTCCAATAGAGCTTTCTCTCTCTTAAAACCCAAGCTTGAAGACTAAGAAACCTTTCTAAATTTTATGAAATTCTAATTCTGGAATTAATTTTTCAATAATAAAACAAAAAATATATTCATACGACCCTTAGAAATAGAAATTTTAAACTCGGAAATGCCAGCCCGCGCAGCATGCGACCGTGGGTGCGATCGCACCGGTGCGAACGGGTCGCAGATCTGTCCAATCAACGTGTTCCTTTGGGATACCTTTACCATCTAAGTCAACTAAAATAACACCTCTCTTTGGCGGAAACCTACTATCTTAGGTCCTTAGATTTTTGTAAGTGCTTGATTTGGAAGGCAATTATAAACTCAATATTACTTCGGACCTAGTTGTTTCTATGTTGGTTTGATTATTTAGTGAAATAAATCTTAATCAAACATATACAAACAACGCAATCATGCATAATATACATATACCAATATATAAAAGCATAAATAATTTGGTGAACTAGTATGGCTCAAAAACTTGGTCTTGAAGCATCCAATCTTCCTTCACCTTGTTAGCTTGGCATCGCCTTGAACTTCATTCAATAAGCTAACTTAAAGTGCTAAACTTCCTAGAACTACTTGAAATAACTAAATAATTACATCAAAATTTCAATGGTACGTAGACCATATTTAAAACTTTACATTCAAAGATAAAACGGTACGTAGACCGTATTTAACTATCCTAGATTGGCCATACTAGTCACCTCGAGTACCTGCAATACATAAAATATACATTATATGCAATCATCCATTCGTATCCTAAAACGAATGGCCCAAATAAATATGCAAGTATTTACATGATTTATTTAAAAATCACGTTCACATAAAACGCGTCCTAAAAGATTAATCATTTCCGAATTATTAATTCTTAGAATTTATTCTAATCAAATTTAATTTAATAAAAATAATAGTGCCCTACGAAAATAATTAAATTAATTATTTCATTTTAATTTCATTAAGTGGCTCCCACTCAAACCAATATTTTAATTTGGATAATTTAAATTTAAATATTTAATTAAACTCACGGCCCCGCCCAAGTTAAATAAAATAAATAAATAAATATCCACCGTTAGCCACTTCATGCAAAAATAAAATTTAAACCCCAAACGAACAAAATTGCCAATTTCGTGCAACACGGGCTAGGCTTGCGCCCAGCCCAACATCGCCAAGTGCATTGTGGCCATACGAGGCCTCGAGGCCCAACCCCTTGCCTCAGAAAGCCTGCCGCACATCACCGCAAGCATGGGCCTGCTGCTGGCTGCTTTGCTCGTCGATGCTCGCAAGCCAAGGCCAGCGATGTGCCTTGCTTGCACGCTGCATCGTCGCTAAGCCAAGGCACAGCTGCTGCCTTGCTCGCTGCTTCGGCAAGCGCGCGCTGGCACGCCCAGCTTGCTTGCTGGCTGCCTCGCGTTGCTGCACCAAGCTGCGGGGAGGCAACGCGCATGGGCTACGCCGAGCCACACGCACCACACACCCCTCGTTCCGTGCCATTGGATCGTGCCATACGAGCCAACTAATTAAAAAATAATAATTTTTTATTTCACGAAACTTTGTTTGGATGAGTTATTTTTCTTGAAATTAACAAAATTAATCGTTTTTATTTTCGAAAAATAACAAAGTGGGTGATTTAATTAATTTTCCAACAATCCAATTTTGCAAAATTTATTAAATCTTGGCTTACAATATTCAAATAACGAACGAACAAAGTCAACAAACATTTGAACATTTTTGATAATCCAATCCAAAATTTCAAATCGTTCTAAACATTTAAATTTCAGATTTTTATCAATTTGGTTTAAGTGAAGATTAAAATTAACGAATCTAATCAAAATTTTAATCCAATAATTTTTAAAAACTGGCACTTATCATGAAATTATATTTCCTTTCCCAATTAACCAAATTTCCAGATCTAAATCATTTTAAAAATTAATTTACGATCTAAAAATCACAAATTTAGGGAAACTAAAATTAGGGGTTATACTTAACATTTATGGCCGAAAATATTACCATAATTTTAAAATATACCCAAGAACAGTAGGGAAAAATTTCAATCAATTCTGAGTAGTTTAGCTTGTGCAATTAATTTAAAAACTTTCCAAAATTATTAATTTAATACATTAATTAACAAAAACGCCCAAAAACTCAAGCTTCGAGGCCTGTTATTGCAATTCTGTTCGCATGAGTTGATCTTAAAAATTTGTTTTCAATCAGATTAGGGTCAGAAAAATCAAAATTCCAATTTTTTTTGAATTCAGAACATATTCTACGATAAATCCAATAATGCAAAATATTTCGTAAATTCATGAAAAAATCAGAAAATTCGACAGCAACAAAAACATATTAATCATGCTAAAAAATACTTAAATACATAAGGCTCATGATACCACTGTAGGGGAAACAGTTAAATACATATTAACATAGCGGAACAATCCCCAAAGCCAGGAAGCATGTATAAAGTACAGATTAAGCAAACTTACATTTGAAGCGTGTTTTCCCTAGTTCAACGATTCACGAACAAAGAACTCCAATTGTTGTTCCTCTACTTGGTTCACCGACAGGCTCAGATCCGTCTTGAAATATGTCTCCAAAGTGATGGCTTAGATCCGTCTTGAAGGAGATCTAAGCCATCAATCTCAAGACGGATCTAAACGTGCCGGTGAACCAAGTAGAGGAACAACATTTGGAGTTCTTATTTGTGTTCGTTAAGCTGAAGGGGAAAACACGCTTCACATGTAAGTTATGCTTAATTTGTACTTTATACATGCTTCCTGGCTTTGGAGTATTCCGCTATCATGTTATGTATTTAACTGTAAACCCCTACAGTGGTATCATGAGCTTCATGTATTTAAGGCACTTATTAGCATGCTTACATGTTTGTATTATTGTCAAAATTTCTGTATTTATTCGTAACTTTTCGAATGTTTTTCTTGATTATTGGATGAATCGTTGAAATGCTGTTGTGTTCGTAAAGTGTCAAAATTTCAACTTTTCTGACCCTAATCCTATTGAAAACGGCGTTTTAAAATCAACTCATGAGAACAGAATCTCAAATGAATTTTTTGGCCGTTTTTGTTAATTAATGAATTCAAACATTAATTTTGGTATGTTTTTCGATTAATTATTCGACCAAATCAACTCGTAATTAATTAAAATTGTGTCCTACTGTCATTAATAGTATTATGAACATATGGAATTTTTTGGTTCGTGAATATTGATTAAAAACCCTAATCTTAATTTAACCTAGATTAATGGATTTTAGATCGAAAATTAATTTTATTAATTGGTTAGATCTGAAAATTTATTTAGGTGAGAAGGGGAATATAATTTCATGTTTAAATGGCGTGTTTAAAAATTCATGTATTGAAATTTTGATTGGATTCGTTAATTTTAATCGTTCACCTAAACCAGATTTGATAAAAATCTGAAATTTAAATGTTTAGATTGGATTATCAAAGTTATTCAGATTTTTATTGATATTAATCGTTCGTTAAATTTGAATATTTGTTAACCTATATTTATAAATTTCACGAATTGGATTGTTTGAAATTTAATAAAATCACCCACTTTATTATTTTTCTCAATTAAAACGATTGGAATTGTTAATATTATGAAAAATGTAATTCGTGCAATTTTTGTTTAGAACATTAAAATTGATTTTTTTTTAATAATCGAACGAGCAAGCCACTCGCACAAGGCGAGGGGTTGCTGTCCTTGCGAGACGAAAGGAGCAAGGAAGCACGCGACACGTAGACAACCCATGGGCGCTGGCCTTCCAGTGCGCGATGTGACTGCAGGCAGCGTGCCATGGGCGCAAGCCTCGGCAACGCTAGCCCAAGGGAAGCAAGCAGAAAGGCACGCGCACGAAGGCAAGCCCAAGGGCATTGTCCTTGCGCACTGTGCCTGCAGGGGCGCGCGATGAGCGTGTGGAGAGCTCGCGACACGCAACACGAATCGGCCAGCGATGCTGCACCATCGAGCAATCTCACGTGTCAGCGCACGCTGGCCGAGCGCAGCGATGGGGCAGAAGCGACGAGCGCTTGCCCTGGTGCACACGGGCATGGCAGCGCGCCTTGTGCGATGCTTCCAGGGTCTTGCGCGGCGCTGTGGGCCTTGCGGCCTGCGTGTTGGTGCGTTGATCCGATGCAAAGCGGATCGTTTTTTGCTTGGCTTTTCCTAGCCCACAATGCATTAAAAATGTGGAATTTGCTTCATTTTATTTCAAGGGTTAAATTTTGGGCTTTAGGCTTATTTTTGCACGAAGGGGCTAATGGTGGACTTTTACATTATTTAATTTATTTGACTTGGGCCAGGCCGCGAGTTTGAATATTTAAAATTAAAAGGTCCAAATTAAATATTGGTTTTAAGTGGGATCCGTTTAAATGAAATTATTTAAAATAATTAATTTTAATTATTTTTTGTTGGAAACTTTATTTTAATTAAATTAATTTTTGATTAGAATAATTCTAAGGATTAATAATTTGGAATTGATTAATCTTTTAGGAAGCGTTGACATGAACGTGATTTTAATTAATCATGTAAATACTTGTATATTTTACTTGGGCCATTCAATTTAGGACACGGATGGATGAATGCATATATTATTATTATTATTATTATTATTATTATTATTATTATTATTATTATTATTATTATGTATTGCAGGTATTGAAGGTGACTACTATGGCCAATCTAGGATAGTTAAAAACGGTAAGCGTACTGTAGGGGTTTTATTTTGTATTTTGCTCTTGTAGTGGTATATTTCGTATTTCGTATAGCTTGTAGCTTGTACATTGAATTTTGAATGTAAGTTATGAGAGCTTGATAATCTTGTTTAATACTCACCAAGGTCTCTAACTTGTTCAATTTGTCAAGTGTGTGATCAACTAGATTTGACTTGATCTTCTCAATCTCAGCCCTAAAAGGGGAGCTAAATTCTAGGTTCCCACAAGTGATATAATTCAATTTTGAACATAGAAATTCAAAGCTCAAAATATAAGGAAATGCGCAAAATACCCTTACGACTTTCAAAATTTTGAACATTGACTGAGTCGCAACCAAACATATTAAGGGTCCCGTTTCGAAGGACCAAAGTTGAGTCTTTTTAGATAAGGCATTGAATCTTGAAACCGAATGTGTGAGATTCGGGTACGGGAACACACCAATTATTTTGGTAGGCTTTAGAAACACATTCAAATACAAGACAAGGATTATTTTGAAATCCTAATCATGGCACTAGGTTGGTTGAATCATGCATTTAAAAACATTGAAATTGCTACTTGTACGTGGTCAGTTTGCTTTAAAATGAATTCAAGTAACCTAAGGCTGGTTTGTCCAAAAATTATCTTTGTTAAGCGTGATATAACCTTTTGTATATTGTTGTTTTTAGCATGTTGGGTGATGAAAGCAATAAACACGTAAAGCATCATTACAAGTAGAAAAGGAATTATTGGAATTCGTACAACACCGTTTAGGTGCAAAACCACATCTCCTTGAAAAGGCAAGTAAAGGGTGCGTTATTGAGATTGTGATATTGAAATTGCGATATTGAAATTGCGGTATTGAAAGGGTGGTATTGAAATTGCGGAAATTGCGGTATTGAAAGGGTTGTATTGAAATGGCGGTATTGAAATTGCGGTATTGAAAATGCGATATTGAAAAAATACTATTGCATTTGAAATCCGAACGCCAAGCAACTTCTTAATAATAAGTGTGCCCGACACGGATTCAATTCTCTAAAAAATCTTAACTTTAGATGAGTTGCTCATCTTGAATTATCATGGATTTTGAATATCGAAATAGAACTTGATCGAAATAAAACTTGAACTTGAATCTAGAACTTGAATGTTGAAATAAGGAGGTTTGGTTTTTAAAGATTAGACCTTTCCATGTTAAAAGGCCTCTTAATATGTTCCATGACTTGAAATTGATTCTAGTTTAAAGAGAAGTTGATCTCATTTAAACATCATTGCATATTCAATGTAGAACTTGAATATTGAACATAGAAATTTGGATATTCATGTGTTCTAGTTTGGAAAAGGGTTTGCACTTTTCCAAACATCCTTGAAATTGCATAAAGTTAAAGATTTTTGAAGATTTGAATGATTATTGTTGTAAGGAACACTTTCAAGAATGAAAGCCTCAACTTACTAATCATATTTTTTGAAAACAAAGCATAAAGATTGAAAGTTGAAACTTGTAAAGGTAGTTTGGAAGATCATTTGAGGGGGGTTTCAAGTATGAAATCCCTTCAAAGATTAATCCTTTTGAGACATTTCCTGGTTCAAGTGAGTATGAACATCACAAGAACATCATAAGATTAGTAAACTTGAAATAAGAAAGGTAGAAAGTTGGATTACATCATGGTGATTTTTATTAGGGATTCGGTTTTACCTTTTTAGGTTTAGGATATATTTCCGATTTGTACTCCCAATTGCTTTGATGTTTGGAAAAATTGTAGGAAAAATTGAAGGTTTTTGAAGATTGAATTTGTATTTGAATTTGAGAGGAAAAATGCGTATTACGACGTTGTATTAAAATTCTACTCCTCCAAATCTGGTGGAAATGAAGGGTTTAAATAGGGGATTAGTCGGCTAAAAAAAAACCACGTCAGCCCTGCTCCAGGTGCTGCTGAGGTGGCGCAGGTGCCGCCAAAAGAAGGACGATGACTCCGTCGTTCTTATACCGGGGGGGTTGTACCTTTGTACGATCTTGGAGCGTAGTGTTTTCTTGGGGGTTAAGGAAAGAATTTGCGACTAAAAACCCACCTTTTGAATTCGGGATTTGTATTTGGACTCGGTTTTACGGGATTTGTATTGGAAATGGCCTTATAAAACCAATGGAGAGGTCCATTGGGTGAGATTGTGTTTGGATTTTGAACTTGCATTTTGGAAATTGAATTTTGCACCAAGTTCGGAAAAGTGTAACGGGCTCGGGAATTGGACTTTGGATTTTGGAATACATCTTAGCAATTGGGACTTCCGCACGGAGTTGTACCAACCACCTAGAAAGGATAATGGTTTCACCATCATCCCATTAGGGGAGACACGAATTAGGTGTCTACAGAAGCTGTTATTTGGATGGAACACTACAAGAGGGGGGGTGAATTGTAATATGGAACTTGCTAGCCAATTTTTGCGGAATTATAAAGAACATAAGCAAGTAGAGAAACAATGTAAGAGAGATTTTACGAGGAAACTTTCCAGGGCCCAACTGGAAAGAAAACCTCGACCCACTAGGGATTTCAACTCAAACTCTTTTCACTATAGGGCAACAACTCAGTTACAATCCTATAAGAAACTTGGCCATTACTTGAGTTCCTCTACGAACTCAAGTTCCCAATAGTTGTTCCCTCAAACAACTACGCTCTCACTGACTTCCCTAGAAGTCTCTCTTGACTCTTAGACTTCACTCAAAGCCTCTCTGCTTCTCTCTCATAGACTTCACTCAAAGCCTACCCAAATACATATCAGGAACTCACTCACGTTCCTGCCCCATACACATCAGGAACTCACTCAAGTTCCAGCCCAAAACTTGATACAAGAATTCACTCAAACCCTTGACCAATTTCCCATTACAAGAGTTCGCTCAACCCTTGACCAACTCTCAAAATATTGATGATTGATAATTGATTAGTATCCCTCTAGTATGTAGCACATGAAAGAACAATGGGGAACTTAGAACTTCGAGGAACTTGGAACTAATGGACTGACTCAAGAACGTGGAAACCAAAACATATTTCTATTAAAACGTTTTTCCTCTTAAACCAGACCTACTGGAAAGACTGTGAGAGTCAGACAGTTTGGAATGAATGCTAAGATCTTCTTTTATAGTGTTGAAACTCCTAACCACTTCCCCCTTAATCTCCTCAACTGACGACCATGTTGCCATGATTTTAGGCATGTTCCCATGACCTATTCAGTTGCTGAAAACGTGGGAGTCAAAGCTGGAAGTGCCTGAATTTTCTCAACAGAATTTCCTTTTGAAAGAACAGAAAATAGGAAAACGTGATTAAATAAAATCCTTGGGGAAAAAGAAATGTTTTGTAAAATAGGATCCAAGGTGTATTTTCCAAAACATAACTATTTCATTTTATTTCTTCACAGTAAAATTCTATTTCTATTTTATAAAATCTTTCTTTATAAAATATTATATTTTATAAAATCTTTCTTTAGAAAATATTCTGTTTTATAAAATCTTTCTTTAGAAAATATTAATCTTATATTAGAGAGACTTTATTTTACTATTTTAAGATCATATTCAAAGTTCCTTTTAGTACCTTGTTCCATAATCTTTCAAGCTACTACATACTTACATGAATCCTAGAAAATAAACTCTTATTTCCTGTCTTCATGTTCCATGCTGCTCCGCATGTTGGTTGTTCCACCTCTGGAACTTCTCGAACCATGTTCCCATCAGGAACTTATTTATGCCTGCTTGATCAGTTTCTCTGATTGTCCAAGTCTACATGCTTTGGCCTTCTCTTGTTCCTGCTCTGGAACTCCTGGTTTTCTTAGCATAGAAACTTAAACATTTATTAGTTAAGTTTGCCTGTCATCATCAAAACCATGTGGGTTAACAAATTCCCCCTTTTTGGTGATGACAAACCAAGCAAACTTAATAGAGAAAATAAATCCAACATGCATAGAAATCTTAAAACAAAATATTTACAAGAGTTAAAAGAATATACATAGTTGTAACATACTTGAGAAAAGCAGATATTTGAGACTAGGAACTCAAAATATTTTGCCTTCAATGTTTGCCTTTCTTTTCCCCCTTTTGGCATCATCAAAAAGGTTTAGCTAATAGTATTAATTTAATCCCATCACAGCACCATACTAACGAGAATGGTTAGTCAGAATCAGAGACAAAGCAAAATATCTCCCTCAATGTTGTACTGTTTAGACAATCATACTCAAGCGAATTGAATTCAAAGTGAAAAGAAATTATCATAAGCCAATGTTCCTTAGCAACAAGCAGAAAAGAAAGAAATAAGTTCACCCAAAAAAAAAAAAAAAACAGAAAAGAAAAATAAAAATAATGAAAAATTATTTCAAAATACATAAACACCATCAATTTGTATTTTGCAGGGATAGGCAATTTATGAGGTAAAGGTTAGGCATGGCTCATGATTTTAATGAATGTATTCCTTTGTCACTTGTTTATCTGCATGTCTCCTTCTTTACGGACTTTCAACTGAAGATCCTCGCCATAAAATACACCGTTGTTCCTTTCTTTCTTCTATTCTTCTTTAGCAGTACGTATAAATTCTTTGAAGCTTTTTGATAGTTCCTTGATTCAATTTTTGTAGGAACTTACATTTATGGTGTAAGTTCCCATGTGAATCTTGAAGGAACTACATAATTTTTGAGATAATTCTTTAAGGTATAGACAGCTTCATTTGCATTTCAACTTGGAAACTTGAAATGCTTGTAGGAACTTATGATCCCTTCTCTTTCTATTTTCACCTATCTCTCCTTTTATTCCCCTCTTTTTTTTTCGATTTCTTTTGTCTCCTTTTTTTTTTTTTTTTTTTTTCATCTCCCTTTTTTTTTTCAAAATGTACATTAGCGCTCTATTAATCACCTTCCTCATTAGTTCCCCCTCAGTTGTTGCTGCATCGATTTAGTGACAAAGGAGGAATATTTTGTAGAGGGTTTTTGTATAGTGATGAATTTTTGAGAATTTTTTTGAAGAGAAAAAACAAATCAACGTGTGGTATTGATTTGGATTTTGTGGTTTCTAATAGGTTGATATGGTAAGAGAATATTGGGAAACATTTTTGTGAGGAACAAAACTTAATTGGTGCATAAGTCTTTTAGGATATAGGTGAAAGAGATTTTAAGTGTTTTAGGTGTTTATGATAGATTGAAACATTTAAAAGATAAAATTTTATTTTATTGGGTGTAACTTAACAAAAGATGGAACATCCTTGAGGAAAATTGAGATCGGCAAGGAGTCCTTTCATTAAGCAAATACGAAAAATTGTAAAGGAAAAAGAATAAACGAAGATTGAATCAAAAGAAAAAATATAAAAAATTGCTTGTCGTACTAGTAATAGGAACACACAAAACAACATGGCTTATGACTCTTCTTTTTACCTTTTCATCAGTTAGCACAAGTAATTATGAACCAAAATACGAGAAATTAGGAGAGTCCTTCACAATGTACAATTCTGATCTATGTTCACACACAAGAATTGCGTGGGATTAATTTTACCAAAAGCTAAATACTTACAGTTTTGCCATATTTGGGGAACTTCAAGGAAAATATATCCAGCTTGAATATACTGAGTTCCAGTCACATTTTCTCGTGCTTCTGATCAAGAGTTATAGGATGGTAAAATGCGACTTTCGGAGATTTGATTGGAACCTCTCGCTTGGACCTATGGATATGGCAATATTTGGTCTATTAGCGGTTAAATATTGGACAATTTAACAATCATACCTCTGAAGCTTTGTGTATGGCTCACAATCATCCCTTAGGAACCTTCATCTAGTCTTGCTCGTGTTCCTGTGGGAGTGTGATGCGTCTCTGCATTCTTACGCTCATATTACTTTATGAGTTTAGTAAAGTACTTACACAAAGATTTGTTAGTTGTACCAAAGAATATATAATCAGTGATAAATACGTACAACAACCAAATTATAACATGCATTCATATGAAGGATTTTTAAAGAAAATTCATGATGCATGAAGAATAGTTCTTTGGAAAAATAAGCTATAATGCGTTTTCCTTTTACAGCACAAAATATAAGTGTGACACATTTACTTTAAGCATACATAAGTGCCTTATTTAAATATGTGTATGCGTTCCAAATCAACAAAACTCTTGTTAAAGACTATGTTATGCTCATGTCATGCTTCACTAAGTCTTGATCCTCCAAACAGTCCATGAGTAGATGAAATCATAAAGAAAGCATATTCACATAATGCATTGCAAAACTTGTACACTTGTATTAATAAGTTAACAATATAACGCATTAAAACATGCTATGATATGAATAAGAAAAATTTACCTTATATAAATTTTCACCATGTATATGATTTCTTTGAAGTGCTGGACTGATTTTGATGACTTTATGTTCGAGTTCCTAGAGTGCTAGTTCCACCATCTTGATGCCCTCACATCTTATGGAAACATTCATGTGTAATCGAATATTGTCAATCATTCTTCAGAAGTTCCTTGACATGCTTTTGTCATTTGATCATCTCAATTATCACTCTCTATTTAATTTTTATAGAAATTAAGAGAGTGGTTGTTGTGTTCTTTCATCATGTTCATATAAACACTTATGATAATGAAACCTTATAAAACAATTCGTTAGGTTCAACATTTATGTATATATATCACTAATAAATCAGTTTCTCTTGAAAACAAAATATGTTAATTTTAAAATCAGTTTTCAAGAAGGGACTTGACATTGTTCTTTATAAGAAAAAAGAAGTCATCTTCTGTTTGGAACAACCTACGTTCCATATGTGCAACAACATAGGATTATATATAATTACCTTATAAACAAGCTACTGGAGAAAGAGTCTCCTAAAAATCAATACCTTTCTGGCTGGTTGTTCCTTTCAAGAACCAACCTTCTACGAGTTCCTTTGTCGATGTCATTGATAAATTGATTGAATGAATGTTGTAGTGCACACAGGAACTCGATAAATGAATCTGGCAATTTCTCTACTACTAGAGCAGCCGTGGAACTTGTTGCATGATATTGATTGATCGAGTTGATCTTCAGCTTCATGAACTGGAACTTGAACCTTAGTTTGAAGTTCCTCGACATGAGCTTATGTAGCTGGCTACTGTTGCTTTTAATAGTGACATATTTTATCATTAGAAACTCGATTAGTTCTACAGGAACTTGCGAGTTCAATATTGAAATAAACTTTAACCTGTTGCTGGGAATAGACATGTTAGTTTCAATCACAAGTAATATATTCACTTATTTCAACGCACATTTTTATATTTGTTGTAAACTCTGGATCATCTTCAATAACCCCTAGAAATATCAAATTATTGTTAGGAACCAAATTGTGATCCACAAAGTATGTGTTCCCTCTTTGATTCCCTTCAACTATGACATTTATTACTGATGATGTAATTTATTTTTAAAATTACCAGAGAAAACATAATTTTGGAAACTCTAAACAAATGTGCATTAATTACTCGACAATAAAAATTCACAATGGAACAGGAACTTGACTTACCAACTTTTCATTTGGAACCAATCTTACCTTAACTGTCAAAAGTTATAAGTTTCCACTGTAGGTAGCAACCAAACGATAATAGTGAATTTTCTTTCATAGAACAATCATTGTCGAGATATAACGAGTTGTTCCCCCTTAGTTGTAGCCACCTCATTTTTCATGTTATAAGTAAGCTAGAACATGTTCCTATGGTCTTCATGACCATTCTCCATCTTGAGTTATTTTAATATGAGTAATCTGGGAAAAAATAACACTCAAGTGTAGTACTTTTGTGCAAAGTTATGATTAGCAGGTTAGTCTAAAATAAATATATATATACTCAAACATAATAACAAAATATGATGTTCCTGAAAAAGTTACTTCACGAAAGAAACATGAAACATATATTTTGTTCCATGGAACTTAAGTTAACAAGAACCAAGAACTTGTACATGAAAAACTTTGACACCAAAAATTTGCTATCAAATAGTTTATGCACCATTTATCAAGTTACTGTAACCTTGAGTTCGCTGATTGTTTCACCAGAACTTAGGAAGAGTTCCTTTGATCAATCAAACTTATATTATGCATTTTATACATATTAAATTCCAAAACAAAACCTATAACACAAATAAGGTTAGTTTGCACAATAATTTAAGAGAAACAGGTTTAAAAAAAAAATTCAACATTAATTAACACAAGTAAAATGAGGGAACAACCTTACTAGCATTTCACATGATTGAGTTCCTTTGAGATGTTCAAAGTGACTTCCCATTATATAGTGCATGTGAGTTGATTCGTTGATATGACCCATCATATTTGGAAGGAACTTACATGCTGGTGGAACTGGAACTAGTTTACATCTGAAGTTCCAAGTTCCGAGCCTGAGTTCCTCTTCACTATTCCAACGAATCTAATGGATTTCCAACTCATTTTTCCTTGGTGTAATTCTGATGTTGTTCCTTTACTTCATACACACACTCAATCATGAGTTATAAACCTGTAAAAATCATTTCTCTTCTACTACGTTCCATAATCATGCATTAGTAGTAAATATATGTAAGTAGCATAATTTAGAAGATTAAAGTATACAAAAATTGTAAACTAACAGACCTGTAAACAATTAATGGTCTTGGGAACCTGACATGATTTCAGTTCCTTTCTTTTTAGCATTAGCATCTTAGAAAATGATTATCTTAAACTGCTGGATCTAAGATTCAACATGCATACATGTAATAAATATTCAATATACTCATAATACATGGAAAAATCGTTCTTTGGACAATAAATGATATAACATTAGATTATGTAGCCCAAAGAATAAAGTTCCCTTCGCAGGGAAACCAAGTTCCAAGAGTGGCTATATGCATTGTTCCTTTGTCTTGTTCCTTGAACCATTCTTATTAAACAAACAATGCATAAATGTAAAATCAATTTTAGAATCTGAAATTTGTCTCACAAAAACATATTTGAGAAGATCCAAAATCGATTAAACAAATTCAAAATACATTTGAATAATTTTCATAAAACGTTGTCAGGAACTTGAGTTAAATAAATAGCGTATGCATATAAAGATCTCAAAAATTAGATGTTTACCTTAAATATATCATTAAGGATCTTTTAGTTGCAGCCTTTATCTGTTCCTTGGAATGGTGCTGGAATGAGTTCCTTTATCTAGAAGTTCCTCTTCGGATTTTGATCCTTGTTCCGAAGTGGGGTGCTGATGTAATGTATCTTTAATAATGTCACACCCTCATGAGTTACTAAGTGTAACTCGTGGGTCAACAGTGATCCAGTGAGTTCCTCAATGTGGAACTTATATTCATAGGAACTCTGACATATTAATGTGCATCTTTGTTTGTTCCTGTACCAATTTCTTTGTCATGGGAACCCAACAGATTTGGGTCCCTTCTTGTTAGTAGTAACTGTTAAGAAAATAATCAACACAACAACTACTACCAAGATACAATAAGCCTTCATATAAATGATATTCAATATATTCATGAAGCATATAAAATAATAGTTCTTAGGCAGAGAAAAAATAAGTAGGATATTTTGTTGCCTAAAAATTAAAAACTCTGAGTTCCACAAATATGCATTTTTCAAAATACGTTTCCTTGACATAATTTTAATGTACAGAAGTTTCAAAAAATAAATTGAAAAATCATTTATTAAATATAGATTTTAGATTTTTCAAATTTAATTTTAAATCAAAACAAAACAGAAGTTCCATTAGAAACAATGCAAGGAACACGCAATAAATTAATGTATGCACACAAAGAAGGTCTAAAGGAATAGATATTTACCTTAGAAGATCGCCTGTTACACCTTGACTGACTTTTATTCAACAATAAAAGTCAGATCTGCCTTGTTCCTTTGAATGGGTAGGATCGAGTTCCTTTCACCAAGTTTCTTGTAATTGTTCCTCCTTCCAGGAACTTAACTCAGCAGGGTTGCCTGCTTATCAGCGAGTTCCGGCTCTGATACCAATTGTTATTTGGATGGAACACTACAAGAGGGGGGGTGAATTGTAATATGGAACTTGCTAGCCAATTTTTGCGGAATTATAAAGAACATAAGCAAGTAGAGAAACAATGTAAGAGAGATTTTACGAGGAAACTTTCCAGGGCCCAACTGGAAAGAAAACCTCGACCCACTAGGGATTTCAACTCAAACTCTTTTCACTATAGGGCAACAACTCAGTTACAATCCTATAAGAAACTTGGCCATTACTTGAGTTCCTCTACGAACTCAAGTTCCCAATAGTTGTTCCCTCAAACAACTACGCTCTCACTGACTTCCCTAGAAGTCTCTCTTGACTCTTAGACTTCACTCAAAGCCTCTCTGCTTCTCTCTCATAGACTTCACTCAAAGCCTACCCAAATACATATCAGGAACTCACTCACGTTCCTGCCCCATACACATCAGGAACTCACTCAAGTTCCAGCCCAAAACTTGATACAAGAATTCACTCAAACCCTTGACCAATTTCCCATTACAAGAGTTCGCTCAACCCTTGACCAACTCTCAAAATATTGATGATTGATAATTGATTAGTATCCCTCTAGTATGTAGCACATGAAAGAACAATGGGGAACTTAGAACTTCGAGGAACTTGGAACTAATGGACTGACTCAAGAACGTGGAAACCAAAACATATTTCTATTAAAACGTTTTTCCTCTTAAACCAGACCTACTGGAAAGACTGTGAGAGTCAGACAGTTTGGAATGAATGCTAAGATCTTCTTTTATAGTGTTGAAACTCCTAACCACTTCCCCCTTAATCTCCTCAACTGACGACCATGTTGCCATGATTTTAGGCATGTTCCCATGACCTATTCAGTTGCTGAAAACGTGGGAGTCAAAGCTGGAAGTGCCTGAATTTTCTCAACAGAATTTCCTTTTGAAAGAACAGAAAATAGGAAAACGTGATTAAATAAAATCCTTGGGGAAAAAGAAATGTTTTGTAAAATAGGATCCAAGGTGTATTTTCCAAAACATAACTATTTCATTTTATTTCTTCACAGTAAAATTCTATTTCTATTTTATAAAATCTTTCTTTATAAAATATTATATTTTATAAAATCTTTCTTTAGAAAATATTCTGTTTTATAAAATCTTTCTTTAGAAAATATTAATCTTATATTAGAGAGACTTTATTTTACTATTTTAAGATCATATTCAAAGTTCCTTTTAGTACCTTGTTCCATAATCTTTCAAGCTACTACATACTTACATGAATCCTAGAAAATAAACTCTTATTTCCTGTCTTCATGTTCCATGCTGCTCCGCATGTTGGTTGTTCCACCTCTGGAACTTCTCGAACCATGTTCCCATCAGGAACTTATTTATGCCTGCTTGATCAGTTTCTCTGATTGTCCAAGTCTACATGCTTTGGCCTTCTCTTGTTCCTGCTCTGGAACTCCTGGTTTTCTTAGCATAGAAACTTAAACATTTATTAGTTAAGTTTGCCTGTCATCATCAAAACCATGTAGGTTAACAGAAGCCCCCACTTATACTGAGCGTTCGATTAGGAAAGCGAATGTTAAAGTTTTTGAATCGGGACGGAGAATAGTCTGTTCTACAATCAAGACCATTAGTTGTATGCTGGTACCTACATAGGACATGTGTTACAAAAAAGGATAGAGTCTACCTCCTTGCGGCTTGACGACTCTGATCTTTGTATGGATTGCATTTATTTTCCGCCTTTGACTTAGAACGGAGCTTGGCATCAAAAAATTTGAATATTGGATTTTGAATTTTGAACTTTGAATTTTTGAAATTTGAATACCCGGAGTGAATCCGCTGGGTTTTTGTACTTCCTTGAAATGTCGTTTGAGGCTTGAACCAGTAGGGAATATTTCCACTAGGGAAATGATTTTTTTTACTTACTCTTGGAATTTGAATTTCTTTGATTTTCCCGGAGCTTGGGTCCGTTGGGAGTAGAAAGCTTAAATCCGCATATTTTTTAAACTTTGTATGCTTGAGATATTTATCTGTCAGTGTTGATGGAATAGATGTATACCCATATTTATCGGAAGGGATCCTGATTCGACGTTTGATGCTTGGTGCAGAAAACCGTGGCAGCAAAGTATGTACAATCAGCATAGAGGAGCGTATATATATACCCCCCGCTGTAATCTTGGTCGAGCACATTCATTGGCTTTACGTCTTCTTTCTCTCAAAGTACGATTGCTCTCTCCCTTTGATCCCGTTGCTCTTGCATTTCCTCTACACTTGTCCATGTAAGTATATCAAGTTTTGCTGTTGAAATTCCCTTAGGATGAAATGTAGGATAAATGTTTGTACTTGAAATGTTCTTGAATTGTTGATGTTGCACTTGTTTATTGAAAATGTCGAATTTGTTGAAATTATACATCTTTAAATGTAGATGGTAGTTGTAGACACCTAAATCGTGTCTCCCCTAATGGGATGATGACGATACTATTATCCTTGCTAGGTGGATGGTGCAACTCCGTGCGGGAGCCCCAATTGCTAAAATATATTCCAAAATAAAAAATCCAAAGTCCAATTCCCGAGCCCGTTCCCATTACGGAACTCGGTACAAAATTCAATTTCCAAAAATCAATTTCAAAATCCTAACACAATCTCACCCAATGGAACTCTCTATTGGCTGTACAAGGCCTTTTCCAGTCAAAATGACATTAAGCAAACCAAATTCAGGCGCCGACCCACAAAACCGAGCATGTCGGGACCCCGTCCCGTAAAATCGAGTTAAAACTCGAAACGGCTTGTTTTTATTCGCAAAATCAAAGCCTTAATTATTAAGCATTAACTACGTGCCAACTTCGTACAATTCGTACAAAGGTACATCTATAAGAGACAAATGCAAGGATCGGTGTCATCGTCCTTGCTTTGGCGGATTCTTAGCCACGTCACCTATGCCAAGCGCAGGCCCTGCGCCTGGCGCAACTGGCTTTTGGATTTTAGCCGGTTAATTCTCTATTTCAGCCCTCATTTCCAAGCATTTTAGGCAGCAAATCAAAAACGGAACGTCGTAATTTCAAAATCAGTTCTCAAAATTACAATACAAAAATCAAATTCTAAACTACAAATTCTTATACAATCTCAAATATTTAAGCAATTGGGTGCACTAATCGGAAATCCAACCTAACCCTAACTAGGTAATTACGAATCCCTACTCAAATCTACTATGCATTCTATGCTTCTACCTTTCTAAATACAAAATCCTATGATGTTATCATTAGGGTTCATACCCTTGATTAACTAGGAAGAATTATGCCAAAGGTGTCATCTTTGGGAGGTTTCACTCTTGAAACCCTCTCCCAATGATTGTCCAAAACACCATTTCCATTATGCCATACAAGATCCAATCTTTATTCCAAAAATGATTAGTAAAGTTGACACTTTTACTCTTAAAAGTGTTACTTACAACAATCACACATTTTTACAAAATCAAACCCTTTTATGATTCAAATACAAGTTATGGATTCATTGATGTTTAAGTTTGTTTGTAATCACTTCCTTAAACTAGAATCAATGTCAAAGTGGTGGAGTATATTAAAGTTGAGATCTTTTTATATTAAAAGATTTGGACATTAAGCATTTAGCCTCCCAAGTTCAAGATTCAATATTCAAAATTCAATGTTCAAAGTTCAATTTCAACAATCAAAATCTAAGACACTTTGGGATGAGCAGCTTATCTTAAAGTTGAGATTCTTAGAATTGAATCAGTGTCGGACGCACTTATTATTAAGTAGTCGTTTGGCGTTCGGATCTCAAATACAATAATGTCATTTCAATATTGCACCTTTCAATAACGCATTTCAATATCGCACCTTTCAATAACACATTTCAATATCACATCTTTCAATAACACATTTCAATATCGCACCTTTCAATATCGCTTTTCAATATCGCATTTCAATTTCGCACCTTTAGTATTGCAATTTTAATTAAGCGCTCTTTACTCGCCTTATTTTAAGGTGATGTGGTCTTGTACGCACTTACAATTAGCATAGAGGCAGCGCATGCGGGCTACAAAGGCTTGCGCCTGGCGCAACACCAACACCTGGCGCAGGGGATGTGTATATATATACCCCCCGCTGTAATCTTGGTCGAGCACATTCATTGGCTTTACGTCTTCTTTCTCTCAAAGTACGATTGCTCTCTCCCTTTGATCCCGTTGCTCTTGCATTTCCTCTACACTTGTCCATGTAAGTATATCAAGTTTTGCTGTTGAAATTCCCTTAGGATGAAATGTAGGATAAATGTTTGTACTTGAAATGTTCTTGAATTGTTGATGTTGCACTTGTTTATTGAAAATGTCGAATTTGTTGAAATTATACATCTTTAAATGTAGATGGTAGTTGTAGACACCTAAATCGTGTCTCCCCTAATGGGATGATGACGATACTATTATCCTTGCTAGGTGGATGGTGCAACTCCGTGCGGGAGCCCCAATTGCTAAAATATATTCCAAAATAAAAAATCCAAAGTCCAATTCCCGAGCCCGTTCCCATTACGGAACTCGGTACAAAATTCAATTTCCAAAAATCAATTTCAAAATCCTAACACAATCTCACCCAATGGAACTCTCTATTGGCTTTACAAGGCCTTTTCCAGTCAAAATGACATTAAGCAAACCAAATTCGGGCGCCGACCCACAAAACCGAGCATGTCGGGACCCCGTCCCGTAAAATCGAGTTAAAACTCGAAACGGCTTGTTTTTATTCGCAAAATCAAAGCCTTAATTATTAAGCATTAACTACGTGCCAACTTCGTACAATTCGTACAAAGGTACATCTATAAGAGACAAATGCAAGGATCGGTGTCATCGTCCTTGCTTTGGCGGATTCTGAGCCACGTCACCTATGCCAAGCGCAGGCCCTGCGCCTGGCGCAACTGGCTTTTGGATTTTAGCCGGTTAATTCTCTATTTCAGCCCTCATTTCCAAGCATTTTAGGCAGCAAATCAAAAACGGAACGTCGTAATTTCAAAATCAGTTCTCAAAATTACAATACAAAAATCAAATTCTAAACTACAAATTCTTATACAATCTCAAATATTTAAGCAATTGGGTGCACTAATCGGAAATCCAACCTAACCCTAACTAGGTAATTACGAATCCCTACTCAAATCTACTATGCATTCTATGCTTCTACCTTTCTAAATACAAAATCCTATGATGTTATCATTAGGGTTCATACCCTTGATTAACTAGGAAGAATTATGCCAAAGGTGTCATCTTTGGGAGGTTTCACTCTTGAAACCCTCTCCCAATGATTGTCCAAAACACCATTTCCATTATGCCATACAAGATCCAATCTTTATTCCAAAAATGATTAGCAAAGTTGACACTTTTACTCTTAAAAGTGTTACTTACAACAATCACACATTTTTACAAAATCAAACCCTTTTATGATTCAAATACAAGTTATGGATTCATTGATGTTTAAGTTTGTTTGTAATCACTTCCTTAAACTAGAATCAATGTCAAAGTGGTGGAGTATATTAAAGTTGAGATCTTTTTATATTAAAAGATTTGGACATTAAGCATTTAGCCTCCCAAGTTCAAGATTCAATATTCAAAATTCAATGTTCAAAGTTCAATTTCAACAATCAAAATCTAAGACACTTTGGGATGAGCAGCTTATCTTAAAGTTGAGATTCTTAGAATTGAATCAGTGTCGGACGCACTTATTATTAAGTAGTCGTTTGGCGTTCGGATCTCAAATACAATAATGTCATTTCAATATTGCACCTTTCAATAACGCATTTCAATATCGCGCCTTTCAATAACACATTTCAATATCGCATCTTTCAATAACACATTTCAATATCGCACCTTTCAATATCGCTTTTCAATATCGCATTTCAATTTCGCACCTTTAGTATTGCAATTTTAATTAAGCGCTCTTTACTCGCCTTATTTTAAGGTGATGTGGTCTTGTACGCACTTACAATTAGCATAGAGGCAGCGCATGCGGGCTACAAAGGCTTGCGCCTGGCGCAACACCAACACCTGGCGCAGGGGATGTGTATATATATACCCCCCGCTGTAATCTTGGTCGAGCACATTCATTGGCTTTACGTCTTCTTTCTCTCAAAGTACGATTGCTCTCTCCCTTTGATCCCGTTGCTCTTGCATTTCCTCTACACTTGTCCATGTAAGTATATCAAGTTTTGTTGTTGAAATTCCCTTAGGATGAAATGTAGGATAAATGTTTGTACTTGAAATGTTCTTGAATTGTTGATGTTGCACTTGTTTATTGAAAATTTCGAATTTGTTGAAATTATACATCTTTAAATGTAGATGGTAATTGTAGACACCTAAATCGTGTCTCCCCTAATGGGATGATGACGATACTATTATCCTTGCTAGGTGGATGGTGCAACTCCGTGTGGGAGCCCCAATTGCTAAAATATATTCCAAAATAAAAAATCCAAAGTCCAATTCCCGAGCCCGTTCCCATTACGGAACTCGGTACAAAATTCAATTTCCAAAAATCAATTTCAAAATCCTAACACAATCTCACCCAATGGAACTCTCTATTGGCTTTACAAGGCCTTTTCCATTCAAAATGACATTAAGCAAACCAAATTCGGGCGCCGACCCACAAAACCGAGCATGTCGGGACCCCGTCCCGTAAAATCGAGTTAAAACTCGAAAACGGCTTGTTTTTATTCGCAAAATCAAAGCCTTAATTATGAGGATATTTTGGTATTTACTACCTTTAAAATACACCACTTTTGTATTTACTACCTTATGAATTTTTTTTTTTAAATTACTACCTTAAACTTCCAATTTTTTTTTATTTACTACCACTTGACAGCTTTCTCATTTTAAAATTAAGATATCTCTTTCGTTTCTTAATCGTTTAAAGTGATTCAAAGTTCATTATTTTCCTTTTTCTATAGGGATTTCATTGAGAACGTCATTTCAAAAAAATTCGTTTGATAATTCATAAATATTTTAAAATTTTATAAAAAATATTTAATTTGTTTAAACTTTTACGAAATGTTAAAAAGTCGGATCCCTATGGAATCCTTACACATAAATGAGAAGAATGAGCTTTGAATCACTTAAAATGAATAAGAAACGAAAGAGTTTTCTCAATTTTAAAATGAGAAAACTGTAAAATGGTAGTGAATACAAAAAAAATGGAACTTTAAGGTAGTAATTTAAAATAAATTTTTCATAAGGTAGTAAATACAAAAATGGTGTATTTTTAAGGTAGTAAATTCCATAAAATCCTAATTATTAAGCATTAACTACGTGCCAACTTCGTACAATTCGTACAAAGGTACATCTATAAGAGACAAATGCAAGGATCGGTGTCATCGTCCTTGCTTTGGCGGATTCTGAGCCACGTCACCTATGCCAAGCGCAGGCCCTGCGCCAGGCGCAACTGGCTTGTGGATTTTAGCCGGTTAATTCTCTATTTCAGCCCTCATTTCCAAGCATTTTAGGCAGCAAATCAAAAATGGAACATCGTAATTTCAAAATCAGTTCTCAAAATTACAATACAAAAATCAAATTCTAAACTACAAATTCTTATACAATCTCAAATATTTAAGCAATTGGGTGCACTAATCCGAAATCCAACCTAACCCTAACTAGGTAATTACGAATCCCTACTCAAATCTACTATGCATTCTATGCTTTTACCTTTCTAAATACAAAATCCTATGATGTTATCATTAGGGTTCATACCCTTGATTAACTAGGAAGAATTATGCCAAAGGTGTCATCTTTGGGAGGTTTCACTCTTGAAACCCTCTCCCACTGATTGTCCAAAACACCATTTCCATTATGCCATACAAGATCCAATCTTTATTCCAAAAATGATTAGTAAAGTTGACACTTTTACTCTTAAAAGTGTTACTTACAACAATCACACATTTTTACAAAATCAAACCCTTTTATGATTCAAATACAAGTTATGGATTCTATGATGTTTAAGTTTGTTTGTAATCACTTCCTTAAACTAGAACTAATGTCAAAGTGGTGGAGCACATTAAAGTTGAGATCTTTTTATATTAAAAGATTTGGACATTAAGAATTTAGCCTCCCAAGTTCAAGATTCAATATTCAAAATTCAATGTTCAAAGTTCAATTTCAACAATCAAAATCTAAGACACTTTGGGATGAGCAGCTTATCTTAAAGTTGAGATTCTTAGAATTGAATCAGTGTCGGACGCACTTATTATTAAGTAGTCGTTTGGCGTTCGGATCTCAAATACAATAATGTCATTTCAATATTGCACCTTTCAATAACGCATTTCAATATCGCACCTTTCAATAACACATTTCAATATCGCATCTTTCAATAACACATTTCAATATCGCACCTTTCAATATCGCTTTTCAATATCGCATTTCAATTTCGCACCTTTAGTATTGCAATTTTAATTAAGCGCTCTTTACTCACCTTATTTTAAGGTGATGTGGTCTTGTACGCACTTACAATTAGCATAGAGGCAGCGCATGCGGGCTACAAAGGCTTGCGCCTGGCGCAACACCAACACCTAGCGCAGGGGATGTGTATATATATACCCCCCGCTGTAATCTTGGTCGAGCACATTCATTGGCTTTACGTCTTCTTTCTCTCAAAGTACGATTGCTCTCTCCCTTTGATCCCGTTGCTCTTGCATTTCCTCTACACTTGTCCATGTAAGTATATCAAGTTTTGCTGTTGAAATTCCCTTAGGATGAAATGTAGGATAAATGTTTGTACTTGAAATGTTCTTGAATTGTTGATGTTGCACTTGTTTATTGAAAATGTCGAATTTGTTGAAATTATACATCTTTAAATGTAGATGGTAATTGTAGACACCTAAATCGTGTCTCCCCTAATGGGATGATGACGATACTATTATCCTTGCTAGGTGGATGGTGCAACTCCGCGCGGGAGCCTCAATTGCTAAAATATATTCCAAAATAAAAAATCCAAAGTCCAATTCCCGAGCCCGTTCCCATTACGGAACTCGGTACAAAATTCAATTTCCAAAAATCAATTTCAAAATCCTAACACAATCTCACCCAATGGAACCCTCTATTGGCTTTACAAGGCCTTTTCCAGTCAAAATGACATTAAGCAAACCAAATTCGGGCGCCGACCCACAAAACCGAGCATGTCGGGACCCCGTCCCGTAAAATCGAGTTAAAACTTGAAAACGGCTTGTTTTTATTCGCAAAATCAAAGCCTTAATTATTAAGCATTAACTACGTGCCAACTTCGTACAATTCGTACAAAGGTACATCTATAAGAGACAAATGCAAGGATCGGCGTCATCGTCCTTGCTTTGGCGGATTCTGAGCCACGTCACCTATGCCAAGCGTAGGCCCTGCGCCAGGCGCAACTGGCTTGTGGATTTTAGCCGGTTAATTCTCTATTTCAGCCCTCATTTCCAAGCATTTTAGGCAGCAAATCAAAAACGGAACGTCGTAATTTCAAAATCAGTTCTCAAAATTACAATACAAAAATCAAATTCTAAACTACAAATTCTTATACAATCTCAAATATTTAAGCAATTGGGTGCACTAATCGGAAATCCAACCTAACCCTAACTAGGTAATTACGAATCCCTACTCAAATCTACTATGCATTCTATGCTTCTACCTTTCTAAATACAAAATCCTATGATGTTATCATTAGGGTTCATACCCTTGATTAACTAGGAAGAATTATGCCAAAGGTGTCATCTTTGGGAGGTTTCACTCTTGAAACCCTCTCCCACTGATTGTCCAAAACACCATTTCCATTATGCCATACAAGATCCAATCTTTATTCCAAAAATGATTAGTAAAGTTGACACTTTTACTCTTAAAAGTGTTACTTACAACAATCACACATTTTTACAAAATCAAACCCTTTTATGATTCAAATACAAGTTATGGATTCTATGATGTTTAAGTTTGTTTGTAATCACTTCCTTAAACTAGAACTAATGTCAAAGTGGTGGAGCATATTAAAGTTGAGATCTTTTTATATTAAAAGATTTGGACATTAAGCATTTAGCCTCCCAAGTTCAAGATACAATATTCAAAATTCAATGTTCAAAGTTCAATTTCAACAATCAAAATCTAAGACACTTTGGGATGAGCAGCTTATCTTAAAGTTGAGATTCTTAGAATTGAATCAGTGTTGGACGCACTTATTATTAAGTAGTCGTTTGGCGTTCGGATCTCAAATACAATAATGTCATTTCAATATTGCACCTTTCAATAACGCATTTCAATATCGCACCTTTCAATAACACATTTCAATATCGCATCTTTCAATAACACATTTCAATATCGCATCTTTCAATATCGCTTTTCAATATCGCATTTCAATTTCGCACCTTTAGTATTGCAATTTTAATTAAGCACTCTTTACTCGCCTTATTTTAAGGTGATGTGGTCTTGTACGCACTTTCAATAATTCCTTTATTCATTGTGATGTTGCTTTACTTGTTTATTGCTTTCATCACCTCACATGCTAAATCCAACAAAATACAAATTTACATCATGCTTAACAAAGATAATTCTTGGACAAACCGGCCTTAGGTTCCTTTAATTAACTTTAAACAAAGTGATTACAATACAAATAGAAATTCTATGTCCTAAATGCATGTTCAAACCAACATAGTGCCATGACTAGGGTTATCCGAAAATGCTTCTTGTCATGTACTCGAATACAATTTCTAAAGCTCGCCGAATAAGCACTTCGTTCCCTTGACCGGATGTCACCCATCCGTTTCTAAGATCCAACGCCTTATCCACAAAGAGTCAACTTTGGTCTTTCCGAACTGGACCCTTAAAATTGTTTGGTGGCGACTCCTTCGAAATTCAAATCTTTCAAAACCCCGTAGGGGAAATCCAAAAAAGTACAAAAAAACCCCCTACAATTCTGGCGACTCCACTAGGGAGTTCTAATTTATTCGATTATACGAGCAAGCTTTGAGCAACTTGCCACTTCCATGCTCAAGTTCTGGATGCCAGCATCAGCGCCGGGCGCAGGCCCCTGCGCCAAACGCTGCTGCCTGCATTCAACACAGTGGCTTCCAGTGGCTGGTTGCCCATGCTGCCCAAGTTTATGAGTGGGAGTTAAGTTCAGACTTTGAATTTAGAAGGACGCTCCCATACCTCGAGAATGAATGCCGAAAAATGAGCTTTTCAAATACAATATTCGAATACAATTTTCAATTTCTAGGCATGTCATACATATTTCGAAAACCATATTTGTGCAAAACGAATTTCTACCTTTTCCAACATGAATGTGTTTTACATTCGGGTTAGCCCGGGGGGAAGGAAATGGTGACTCTCCATACGGTTCCTGACCAAAGTGTGTGACCATTTCCGCGCCTACCGAAACTTGACACTTGCTTGACATTCCCGATGTCAAGTATGGAGGTCGTCCACCAACCAACGCCTCCACTTTGAGGAGGTGAAATAGTTGTTGCCGGATCCGCCTCTTAGTCAAGCACCCTTTCGACACCCAAAGCCGACCACTTACACATACAAAACTTAGACCGACCTTAGGTTGAGAACTTTGCATGTCGCATTCATATCCATGTTAGTGTGACAACATGCTATTTGTGCATGATGTGGGCGTCTTTGCACGCATGAATGACTAACCTCGAGTTCTAGCTTTGCCAAAACCATTAGCCTCCAACTAGGAAACCTAACCCCTAGGAACATCATTCAAACCTCATGCATGTAAAATCTCCGATTTAGGGTCTTTTAGGAGTGGCACTCCATTTGATTCAAAACCCCTAAACACGCCTCACGCACAAATTCCGAATTAGAAATTCAAATCTAAATCCAAATCCAACGGCGTCATAATGCCGAATTTCAAGTCCAATTTCAAAATTCAAATTCCAATCCAATGGCGTCATAATGCCGGATTTTCAAGTCCAATTTCAAAATTCCATATTCAAATTCAAATCCAACGGCGTCATAATGCCGGATTTTCTACTCCAATTTCCGATTCCAAATTTCAAGCTCCAATCCAACGGCGTCATAATGCCGGATTTTCTAGTCCTACTTCAAAATTCCAAACTCAAAAACTCAATCCAACGGCGTCATAATGCCAAATTTTCAATTCAATCCTTCAAACCTCCAAATCCATGTTCAAAACTTCAAGTTCAAATTCCCCATTCCATAAACTTCAAGTTCAAATTCCCAATTCCATGTTCAAAACCTCAAGTTCAAATGTTCAAACTCATGATGGCGTAATGCCGAATTTTCAATTCAACCTATCAAACCTCAAGTTCGAATTTTCAAATCCGTGTTCTTCAATTCAATTATTCAAATTTCAAGTTCAATGTTCCGAACTTCAAGTCTCAAATCCATGATTGCGTAATGCCGGATTTCCAAAGTTCTATGTTCAACACTTTGAATTTCCAAGTCCACGGCTGCGTAATGCCGGACTTTCAATTCTCAAATCCCTTTTCAAAAATCAAAGTTCCAAGTCCAATTTCAAATGCCTAAAACCTATGGCGGCGTAATGCCAGACTTTCAAGTCCTAAATTCCAAGTCCTTCACTTAAAATTCAAAGCCTCATCTTCTATACAAAACTTTTCTTTTCAAATTCCAAGTTCAAACTCCAAATCAAACTCAAGTCTCAAAATTCACTTTAAAAATTACAAAAGCTCTTGTTTACCATTGCTCCCAAATACGAAATTAACTAATAATTCCAACTGGTTGAAAATCCCTAGAAATAATACGAGTTCAATTTCCAAATACATTCCCAACGGTTTGGAAATCCCTTGAAATAATCCAAACCCCGTACAAATTCCAATGGGTTGAAAGTCCCCTAAAATAATACCAATTCAATTTCCACATTCCATCTCGGGTTGAAAATCCCCAGAAATAATACAAATTCTAATTCCAAAAATCCCTACAGGTTGAAAATCCCCAGAAATCATACAAATTCGACCTTCTAAAACATTTCCAACGGGTTTAAAATCCCCTGAAATAATACATTTTTCTTGTCCAATTACAAATCCAATGGGTTAAAACTCCCCTTAAATATTCCAAACTCTACGGGTTGAAATTCCCCTAAAATACTCCAAGTTCTATTAGCGGGTTAGAATCCCTTTCAAATAATACAAAATCCAATTTTCCTTCTCATGGGTTGAAACTCCCCAAAAATAATACAAATCCAAATCCGAATTCTCTTCCCGGGTTGAAAGTCCCTTTAAATAATACAAATTCAATTTCTACATTCCTATTGGGTCGAAATCCCCTTTCAATATTCCGAGTTTTAGTGAAATGGTACAAGGAGGAAGCCTCCACAAAAGAATGAAGCTCCTTTCAAAAATACTTCCAACGGGTTGTAAGTCCCGATACTAGTACAAATTCCAATAGGTTGAAATTCCTTTGAAATATTTCCCACAAGTCGCAAACCCCGAATAAAAATACAAAATCCAAGATCCCGAATCTTCCGAGTGGCACTTAGAGTCCAGTCTAGGTCTCATTCATTGCATGCATATCATACCATGTGTCGGGAAGTCCAAGTTCTAAAATCATGTCATGTGTCCTAACTAGGAGTCAAAAGATCTTGTGGGTTCGCCGAAGAGGAGAAAGGTTGAAGAGAACTCCATCAGCCCTAGCCTCCCTTATAGCCGGCATTGCCAAGCAGCAAGTTCACCTTCTACAAGTCAAACCTCCAGTCCCTTTCAAGAATCAATCAAAATGGCCACTGCAGATAAAATTGCCCAACTCATGGCCGATGTAGCCAACCTCAACACCAATCTGGAGAGCGTAAGAAACCGTCTGGGTGTAGTAGAGCAAGCCGCACCCCCGGTCGACCTGACCAAGAAAACCGAAAGCATGGTCAACAAGGTAACCAATCAAGAAGACTATTTTGACACTTCAATGGATGACAGTCTCAAGGGGAAAGCTGATTTGCCAGACATGTTCTCTGCCAATGATATTCCAAAATTCAAGTCAACCGAAAATCCTAAATACCATCTCAAGAACTTCAGAGCCACCATGGCAATCAAGGGAGTTGATCATAGCCTCTATCCTGTGGTATTCCCTATGTCCTTGGAACCAGTCTGTCAGAAATGGTACTATTCCCTCAAGGACCATCAAACTAGCACTTGGGAAGCGGTAACTCAAGCATTTATGGAACAATACCAACCCAACATACAACTTCAAACCACTCTTCGAGAATTGGAGGTTCTCAGGCAGGGATCCCAAGAAGGCTTCACCAACTACCTCAAGCGGTTGAGGGAAATGGCATCTCAAATGGTTACTCGACCCTCCGAGAGAGAACTGGTCAAGATTTTTATTGCTGGGCTCCTTCCAAAATACAACACCCATACGAAGTACCTGGGTCTGGAAAGTTTCAAGAGAACATATGACATTGGGGTTGGCATAGAATATGACCTCATGAAAGCACCCGTGGCACCAACTCCACAAGATGAGAAGTGGAAGGGCATGAAAGCTGAAGCAACACATAAGGTCCACGAGGTTAATGCCCTAGAAGCTCCTTAAGGTCTGAAACCAAGCAACTTCAAGAATAATCAGCGTGATTTCCAGAGCAGGCCTCAAAGGGTTTTTACCAGCCTCGGGATGTCCTATAGCGTCGCCTTTGACAGATTGGCCGTCATCACTCCCATTGGGCCCACACCAGATCCTCCAACTGACAAGAGGTCCAAAAGCTGGGACCCCAAGGCCTATTGCAAGTTCCACCAGGGGAACGGGCATGACATCTAAAACTGCTTTAAGCTTAAGCATCTGATCCAGAATATGGTCGACAACATGACTTTGCCCCTACCTCTAGGGTCCAAGCAGTCTCCTTCAGTAAAAGCCATTTCCTATGACTATGAGGATGAAGAGGAGAACTTCCCATGAAACCTAATCTCCACAATGTACAAGCCAAGCTTCCAACTCATGATTCCAAGTTTCTATCATCTCATTCCACAGACTCAAGATTGGGTTATCCCCGAACCTAGGGTAAACCACTGACATTCAAGAAAAAACTTATCCCCTAGCAACCCTGAAAGCTTTAGGATTCTCCGAGTACGACTTAATGCTAACCCCTGAGCGGACCGTCAAAATCCATGGCGCCGTATACAAAATCCTAAGGGTCCTTGACCTGTTTTTCTCTTTTGAGACTTACTACAACAAAGCTCAATTCTTGGTCGTTGATATACCAGTCAACTCCGACCTCCTATTCGGAGAGCCTTGGTTCGAGGAGTTGTTAGATGGTCTTGCTTGTCTCACACCCAAGGGTTTTAGCTACAATGGCACTTCTGTCAAGCATGCATCGGCCCTTCGCCAAGAGAAAGATGAGTGCGTTTAAGAGTATTACCACAGGTGGAATTCCTCTGCCCGTGAAGTTTAACCCGAGTTACCAGAAGGAAAATGGTAAGGATGTTTCTTCTAGGCCTCAATACCTAGTGCAAAAGCCGCTTTGCTGCATTTCCATACAGTACCTGGAATCAAGTCTGTAATCAAGCTTCAGAGATCTGTGGATGCAACTTTGTCAGTGATGATGATGGCGATGTGGACGTTTGGGAGTACCCCAAGAACTATTTCTATGATTAGTTTTTTTTCATGTTCAAGTCCAGAGTATGTCTTTCAATTTTCGAGTCTAGTTATGAGTCTAAGAGTCTAGGGCTAGATTCTTGCATCAATCAAGAGCCTCTAAAGGCCGAACATCAAGTTCAAGTTGTCGATGTAATGATTGCTAATTTCAATAATACTACAATTTCCTCCTACTCTTCAAGTTCAAATTCAAAAGACACTCCTAATCCAAACAACTTTGTTTCACAAGAAACTGACCTTGAAATCTTAAAAGCTATCGAAAATCATGAAAACAGGACGCCCATAATTAAGGAAACAGAAAAAGTTAACCTTTATAACAGAAGTGAACCAAAACTAGTTTAGATTGGTTTGACTCTATCTCAAGCAGAGTGGGATGATCTTATCAAGCTAATTTCAGAGTACATAGACGTCTTCGTATGGTCCTATCATGATATGCCGGGGGTTGATCCAAACATCGGTCAACATACAATTCCCCTCATTCTTGGTTCAAAGCCCATCAAGCAGATACTCCGTCGCATGAAACCAAATGTTTCCCTCAAAATTCAAGAAGAAGTCTCTAAGCACCTAGAGGCCGGATTTATTCGAGAAGCCAAATATCCAGAATGGATTGCAAATGTCGTCCTAGTCCCAAAAAAAGACGGCAAAGTTCGAATGTGCGGGATCTTAACAGGGCTATCCCTAAAGACGGTTTTCCACTGCCTCACATCGACATCTTGGTCGACAACACAACAAGTCATGCCTTACTCTCTTTTATGGACGGGTACACAGGCTACAATGAGATTCCCATGGGAGAGGAGGATATGGAGAAGACAACCTTCATCACTCAATGGGGTACATATTGCTACACACTTATGTCGTTCAGACTGAAGAACGCGGGGGCTACGTATCAAAGAACAGCCACAACCATTATGAGCGACATGATTCATCGAGAAATTGAGGTATATGTCGATGATATAATCGTCAAATCCAGAGAGCGACATGAGCATACAACGGTACTTCGAAAATTCTTCAATAGGCTCAGGCAATAAAATATGAGGCTTAATCCTCAGAAGTGTGCATTCGGGGTGACGTTAGGCAAGTTACTCGGGTATGTCATCAGTTATCGGGACATCCAGGTTGATCCTTCAAAAATCAAGGCCATCCTAGACTGAAACCGCCAGCGAATGAGAAAGAAATTCGGGGGTTCCTTGGCAAGTTACAATACATCAGCAGATTCATTTCAAAACTCACCATGATTTGTGAGGTTGTATTTCGAAAACTCCGCAAGAGTGAGCCCAAGGTATGGGACGAAGACTGTCAACATGCATTTGACACCATCGAGGACCATCTTTCAAATCCACCAGTGTTAAAGCCAACAATACCGCGGGCTCCCCTCAGGCTTTACCTTACAACAACCGACTCAGCAGTAAGGGCCATGCTTGCCCATGAGATCGAAGGCAAAGAAAATGCTGTGTACTATCTAAGCAAGAAGCTACTCGAGTACGAAACCAGATATACTCAACTCGAAAGACTCAGTATCGCCTTGGTTTGGGCGACAAAGAAACTCCGACTTTACATGCTCTCTCACACAGTACATGTTGTTTCCAAAGCAGATCCTCTCAAGTAACTATTCGAAAAGCCGGCTCTCAACGGACGATTATCTAGATGGTTGGTTATGTTAGCAGAATTCGATCTCAAGTACATCCCTTTAAAATCTATCAAGGGTTCAGCGGTCTGAGAATTCTTAGCTGACTGTCCCATCGAGGCAGAAGAGGAGGATTACGACCTACCCGATAAGCAAATTCTAATGACAAGCGATGACAGTTGGTCACTGCAATTTAACGGTGCCTCAAATCAAAACGGATGTGGTGTCAGGGTGATCCTGGTAGCTCCAGAAGGCACTTACATTCTCATATCAGCAAAGTTAGAATTCAATGTTACAAACAATATTGCCGAATATGAAGCATGCATTATGGGCCTGAAAGCCTCCTTAGCGTTGGGCGTCCAGAAACTTCGAGTATACGGGCATTCCTCCTTAATCATCAATCAGATTTCCGGAAAATGGAAAGTCAGAAGCGAAAGCTTAGCCCCATACCGGTCCTATCTTGAGAAGTTGTCTGAACAAGTAGAAGAGCTTCGTTACACATACCTCCAAAGAGAGGAGAACCAATTCGCCGACGCACTGGCAAAGCTGGTATCAATGATCAACATTCCAGAGGGCGTGGCTGAAATGCCCCTTACAATTGAAACGCGCCAAGAAGCAGCATATGTTCATTCTATAGAAGACGTCGAGCCTGAAAAAGATGAGCCTTGGTTTGCAGACATCCAAAGGTTTCTACAAAATTCCGAGTATCCACCGCATTTTTCAAGCAAAGGTCAAAGGGCTTTACGCCTACAATCAACCAACTTCGTCCTAGAAGGCGACGTCCTATACAAGAGGTCCTCTAACGATCCAAATCTTCGATGTGTTGACAACCATGAAGCACAAAGAGTCATGGACACCCTGCATGTCGGGGTCTGTGGAACTCACATGAATGGGAAGATGATATCTCTCAAAGTCATCAGGGCTCGGTATTACTGGACTACCCTCGAGCGAGACTGCTACTTCTTTGTCAAGAAATGTCCTATCATCCAAAAGTGTGCGAACGTGAAACATATTCGCCCATCCTTGCTATATTCTCAATCCTCACCATGGCCATTCTCAGCTTGGGGTATCGACGTCATTGGCAAAGGCACTTCAACAGGCATCGGGGTCATGAATTCATACTAGTCGCAGTCGATTATTTCACTAAGTGGGTCGAAGCTAGGTCACTCAAAGTGTTGGGTTCCAAGCAAGTGGCCCAGTTCATACAAGAAAACATTATATGCAGATACGAAGTTCCTCACGAGTTCATTAGTGACCCGGGAACCCATTTCCAAGGAGAGTGTGAAGATCTATTCACCGAGTACAAAATCCAACATCACCGTTCTTCGCCTTACCGCCCGCAAACCAATGGGGCAGTCGAAGCAGCCAACAAGAATGTCAAAGCCATCATCATGAAAATAACAAAAAATTACAAAGACTGCCCCCAGAAGCTGCACTTTGCATTGTAGTGGTATCGAACTTCAGTCCACACTTCAACTGGCGCAACTCCTTTTTCATTGGTCTATGGGATGGAAGCGGTACATCCTATTGAGCTGGAAATACCTTCTCTAAGGATAGTCCTTGATGAACCGATTTCTGGTCATTGACGGATACCGCTCAATTAAACAAAATTTATAAACTCCTAACTAACCGGCAAGCATAGGGATCGTCCCAAGAGAATGAATATGTTTGACTTTTCAATCTAATGTGTTCGAATGGAAAATGAATTTATGTATATATGAATCTATTGAAAGCAAGAAAAGTTATGAAATATGAACAAGTAAAGAAATTCTAGAGATTTCGGGAATCGGCAATGGAAGTTGAATTAGGGGAAGTACAAGGGTCAACACACATTGATAATGCAAAGACTTTATAATTAGAGGAAAATCCACAAATGATGCGCTCACCACCTCTCGGATAGACCACATTTAGTTCCCTGATCCTAGGAAAAGCTTTCGCATAATCCCTAGATTAAGTCACTAGCAATTAGAATTAGCTCTTCACATGCAACATCCTAATTCACAATCTCTAATTTGCAACTACCAATTCAACTAGTCATGGAAATTCTAAGCATCAAATCAAATTTAATCACAACATCAACATGAGTTTCCCTTCAATTTCCCAAAATTCATTCCCAAGCTTCACCCCTAATCTCTAGACTAAAACTAATCATAATCATGAAAGTAATTGAATTAATGAAACTAATTGAATCAACAAAAATCAGAAAATTCAAATATTAAAATTGGGGGAAAAAACAAGAAAATTCAAAATATAAAACTAATTCTAAGATTCAACAATGAAATCAAAGCTTAAACGAGATTAATGAAGCATTTAAAGAATGAAAGAACAAATTAAAGAGAAAAGTAAGAATTATACCTTGAATGATTGAAATTGCATCAAAATTGAAGAACACAATTGAAGAACAAAACTCAAATGAAAGAGAAAAGAAATCTGAAATTTAGTGTTTGAATCAACTAAGAATTGAAGAATTTGAAGCTAAGAATCCTAATCCTAACCTCTAATCTAAGCCCTAATCTAATTCTCTCTCTAGATTTCTAATTATGAAAATCTCAAAATGAAACTAACTAACTATATTCTTGAAACAATGCTGTGATTTCTCTTTTATAACAGCAAACCCGCGCAGCTGTGCGATCGAATAGAGGGTACGTGTGGTCGCACAAGGTTCTGTGCGGTCGAACAAGATTCCGTGCGCTCGCACGACAAAAATCAGAGGCTACTGATCAATTTCTGCCCATCTGTGCGCCCGAGTTCTGTACCACGATCGCACAACAGCCTGTGCGACCGCACAACCTGCCTGTGCGACCGCACAGCGCTGCAGCTGAGGTTGTTTGCGCCGCTGTTGTTCTGCCTGTGTTGCTGTTGTGGTGTTGCTCGCGTATAGCTGCTACAATAGCTTGGTGAAGAGTTGATGCAATGCTATGATATGTTGTTGGTATGCGCACACAATGCATCGTCGTTGCACATGCAAATAATCGTATAGCAAGTTAGCAAATCGCAAAGCACGTTATTAAGAATAGAAAATCATATTATTAATTCGCATCGCATTTTTACAAATCGTAAAATCATATTAAACATCGTCAAGCATAATGACACATTATTAACACGTCAATGATCAAAACAACCCTTGCGCAAAGAAAATGCGCACAAAAGGCAAGTTTAAAGCAAAAACGACTAAAATCTACGCAAGACGAGAAAAATATTACGATTAGTGCAAAAATACGATAAACGAACTAAAAATGATAAAACTAAGGGAAAATAATAATAAAATGCTAATAAAAGGAACTAAAATCCTAAGCTAAGAGCGACATAAATGTCGTTCATCAGTCCTCGAAAGCAAAATCCCAGAAGCAGTATGGGTACAAGCAAGATATGACGATCTAGTCATGCTCGATGAGCGTCGGCTCCAAGCCGCTCACCATGTTCAAGTCTATCAGCGCCGAGTGGCCAGACATTTCAAGAAGAGGGTTAGAACCCGTAACATAAAAAAGGTGAGCTTGTCCTGAAAGCCCTTCCCAAGAGCGTCATGGACCCAAGGGGAAATTCAGACCTAACTAGGCCGGGCCATACATTGTCAAGAAAATTCGCTCCGGGGGAGCAGTCGAATTAACAGATGTCGATGGGACTGAGTTCCGTTCTTTAACGAACCTCGATCAGCTCAAGAAGTTCTATGTTTAAGTTCTAATTTCAAAATTCAAAATCCTAGTTCAAAAAGTTCTGTATGTTAGAACTACGTTCGGCCTGATTCCTTAACGGGACATGTAGGCAACCTCATTCCAAGGCCCAGCCACCTTAATACAAAAAAATTCAAAGTTTCCTCAATTAAGGGTATCCAAAAAATCAAATCAAAATTCAAAGGTCAATTGTTGTTGTTGTTGTTTTTATTCCAAATATGCAAAGCATGTTCAAGCGGAATTTAACACGGTAACTTTTATTTGGCTCTAAAGCCTCAATCAAAGCAAATTCGATTACAAGATTGGAATCAAGTGAATCAAAGTTCAAAGCCTTTTCACTTCCACTAAACACACTTCCTAAACACAGCTTCTAAACACACTCTTAAACACATCTCATACTAATACAATTTCAAACACATAAAGCCTACAAGGATCTGGAGTTGGGAGACTATGCTCTTGAGTCTTGGCACCTTGAGTACTATCCCCTTGCTCTTCCTGCAATCATTCATCAATCTTCCCCTTGCCCAAGCGGCGGGAGAAGGAACTTGCTAGTCTTCCAAGACGGGAGGATGACGAACCTCCTTTGGACCTAGAATGGTCAAGCACCGGACGGGCCACACTCTCGTCACCTTCTTTACGATCAGTTGATGCCGAGCGTCTAGCTCTAGAACCTCGTGCTCCCGCTGGCCCGGATAGAGAAATGTCCCTTTGGCTTGGACCTTTCATCTATACAATGTACCCCGCAGACAGAGTAACAAGCTGAGGTGGGAATCGAGTATTCAAGAATGGTTTGGCAACCCAATACCGCCTCCAAAGTTCAAGACAATCAGCATTCAGTATAATAGGTTTCGGATGCTCCTCAGCACAATCCGGGATTTCTTGCTTCAAGCCATATTGTCTCATCACTCGAGCAGGAGAGTAGAACACTAACATTGTAAGGCTAGGCACCCTCAAATCAGTAGAGCCAAGTGCATGTCTCATAGCAGCAATTCCCCACCAAGGAACTACCCACCTGATACAAGATCCAATCTCTGAGAGTGCGCAGCGCCACTAATCCAGTGAAAGCCGGCCATACATCATGGGCCGGACAATGAATCCTTTCCTATTATAGCTTGCCATGTTCTCTGGCGGTGCCAACATGAGTCTCTTTATAAGCCAGATCTTGGGGAAAATACAAGAAAGCATTTCAAAATTCAATGATCAAAATACAAATTTCAATATACAAGAAAGCTCCAGATCCTTACTTGGAGTAGCACCGGGCTTCCCAAGAGCATGGAAGAGGGGTCCGACATCAACATATCAAGACCCATCAATGTCTCGCCAATCACAAGTGGTATTGGGTCCTTACCATAAGCAAACTGCTCAACAATCACTATTAGGGAGGCATCGCCATTACCAAACCCCTACTTCGAAAAGAGGAAACGAGCAAAGATACAAAAACTCAAGGCCCTTAAGCGGAAAACCTTTGGGACAACAAGTCCAGCAAAGTAAGTGACAAGGAGGGACAAATCCACCCCTTGGCCATATACAACAGCACTCAAAAGTGGGGGCCTCAAGCCCAAATATCTCTCAAAAGCCAAAAAAAAGTGTTCCTCAACACTAGGCATGCAAGATTCTATCATAAGGGGCCATCCCAATATGGCACTGAACTCTTCAGGGAGGGGACATACCTCGTTGTTACCGAAACGGAAAACATGGTGAATCGGATCCCAAGCCTCCAAAGCAGATTGAATGAATGCATGTCAAGCTTCACAAATCGGAAAGAGATGAGCACCCCAAGATGCATGCTATCAAGCTCCATTTTCTCCAGTTCGCCTAACGAACCAAGCCAAGAGTTCAAGGTATTTTCAAAAGATATAGCCATTTGCTTTCTTTTTTTGTGAAGAAGTAGAAGGTAAAGAAGAGCAAAGAAGGATTGGTGCAAGAAGTGTGATCCGAAAGCTCCCTATTTATACAAAAACCAGCACTTATGTAGTACTCAAAAGGACCACCTGCGATGGGCGCCATAGCCTGCGCCAGGCGCAAGGCCTGCAAGAAGGACGAGCTCAACGTCCACTTTATGACTCCAAGTACGCGCTCTTTATAACTTTGGGCGGCTAGATCAGCCTCAATAATTCATGTTGAAGATTCCAAAAGCCGCAAGCAGCGCAATTTCAAGCAGTCTGAATCAGCACCCGGGTCAAGTTCAGCTCAATCTGTTCAAGATTCAAAGCATTCTAGTCCTAGATCG